>NW_027307785.1:736666-1105000 GCF_047496885.1 Scyliorhinus torazame
CTGTTGTACTCGCCTTTGTCTCGTTTCGCTCTCTTTCACCCTCCTTCGTCTCGTTTTGCTCACTTTCACCCTCCTTCGTCTCGATCCGCTCTCCTTCACCCTCCTTCGTCTCGTTTCGGCCTCTTTCACCCTCCTTCGTCTCGTTCCACTCTCTTTCACCCTCCTTCGACTCCTTTCACTCTCTTTCACCCTCCTTTATCTCATTTCGCTCTCTTTCACCCTCCTTCGTCTCCTTTCGCTCTCTTTCACCCTCCTTCGTCTCGTTTCGCTCTCTTTCACCCTCCACCGTCTCGATTCGCTCTCTTTCACCCTCCTTCGTCTCGTTTCGCTCTCTTTCACGCTCCTTCGTCTTGTTTCGCTCTCTTGCACCCGCCTTCGTCTCGGTTCGCCCTCTTTCACCCTCCTTCGTCTTGTTTCGCTCACTTTCACCCTCCTTCGTCTCGTTTCGCTCTCTTTCACCTACCTTCATCTCGTTTCGCTCCCTTTCACCCTCCTTTGTCTCGTTTTGCTCTCTTTCACCTTCCTTCGTCTCGTTTCAATCTTTTTCACCCTCCTTCGTATCGTTTCGCTCTCTTCCAACCTCCTTCATCTTGTTTCGCTCTCTTTCAACTTCCTTCATCTCGTTTCGCTCTCTTTCACTGTCCTTCTTGTCGTTTCGCTCTGTTCCACCCGCCTTCGTCTCGTTTCGCCCTCTTTCACCCTCCTTCTTCTCGTTTCACTCTCTTTCACACTCCTTCATCTCGTTTCATTCTCTTTCACCCTCCTTCGTCTCGCTCCACTCTCTTTCACACTCCTTCGACTCCTTTCGCTCTCTTTCATCCTCCTTCGTCTCGTTTCGCTCTCTTTCACCCTCCTTCGTCTCGTTTCGCTCTCTTTCACCCTCCTTCATCTCGTTTTGCTCTCTTTCACCTTCCTTCCTCTCGTTTCGCTGTCTTTCACCCTCCTTCGTCTTGTTTCGCTCTCTTTCACCCTCCTGCGTCTCGTTTCGCTCTCTTTCACCCTCCACCGTCTCGTTTCGCTCTCTTTCACCCTCCTTCGTCTCGTTTCGCTCTCTTTCAGCCTCCTTCGTCTTGTATCGCTCTGTTGCACCCGCCTTCGTCTCGTTTCGCCCTGTTTCACCCTCCTTCGTCTTGTTTCGCTCTCTTTCACCCTCCTTCGTCTCGTTTCGCTCTCTTTCACCTACCTTCATCTCGTTTCGCTCTCTTTCACCCACCATCGTCTGGTTTCGCTCTCTTTCACCCTCCTTCGTCTTGTTTCGCTCTCTTTCACCCTCCTTCGTCTCGTTTCGCTCTCTTTCACCCTCCTTCATCTCGTTTCGCTCCCTTTCACCCTCCTTTGTCTCGTTTCGCTCTCTTTCACCTTCCTTCGTCTCGTTTCACTCTCTTTCACCCTCCTTCGTATCGTTTCGCTCTCTTCCAACCTCCTTCATCTCGTTTCGCTCTCTTTCAACCTCCTTCGTCTCGTTTCGCTCTCTTTCACCCTCCTTCTTCTCGTTTCGCTCTGTTACACCCGCCTTCTACTCGTTTCGCCCTCTTTCACCCTCCTTCGTCTCGTTTCACTCTCTTTCACCCTCCTTCATCTCGTTTCGTTCTCTTTCACCCTCCTTCGTCTCGCTCCGCTCTCTTTCACCCTCCTTCGACTCCTTTCGCTCTCTTTCACCCTCCTTCGTCTCGTTTCGCTCTGTTTCACACTCCTTCGTCTCGTTTTGCTCTCTTTCACTCTCCTTCGTCTCGTTTCGCTCTCTTTCACACTCCTTCGTCTTGTTTCGCTCTGTTGCACTCGCCTTTGTCACGTTTCGCCCTCTTTCACCCTCCTTCGTCTTGTTTCGCTCTCTTTCACCCTCCTTCGTCTCGTTTCGCTCTCTTTCACCCTCCTTCCTCTCGTTTCGCTCTGTTTCAACCTCCTTCTTCTCGTTTCGCTCTCTTTCACCCTCCTTTGTCTCGTTTCGCTCTCTTTGACCCTCCTTCATCTCGTTTCGCTCTCTTTCACCCTCCTTCATCTCGTTTCGCTCTCTTTCACCCTCCTTATTCTCGTTTCGCTCACTTTCACCCTCCTTCCTCTCGTTCCGCTCTCCTTCTCCCTCCTTCGTCTCGTTCCACTCTCTTTCACCCTCCTTCCACTCCTTTCACTCTCTTTCACCCTCCTTTATCTCATTTCGCTCTCTTTCACCCTCCTTCGTCTCCTTTCGCTCTCTTTCACCCTCCTTCGTCTCGTTTCGCTCTCTTTCACCCTCCACCGTCTCGTTTCGCTCTCTTTCACCCTCCTTCGTCTCGTTTCGCTCTCTTTCACGCTCCTTCGTCTTGTTTCGCTCTCTTGCACCCGTCTTCGTCTCGGTTCGCCCTCTTTCACCCTCCTTCGTCTTGTTTCGCTCTCTTTCACCCTCCATGTCTCGTTTCGCTCTCTTTCACCTACCTTCATCTCGTTTCGCTCTCTTTCACCCACCATCGTCTGGTTTCGCTCTCTTTCACCCTCCTTCGTCTTGTTTCGCTCTCTTTCACCCTCCTTCGTCTCGTTTCGCTCTCTTTCACCCTCCTTCATCTCGTTTCGCTCCCTTTCACCCTCCTTTGTCTCGTTTCGCTCTCTTTCACCTTCCTTCGTCTCGTTTCACTCTCTTTCACCCTCCTTCGTATCGTTTCGCTCTCTTTCACCCTCCTTCTTCTCGTTTCGCTCTGTTACACCCGCCTTCGTCTCGTTTCGCCCTCTTTCACCCTCCTTCGTCTCGTTTCACTCTCTTTCACCCTCCTTCGTCTCGTTTCGTTCTCTTTCACCCTCCTTCGTCTCGCTCCGCTCTCTTTCACCCTCCTTCGACTCCTTTCGCTCTCTTTCACCCTCCTTCGTCTCGTTTTGCTCTGTTTCACACTCCTTCGTCTCGTTTTGCTCTCTTTCACTTTCCTTCGTCTCGTTTCGCTCTCTTTCACCCTCCTTCGTCTTGTTTCGCTCTGTTGCACTCGCCTTTGTCTCGTTTCGCCCTCTTTCACCCTCCTTCGTCTTGTTTCGCTCTCTTTCACCCTCCTTCGTCTCGTTTCGCTCTCTTTCACCCTCCTTCCTCTCGTTTCGCTCTCTTTCAACCTCCTTCTTCTCGTTTCGCTCTCTTTCACCCTCCTTTGTCTCGTTTCGCTCTCTTTGACCCTCCTTCATCTCGTTTCGCTCTCTTTCACCCTCGTTCATCTCGTTTCGCTCTCTTTCACCCTTCTTATTCTCGTTTCGCTCACTTTCACCCTCCTTCGTCTCGTTCCGCTCTCCTTCACCCTCCTTCGTCTCGTTTCGGTCTCTTTCACCCTCCTTCGTCTCGTTCCACTCTCTTTCACCCTCCTTCGACTCCTTTCACTCTCTTTCACCCTCCTTTATCTCATTTCCCTCTCTTTCACCCTCCTTCGTCTCCTTTCGCTCTCTTTCACCCTCCTTCGTCTCGTTTCGCTCTCTTTCACCCTCCACCGTCTCGTTTCGCTCTCTTTCACCCTCCTTCGTCTCGTTTCGCTCTCTTTCACGCTCCTTCGTCTTGTTTCGCTCTCTTGCACCCGCCTTCGTCTTGGTTCGCCCTCTTTCACCCTCCTTCGTCTTGTTTCGCTCTCTTTCACCCTCCTTCGTCTCGTTTCGCTCTCTTTCACCTACCTTCATCTCGTTTCGCTCTCTTTCACCCACCATCGTCTCGTTTCGTTCTCTTTCACCCTCCTTCGTCTCGCTCCGCTCTCTTTCACCCTCCTTCGACTCCTTTTGCTCTCTTTCACCCTCCTTCGTCTCGTTTCGCTCTGTTTCACACTCCTTCGTCTCGTATTCCTCTCTTTCACTCTCCTTCATCTCGTTTCGCTCTCTTTCACCCTCCTTCGTCTTGTTTCGCTCTGTTGCACTCGCCTTTGTCTCGTTTCGCTCTCTTTCACCCTCCTTCGTCTCGTTTCGCTCACTTTCACCCTCCTTCGTCTCGTTCCGCTCTCCTTCACCCTCCTTCGTCTCGTTTCGGCCTCTTTCACCCTCCTTCGTCTCGTTCCACTCTCTTTCACCCTCTTTCGACTCCTTTCACTCTCTTTCACCCTCCTTTATCTCATTTCGCTCTCTTTCACCCTCCTTCGTCTCCTTTCGCTCTCTTTCACCCTCCTTCGTCTCGTTTCGCTCTCTTTCACCCTCCACCGTCTCGTTTCGCTCTCTTTCACCCTCCTTCGTCTCGTTTCGCTCTCTTTCACGCTCCTTCGTCTTGTTTCGCTCTCTTGCACCCGCCTTCGTCTCGGTTCGCCCTCTTTCACCCTCCTTCGTCTTGTTTCGCTCACTTTCACCCTCCTTCGTCTCGTTTCGCTCTCTTTCACCTACCTTCATCTCGTTTCGCTCCCTTTCACCCTCCTTTGTCTCGTTTCGCTCTCTTTCACCTTCCTTCGTCTCGTTTCACTCTTTTTCACCCTCCTTCGTATCGTTTCGCTCTCTTCCAACCTCCTTCATCTTGTTTCGCTCTCTTTCAACTTCCTTCGTCTCGTTTCGCTCTCTTTCACCGTCCTTCTTCTCGTTTCGCTCTGTTCCACCCGCCTTCGTCTCGTTTCGCCCTCTTTCACCCTCCTTCTTCTCATTTCACTCTCTTTCACACTCCTTCGTCTCGTTTCATTCTCTTTCACCCTCCTTCGTCTCGCTCCTCTCTCTTTCACACTCCTTCGACTCCTTTCGCTCTCTTTCACCCTCCTTCGTCTCGTTTCGCTCTCTTTCACCCTCCTTCGTCTCGTTTCGCTCTCTTTCACCCTCCTTCATCTCGTTTTGCTCTCTTTCACCTTCCTTCCTCTCGTTTCGCTGTCTTTCACCCTCCTTCGTCTTGTTTCGCTCTCTTTCACCCTCCTTCGTCTCGTTTCGCTCTCTTTCAGCCTCCTTCGTCTTGTATCGCTCTCTTTCAACTTCCTTCGTCTCGTTTCGCTCTCTTTCACCGTCCTTCTTCTCGTTTCGCTCTGTTCCACCCGCCTTCGTCTCGTTTCGCCCTCTTTCACCCTCCTTCTTCTCATTTCACTCTCTTTCACACTCCTTCGTCTCGTTTCATTCTCTTTCACCCTCCTTCGTCTCGCTCCTCTCTCTTTCACACTCCTTCGACTCCTTTCGCTCTCTTTCACCCTCCTTCGTCTCGTTTCGCTCTCTTTCACCCTCCTTCGTCTCGTTTCGCTCTCTTTCACCCTCCTTCATCTCGTTTTGCTCTCTTTCACCTTCCTTCCTCTCGTTTCGCTGTCTTTCACCCTCCTTCGTCTTGTTTCGCTCTCTTTCACCCTCCTTCGTCTCGTTTCGCTCTCTTTCAGCCTCCTTCGTCTTGTATCGCTCTGTTGCACCCGCCTTCGTCTCGTTTCGCCCTCTTTCACCCTCCTTCGTCTTGTTTCGCTCTCTTTCACCCTCCTTCGTCTCGTTTCGCTCTCTTTCACCTACCTTCATCTCGTTTCGCTCTCTTTCACCCACCATCGTCTGGTTTCGCTCTCTTTCACCCTCCTTCGTCTTGTTTCGCTCTCTTTCACCCTCCTTCGTCTCGTTTCGCTCTCTTTCACCCTCCTTCATCTCGTTTCGCTCCCTTTCACCCTCCTTTGTCTCGTTTCGCTCTCTTTCACCTTCCTTCGTCTCGTTTCACTCTCTTTCACCCTCCTTCGTATCGTTTCGCTCTCTTCCAACCTCCTTCATCTCGTTTCGCTCTGTTTCAACCTCCTTCGTCTCGTTTCGCTCTCTTTCACCCTCCTTCTTCTCGTTTCGCTCTGTTACACCCGCCTTCTACTCGTTTCGCCCTCTTTCACCCTCCTTCGTCTCGTTTCACTCTCTTTCACCCTCCTTCATCTCGTTTCGTTCTCTTTCACCCTCCTTCGTCTCGCTCCGCTCTCTTTCACCCTCCTTCGACTCCTTTCGCTCTCTTTCACCCTCCTTCGTCTCGTTTCGCTCTGTTTCACACTCCTTCGTCTCGTTTTGCTCTCTTTCACTCTCCTTCGTCTCGTTTCGCTCTGTTGCACTCGCCTTTGTCTCGTTTCGCCCTCTTTCACCCTCCTTCGTCTTGTTTCGCTCTCTTTCACCCTCCTTCGTCTCGTTTCGCTCTCTTTCACCCTCCTTCCTCTCGTTTCGCTCTCTTTCAACCTCCTTCTTCTCGTTTCGCTCTCTTTCACCCTCCTTTGTCTCGTTTCGCTCTCTTTGACCCTCCTTCATCTCGTTTCGCTCTCTTTCACCCTCCTTCATCTCGTTTCGCTCTCTTTCACCCTCCTTATTCTCGTTTCGCTCACTTTCACCCTCCTTCCTCTCGTTCCGCTCTCCTTCACCCTCCTTTGTCTCGTTTCAGTCTCTTTCACCCTCCTTCGTCTCGTTCCACTCTCTTTCACCCTCCTTCCACTCCTTTCACTCTCTTTCACCCTCCTTTATCTCATTTCGCTCTCTTTCACCCTCCTTCGTCTCCTTTCGCTCTCTTTCACCCTCCTTCGTCTCGTTTCGCTCTCTTTCACCCTCCACCGTCTCGTTTCGCTCTCTTTCACCCTCCTTCGTCTCGTTTCGCTCTCTTTCACGCTCCTTCGTCTTGTTTCGCTCTCTTGCACCCGCCTGTGTCTCGGTTCGCCCTCTTTCACCCTCCTTCATCTTGTTTCGCTCTCTTTCACCATCCTTGTCTCGTTTCGCTCTCTTTCACCTACCTTCATCTCGTTTCGCTCTCTTTCACCCACCATCGTCTGGTTTCGCTCTCTTTCACCCTCCTTCGTCTTGTTTCGCTCTCTTTCACCCTCCTTCGTCTCGTTTCGCTCTCTTTCACCCTCCTTCATCTCGTTTCGCTCCCTTTCACCCTCCTTTGTCTCGTTTCGCTCTCTTTCACCTTCCTTCGTCTCGTTTCACTCTCTTTCACCCTCCTTCGTATCGTTTCGCTCTCTTTCACCCTCCTTCTTCTCGTTTCGCTCTGTTACACCCGCCTTCGTCTCGTTTCGCCCTCTTTCACCCTCCTTCGTCTCGTTTCACTCTCTTTCACCCTCCTTCGTCTCGTTTCGTTCTCTTTCACCCTCCTTCGTCTCGCTCCGCTCTCTTTCACCCTCCTTCGACTCCTTTCGCTCTCTTTCACCCTCCTTCGTCTCGTTTCGCTCTGTTTCACACTCCTTCGTCTCGTTTTGCTCTCTTTCACTTTCCTTCGTCTCGTTTCGCTCTCTTTCACCCTCCTTCGTCTTGTTTCGCACTGTTGCACTCACCTTTGTCTCGTTTCGCTCTCTTTCACGCTCCTTCGTCTTGTTTCGCTCTCTTGCACCCGCCTTCGTCTCGGTTCGCCCTCTTTCACCCTCCTTCATCTTGTTTCGCTCTCTTTCACCCTCCTTGTCTCGTTTCGCTCTCTTTCACCTACCTTCATCTCGTTTCGCTCTCTTTCACCCACCATCGTCTGGTTTCGCTCTCTTTCACCCTCCTTCGTCTTGTTTCGCTCTCTTTCACCCTCCTTCGTCTCGTTTCGCTCTCTTTCACCCTCCTTCATCTCGTTTCGCTCCCTTTCACCCTCCTTTGTCTCGTTTCGCTCTCTTTCACCTTCCTTCGTCTCGTTTCACTCTCTTTCACCCTCCTTCGTATCGTTTCGCTCTCTTTCACCCTCCTTCTTCTCGTTTCGCTCTGTTACACCCGCCTTCGTCTCGTTTCGCCCTCTTTCACCCTCCTTCGTCTCGTTTCACTCTCTTTCACCCTCCTTCGTCTCGTTTCGTTCTCTTTCACCCTCCTACGTCTCGCTCCGCTCTCTTTCACCCTCCTTCTTCTCGTTTCGCTCTGTTACACCCGCCTTCGTCTCGTTTCGCCCTCTTTCACCCTCCTTCGTCTCGTTTCACTCTCTTTCACCCTCCTTCGTCTCGTTTCGTTCTCTTTCACCCTCCTTCGTCTCGCTCCGCTCTCTTTCACCCTCCTTCGACTCCTTTCGCTCTCTTTCACCCTCCTTCGTCTCGTTTCGCTCTGTTTCACACTCCTTCGTCTCGTTTTGCTCTCTTTCACTTTCCTTCGTCTCGTTTCGCTCTCTTTCACCCTCCTTCGTCTTGTTTCGCACTGTTGCACTCGCCTTTGTCTCGTTTCGCCCTCTTTCACCCTCCTTCGTCTTGTTTCGCTCTCTTTCACCCTCCTTCGTCTCGTTTCGCTCTCTTTCACCCTCCTTCCTCTCGTTTCGCTCTCTTTCAACCTCCTTCTTCTCGTTTCGCTCTCTTTCACCCTCCTTTGTCTCGTTTCGCTCTCTTTGACCCTCCTTCATCTCGTTTCGCTCTCTTTCACCCTCCTTCATCTCGTTTCGCTCTCTTTCACCCTTCTTATTCTCGTTTCGCTCACTTTCACCCTCCTTCGTCTCGTTCCGCTCTCCTTCACCCTCCTTCGTCTCGTTTCGGTCTCTTTCACCCTCCTTCGTCTCGTTCCACTCTCTTTCACCCTCCTTCGACTCCTTTCACTCTCTTTCACCCTCCTTTATCTCATTTCGCTCTCTTTCACCCTCCTTCGTCTCCTTTCGCTCTATTTCACCCTCCTTCGTCTCGTTTCGCTCTCTTTCACCCTCCTTCGTCTCGTTTCGCTCTCTTTCACGCTCCTTCTTCTCGTTTCGCTCTCTTTCACCCTCCTTTGTCTCGTTTCGCTCTCTTTGACCCTCCTTCATCTCGTTTCGCTCTCTTTCACCCTCCTTCATCTCGTTTCGCTCTCTTTCACCCTCCTTATTCTCGTTTCGCTCACTTTCACCCTCCTTCCTCTCGTTCCGCTCTCCTTCACCCTGCTTTGTCTCGTTTCAGTCTCTTTCACCCTCCTTCGTCTCGTTCCACTCTCTTTCACCCTCCTTCCACTCCTTTCACTCTCTTTCACCCTCCTTTATCTCATTTCGCTCTCTTTCACCCTCCTTCGTCTCCTTTCGCTCTCTTTCACCCTCCTTCGTCTCGTTTCGCTCTCTTTCACCCTCCACCGTCTCGTTTCGCTCTCTTTCACCCTCCTTCGTCTCGTTTCGCTCTCTTTCACGCTCCTTCGTCTTGTTTCGCTCTCTTGCACCCGCCTTCGTCTCGGTTCGCCCTCTTTCACCCTCCTTCGTCTTGTTTCGCTCTCTTTCACCCTCCTTGTCTCGTTTCGCTCTCTTTCACCTACCTTCATCTCGTTTCGCTCTCTTTCACCCACCATCGTCTGGTTTCGCTCTCTTTCACCCTCCTTCGTCTTGTTTCGCTCTCTTTCACCCTCCTTCGTCTCGTTTCGCTCTCTTTCACCCTCCTTCATCTCGTTTCGCTCCCTTTCACCCTCCTTTGTCTCGTTTCGCTCTCTTTCACCTTCCTTCGTCTCGTTTCACTCTCTTTCACCCTCCTTCGTATCGTTTCGCTCTCTTTCACCCTCCTTCTTCTCGTTTCGCTCTGTTACACCCGCCTTCGTCTCGTTTCGCCCTCTTTCACCCTCCTTCGTCTTGTTTCGCTCTCTTTCACCCTCCTTCGTCTCGTTTCGCTCTCTTTCACCCTCCTTCCTCTCGTTTCGCTCTCTTTCAACCTCCTTCTTCTCGTTTCGCTCTCTTTCACCCTCCTTTGTCTCGTTTCGCTCTCTTTCACCCTCCTTCGACTCCTTTCACTCTCTTTCACCCTCCTTTATCTCATTTCGCTCTCTTTCACCCTCCTTCATCTCCTTTCGCTCTCTTTCACCCTCCTTCGTCTCGTTTCGCTCTCTTTCACCCTCCACCGTCTCGTTTCGCTCTCTTTCACCCTCCTTCGTCTGGTTTCGCTCTCTTTCACGCTCCTTCGTCTTGTTTCGCTCTCTTGCACCCGCCTTCGTCTTGGTTCGCCCTCTTTCACCCTCCTTCGTCTTGTTTCGCTCTCTTTCACCCTCCTTCGTCTCGTTTCGCTCTCTTTCACCTACCTTCATCTCGTTTCGCTCTCTTTCACCCACCATCGTCTGGTTTCGCTCTCTTTCACCCTCCTTCGTCTTGTTTCGCTCTCTTTCACCCTCCTTCGTCTCGTTTCGCTCTCTTTCACCCTCCTTCATCTCGTTTCGCTCTCATCCAACCTCCTTCATCTCGTTTCGCTCTCTTTCACCCTCCTTCGTCTTGTTTCGCTCTCTTTCACCCTCCTTCGTCTCGTTTCGCTCTCTTTCACCCTCCTTCATCTCGTTTCGCTCTCATCCAACCTCCTTCATCTCGTTTCGCTCTCTTTCAACCTCCTTCGTCTCGTTTCGCTCTCTTTCACCCTCCTTCTTCTCGTTTCGCCCTCTTTCACCCGCCTTCGTCTCGTTTCGCCCTCTTTCACCCTCCTTCGTCTCGTTTCACTCTCTTTCACCCTCCTTCGTCTCGTTTCGCTCTGTTACACCCGCCTTCATCTCGTTTCGCCCTCTTTCACCCTCCTTCGTCTCGTTTCACTCTCTTTCAACCTCCTTCGTCTCGTTTCGCTCTCTTTCACCCTCCTTCTTCTCGTTTCGCCCTGTTACACCCGCCTTCGTCTCGTTTCGCCCTCTTTCACCCTCCTTCGTCTCGTTTTACTCTCTTTCACCCTCCTTCATCTCGTTTCGCTCTGTTACACCCGCCTTCATCTCGTTTCGCCCTCTTTCACCCTCCTTCGACTCCTTTCGCTCTCTTTCACCCTCCTTCGTATCGTTTCGCTCTGTTTCACACTCCTTCGTCTCGTTTTGCTCTCTTTCACTCTCCTTCGTCTCGTTTTGCTCTCTTTCACCCTCCTTCGTCTTGTTTCGCTCTGTTGCACTCGCCTTTGTCTCGTTTCGCCCTCTTTCACCCTCCTTCGTCTTGTTTCGCTCTCTTTCACCCTCCTTTGTCTCGTTTCGCTCTCTTTGACCCTCCTTCATCTCGTTTCGCTCTCTTTCACCCTCCTTCATCTCGTTTCGCTCTCTTTCACCCTCCTTCGTCTCGTTCCGCTCTCCTTCACCCTCCTTCGTCTCGTTTCGATCTCTTTCACCCTCCTTCGTCTCGTTCCACTCTCTTTCACCCTCCTTCGACTCCTTTCACTCTCTTTCACCCTCCTTCGTCTCCTTTCGCACTCTTTCACCCTCCTTCGTCTCGTTTCGCTCTCTTTCACCCTCCTTCGTCTCCTTTCGCTCTCTTTCACCCTCCTTCGTCTCGTTTCGCTCTCTTTCACCCTCCACCGTCTCGTTTCGCTCTCTTTCACCCTCCTTCGTCTGGTTTCGCTCTCTTTCACGCTCCTTCGTCTTGTTTCGCTCTCTTGCACCCGCCTTCGTCTTGGTTCGCCCTCTTTCACCCTCCTTCGTCTTGTTTCGCTCTCTTTCACCCTCCTTCGTCTCGTTTCGCTCTCTTTCACCTACCTTCATCTCGTTTCGCTCTCTTTCACCCACCATCGTCTGGTTTCGCTCTCTTTCACCCTCCTTCGTCTTGTTTCGCTCTCTTTCACCCTCCTTCGTCTCGTTTCGCTCTCTTTCACCCTCCTTCATCTCGTTTCGCTCTCATCCAACCTCCTTCATCTCGTTTCGCTCTCTTTCACCCTCCTTCGTCTTGTTTCGCTCTCTTTCACCCTCCTTCGTCTCGTTTCGCTCTCTTTCACCCTCCTTCATCTCGTTTCGCTCTCATCCAACCTCCTTCATCTCGTTTCGCTCTCTTTCAACCTCCTTCGTCTCGTTTCGCTCTCTTTCACCCTCCTTCTTCTCGTTTCGCCCTCTTTCACCCGCCTTCGTCTCGTTTCGCCCTCTTTCACCCTCCTTCGTCTCGTTTCACTCTCTTTCACCCTCCTTCGTCTCGTTTCGCTCTGTTACACCCGCCTTCATCTCGTTTCGCCCTCTTTCACCCTCCTTCGTCTCGTTTCACTCTCTTTCAACCTCCTTCGTCTCGTTTCGCTCTCTTTCACCCTCCTTCTTCTCGTTTCGCCCTGTTACACCCGCCTTCGTCTCGTTTCGCCCTCTTTCACCCTCCTTCGTCTCGTTTTACTCTCTTTCACCCTCCTTCGTCTCGTTTCGCTCTGTTACACCCGCCTTCATCTCGTTTCGCCCTCTTTCACCCTCCTTCGACTCCTTTCGCTCTCTTTCACCATCCTTCGTATCGTTTCGCTCTGTTTCACACTCCTTCGTCTCGTTTTGCTCTCTTTCACTCTCCTTCGTCTCGTTTCGCTCTCTTTCACCCTCCTTCGTCTTGTTTCGCTCTGTTGCACTCGCCTTTGTCTCGTTTCGCCCTCTTTCACCCTCCTTCGTCTTGTTTCGCTCTCTTTCACCCTCCTTTGTCTCGTTTCGCTCTCTTTGACCCTCCTTCATCTCGTTTCGCTCTCTTTCACCCTCCTTCATCTCGTTTCGCTCTCTTTCACCCTCCTTATTCTAGTTTCGCTCACTTTCACCCTCCTTCGTCTCGTTCCGCTCTCCTTCACCCTCCTTCGTCTCGTTTCGATCTCTTTCACCCTCCTTCGTCTCGTTCCACTCTCTTTCACCCTCCTTCGACTCCTTTCACTCTCTTTCACCCTCCTTCGTCTCCTTTCGCACTCTTTCACCCTCCTTCGTCTCGTTTCGCTCTCTTTCACCCTCCACCGTCTCGTTTCGCTCTCTTTCACCCTCCTTCGTCTAGTTTCGCTCTCTTTCACGCTCCTTCGTCTTGTTTCGCTCTGTTGCACCCGCCTTCGTCTCGTTTCGCCCTCTTTCACCCTCCTTCGTCTTGTTTTGCTCTCTTTCACCCTCCTGCGTCTCGTTT
Source organism: Scyliorhinus torazame (assembly GCF_047496885.1). Classification (NCBI taxonomy): domain Eukaryota; kingdom Metazoa; phylum Chordata; class Chondrichthyes; order Carcharhiniformes; family Scyliorhinidae; genus Scyliorhinus; species Scyliorhinus torazame. The sequence goes on from NW_027307785.1 coordinate 749,229, forward strand.
CGCTCTCTTTCACCTACCTTCATCTCGTTTCGCTCTCTTTTACCCACCATCGTCTGGTTTCGCTCTCTTTCACCCTCCTTCGTCTTGTTTCGCTCTCTTTCACCCTCCTTCGTCTCGTTTCGCTCTCTTTCACCCTCCTTCATCTCGTTTCGCTCCCTTTCACCCTCCTTTGTCTCGTTTCGCTCTCTTTCACCTTCCTTCATCTCGTTTCACTCTTTTTCACCCTCCTTCGTATCGTTTCGCTCTCTTCCAACCTCCTTCATCTTGTTTCGCTCTCTTTCACCTTCCTTCGTCTCGTTTCGCTCTCTTTCACCCTCCTTCTTCTCGCTTCGCTCTGTTACACCCGCCGTCATCTCGTTTCGCCCTCTTTCACCCTCCTTCGTCTCGTTTCACTCTCTTTCACCCTCCTTCGTCTCGTTTCACCCTCTTTCACCCTCCTTCGTCTTGTTTCGCTCTCTTTCACCCTCCATTGTCTCGTTTCGCTCTCTTTCACCCTCCTTCGTCTCGTTTCGCTCACTTTCACCTTCCTTCATCTCGTTTCGCTCTCTTTCACCCTCCTTCGTCTTGTTTCGGTCTCTTTCACACTCCTTTGTCTTGTTTCGCTCTCTTTCACCCACCTTCAACTTGTTTCGCTCTCTTTCACCCTCCTTCGCCTCGTTTCGGTCTCTTTCACCCTCCTTTGTCTCGTTTCGCTCTCTTTGACCCTCCTTCATCTCGTTTCGCTCTCTTTCACCCTCCTTCATCTCGTTTCGCTCTCTTTCACCCTCCTTATTCTCGTTTCGCTCACTTTCACCCTCCTTCGTCTCGTTCCGCTCTCTTTCACCCTCCTTCGTCTCGTTTCGGTCTCTTTCACCCTCCTTCGTCTCGTTCCACTCTCTTTCACTCTCCTTCGACTCCTATCGCTCTCTTTCACCCTCCTTTATCTCATTTCACTCTCTTTCACCCTCCTTCGTCTCCTTTCGCTCTCTTTCACCCTCCTTCGTCTCGCTTCGCTCTCTTTCACCCTCCACCGTCTCGTTTCGCTCTCTTTCAGCCTCCTTCGTCTCGTTTCGCTCTCTTTCACGCTCCTTCGTCTTGTTTCGCTCTCTTGCACGCGCCTTCGTCTCGTTTCGCCCTCTTTCACCCTCCTTCGTCTTGTTTCGCTCTCTTTCACCCTCCTTCGTCTCGTTTCGCTCTCTTTCACCCTCCTTCATCTCGTTTCGCTCCCTTTCACCCTCCTTTGTCTCGTTTCGCTCGCTTTCACCTTCCTTTGTCTCGTTTCACTCTCTTTCACCCTCCTTCGTATCGTTTCGCTCTCTTTCACCCTCCTTCTTCTCGTTTCGCTCTGTTACACCCGCCTTCGTCTCGTTTCGCCCTCTTTCACCCTCCTTCGTCTCGTTTCACTCTCTTTCACCCTCCTTCGTCTCGTTTCGTTCTCTTTCACCCTCCTTCGTCTCGCTCCGCTCTCTTTCACCCTCCTTCGACTCCTTTCGCTCTCTTTCACCCTCCTTCGTCTCGTTTCGCTCCGTTTCACACTCCTTCGTCTCGTTTTGCTCTCTTTCACTTTCCTTCGTCTCGTTTCGCTCTCTTTCACCCTCCTTCGTCTTGTTTCGCTCTGTTGCACTCGCCTTTGTCTCGTTTCGCCCTCTTTCACCCTCCTTCGTCTTGTTTCGCTCTCTTTCACCCTCCTTCGTCTCGTTTCGCTCTCTTTCACCCTCCTTCCTCTCGTTTCGCTCTCTTTCAACCTCCTTCTTCTCGTTTCGCTCTCTTTCACCCTCCTTTGTCTCGTTTCGCTCTCTTTGACCCTCCTTCATCTCGTTTCGCTCTCTTTCACCCATCCTTCATCTCGTTTCGCTCTCTTTCACCCTTCTTATTCTCGTTTCGCTCACTTTCACACTCCTTCGTCTCGTTCCGCTCTCCTTCACCCTCCTTCGTCTCGTTTCGGTCTCTTTTACCCTCCTTCGTCTCGTTCCACTCTCTTTCACCCTCCTTCGACTCCTTTCACTCTCTTTCACCCTCCTTTATCTCATTTCGCTCTCTTTCACCCTCCTTCGTCTCCTTTCGCTCTCTTTCACCCTCCTTCGTCTCGTTTCGCTCTCTTTCACCCTCCACCGTCTCGTTTCGCTCTCTTTCACCCTCCTTCGTCTGGTTTCGCTCTCTTTCACGCTCCTTCGTCTTGTTTCGCTCTCTTGCACCCGCCTTCGTCTTGGTTCGCCCTCTTTCACCCTCCTTCGTCTTGTTTCGCTCTCTTTCACCCTCCTTCGTCTCGTTTCGCTCTCTTTCACCTACCTTCATCTCGTTTCGCTCTCTTTCACCCACCATCGTCTGGTTTCGCTCTCTTTCACCCTCCTTCGTCTTGTTTCGCTCTCTTTCACCCTCCTTCGTCTCGTTTCGCTCTCTTTCACCCTCCTTCATCTCGTTTCGCTCTCATCCAACCTCCTTCATCTCGTTTCGCTCTCTTTCACCCTCCTTCGTCTTGTTTCGCTCTCTTTCACCCTCCTTCGTCTCGTTTCGCTCTCTTTCACCCTCCTTCATCTCGTTTCGCTCTCATCCAACCTCCTTCATCTCGTTTCGCTCTCTTTCAACCTCCTTCGTCTCGTTTCGCTCTCTTTCACCCTCCTTCTTCTCGTTTCGCCCTCTTTCACCCGCCTTCGTCTCGTTTCGCCCTCTTTCACCCTCCTTCGTCTCGTTTCACTCTCTTTCACCCTCCTTCGTCTCGTTTCGCTCTGTTACACCCGCCTTCATCTCGTTTCGCCCTCTTTCACCCTCCTTCGTCTCGTTTCACTCTCTTTCAACCTCCTTCGTCTCGTTTCGCTCTCTTTCACCCTCCTTCTTCTCGTTTCGCCCTGTTACACCCGCCTTCGTCTCGTTTCGCCCTCTTTCACCCTCCTTCGTCTCGTTTTACTCTCTTTCACCCTCCTTCGTCTCGTTTCGCTCTGTTACACCCGCCTTCATCTCGTTTCGCCCTCTTTCACCCTCCTTCGACTCCTTTCGCTCTCTTTCACCATCCTTCGTATCGTTTCGCTCTGTTTCACACTCCTTCGTCTCGTTTTGCTCTCTTTCACTCTCCTTCGTCTCGTTTCGCTCTCTTTCACCCTCCTTCGTCTTGTTTCGCTCTGTTGCACTCGCCTTTGTCTCGTTTCGCCCTCTTTCACCCTCCTTCGTCTTGTTTCGCTCTCTTTCACCCTCCTTTGTCTCGTTTCGCTCTCTTTGACCCTCCTTCATCTCGTTTCGCTCTCTTTCACCCTCCTTCATCTCGTTTCGCTCTCTTTCACCCTCCTTATTCTAGTTTCGCTCACTTTCACCCTCCTTCGTCTCGTTCCGCTCTCCTTCACCCTCCTTCGTCTCGTTTCGATCTCTTTCACCCTCCTTCGTCTCGTTCCACTCTCTTTCACCCTCCTTCGACTCCTTTCACTCTCTTTCACCCTCCTTCGTCTCCTTTCGCACTCTTTCACCCTCCTTCGTCTCGTTTCGCTCTCTTTCACCCTCCACCGTCTCGTTTCGCTCTCTTTCACCCTCCTTCGTCTAGTTTCGCTCTCTTTCACGCTCCTTCGTCTTGTTTCGCTCTGTTGCACCCGCCTTCGTCTCGTTTCGCCCTCTTTCACCCTCCTTCGTCTTGTTTTGCTCTCTTTCACCCTCCTGCGTCTCGTTTCGCTCTCTTTCACCTACCTTCATCTCGTTTCGCTCTCTTTTACCCACCATCGTCTGGTTTCGCTCTCTTTCACCCTCCTTCGTCTTGTTTCGCTCTCTTTCACCCTCCTTCGTCTCGTTTCGCTCTCTTTCACCCTCCTTCATCTCGTTTCGCTCCCTTTCACCCTCCTTTGTCTCGTTTCGCTCTCTTTCACCTTCCTTCATCTCGTTTCACTCTTTTTCACCCTCCTTCGTATCGTTTCGCTCTCTTCCAACCTCCTTCATCTTGTTTCGCTCTCTTTCACCTTCCTTCGTCTCGTTTCGCTCTCTTTCACCCTCCTTCTTCTCGCTTCGCTCTGTTACACCCGCCGTCATCTCGTTTCGCCCTCTTTCACCCTCCTTCGTCTCGTTTCACTCTCTTTCACCCTCCTTCGTCTCGTTTCGCCCTCTTTCACCCTCCTTCGTCTTGTTTCGCTCTCTTTCACCCTCCATTGTCTCGTTTCGCTCTCTTTCACCCTCCTTCGTCTCGTTTCGCTCACTTTCACCTTCCTTCATCTCGTTTCGCTGTCTTTCACCCTCCTTCGTCTTGTTTCGGTCTCTTTCACACTCCTTTGTCTTGTTTCGCTCTCTTTCACCCACCTTCAACTTGTTTCGCTCTCTTTCACCCTCCTTCGCCTCGTTTCGGTCTCTTTCACCCTCCTTTGTCTCGTTTCGCTCTCTTTTACCCTCCTTCATCTCGTTTCGCTCTCTTTCACCCTCCTTCATCTCGTTTCGCTCTCTTTCACCCTCCTTATTCTCGTTTCGCTCACTTTCACCCTCCTTCGTCTCGTTCCGCTCTCTTTCACCCTCCTTCGTCTCGTTTCGGTCTCTTTCACCCTCCTTCGTCTCGTTCCACTCTCTTTCACTCTCCTTCGACTCCTATCGCTCTCTTTCACCCTCCTTTATCTCATTTCACTCTCTTTCACCCTCCTTCGTCTCCTTTCGCTCTCTTTCACCCTCCTTCGTCTCGCTTCGCTCTCTTTCACCCTCCACCGTCTCGTTTCGCTCTCTTTCAGCCTCCTTCGTCTCGTTTCGCTCTCTTTCACGCTCCTTCGTCTTGTTTCGCTCTCTTGCACGCGCCTTCGTCTCGTTTCGCCCTCTTTCACCCTCCTTCGTCTTGTTTCGCTCTCTTTCACCCTCCTTCGTCTCGTTTCGCTCTCTTTCACCCTCCTTCATCTCGTTTCGCTCCCTTTCACCCTCCTTTGTCTCGTTTCGCTCGCTTTCACCTTCCTTCGTCTCGTTTCACTCTCTTTCACCCTCCTTCGTATCGTTTCGCTCTCTTTCACCCTCCTTCTTCTCGTTTCGCTCTGTTACACCCGCCTTCGTCTCGTTTCGCCCTCTTTCACCCTCCTTCGTCTCGTTTCACTCTCTTTCACCCTCCTTCGTCTCGTTTCGTTCTCTTTCACCCTCCTTCGTCTCGCTCCGCTCTCTTTCACCCTCCTTCGACTCCTTTCGCTCTCTTTCACCCTCCTTCGTCTCGTTTCGCTCCGTTTCACACTCCTTCGTCTCGTTTTGCTCTCTTTCACTTTCCTTCGTCTCGTTTCGCTCTCTTTCACCCTCCTTCGTCTTGTTTCACTCTGTTGCACTCGCCTTTGTCTCGTTTCGCCCTCTTTCACCCTCCTTCGTCTTGTTTCGCTCTCTTTCACCCTCCTTCGTCTCGTTTCGCTCTCTTTCACCCTCCTTCCTCTCGTTTCGCTCTCTTTCAACCTCCTTCTTCTCGTTTCGCTCTCTTTCACCCTCCTTTGTCTCGTTTCGCTCTCTTTGACCCTCCTTCATCTCGTTTCGCTCTCTTTCACCCATCCTTCATCTCGTTTCGCTCTCTTTCACCCTTCTTATTCTCGTTTCGCTCACTTTCACACTCCTTCGTCTCGTTCCGCTCTCCTTCACCCTCCTTCGTCTCGTTTCGGTCTCTTTCACCCTCCTTCGTCTCGTTCCACTCTCTTTCACCCTCCTTCGACTCCTTTCACTCTCTTTCACCCTCCTTTATCTCATTTCGCTCTCTTTCACCCTCCTTCGTCTCCTTTCGCTCTCTTTCACCCTCCTTCGTCTCGTTTCGCTCTCTTTCACCCTCCACCGTCTCGTTTCGCTCTCTTTCACCCTCCTTCGTCTCGTTTCGCTCTCTTTCACCCTCCACCGTCTCGTTTCGCTCTCTTTCACCCTCCTTCGTCTGGTTTCGCTCTCTTTCACGCTCCTTCGTCTTGTTTCGCTCTCTTGCACCCGCCTTCGTCTTGGTTCGCCCTCTTTCACCCTCCTTCGTCTTGTTTCGCTCTCTTTCACCCTCCTTCGTCTCGTTTCGCTCTCTTTCACCTACCTTCATCTCGTTTCGCTCTCTTTCACCCACCATCGTCTGGTTTCGCTCTCTTTCACCCTCCTTCGTCTTGTTTCGCTCTCTTTCACCCTCCTTCGTCTCGTTTCGCTCTCTTTCACCCTCCTTCATCTCGTTTCGCTCTCTTCCAACCTCCTTCATCTCGTTTCGCTCTCTTTCAACCTCCTTCGTCTCGTTTCGCTCTCTTTCACCCTCCTTCTTCTCGTTTCGCTCTGTTACACCCGCCTTCGTCTCGTTTCGCTCTCTTTCACCCACCATCGTCTGGTTTCGCTCTCTTTCACCCTCCTTCGTCTTGTTTCGCTCTCTTTCACCCTCCTTCGTCTCGTTTCGCTCTCTTTCACCCTCCTTCATCTCGTTTCGCTCTCATCCAACCTCCTTCATCTCGTTTCGCTCTCTTTCACCCTCCTTCGTCTTGTTTCGCTCTCTTTCACCCTCCTTCGTCTCGTTTCGCTCTCTTTCACCCTCCTTCATCTCGTTTCGCTCTCATCCAACCTCCTTCATCTCGTTTCGCTCTCTTTCAACCTCCTTCGTCTCGTTTCGCTCTATTTCACCCTCCTTCTTCTCGTTTCGCCCTCTTTCACCCGCCTTCGTCTCGTTTCGCCCTCTTTCACCCTCCTTCGTCTCGTTTCACTCTCTTTCACCCTCCTTCGTCTCGTTTCGCTCTGTTACACCCGCCTTCATCTCGTTTCGCCCTCTTTCACCCTCCTTCGTCTCGTTTCACTCTCTTTCAACCTCCTTCGTCTCGTTTCGCTCTCTTTCACCCTCCTTCGTCTCGTTTCACTCTCTTTCAACCTCCTTCGTCTCGTTTCGCTCTCTTTCACCCTCCTTCGTCTTGTTTCGCTCTCTTTCACCCTCCTTCGTCTCGTTTCGCTCTCTTTCACCCTCCTTCATCTCGTTTCGCTCCCTTTCACCCTCCTTTGTCTCGTTTCGCTCTCTTTCACCTTCCTTCATCTCGTTTCACTCTTTTTCACCCTCCTTCGTATCGTTTCGCTCTCTTCCAACCTCCTTCATCTTGTTTCGCTCTCTTTCACCTTCCTTCGTCTCGTTTCGCTCTCTTTCACCCTCCTTCTTCTCGTTTCGCTCTGTTACACCCGCCGTCATCTCGTTTCGCCCTCTTTCACCCTCCTTCGTCTCGTTTCACTCTCTTTCACCCTCCTTCGTCTCGTTTCGCCCTCTTTCACCCTCCTTCGTCTTGTTTCGCTCTCTTTCACCCTCCATTGTCTCGTTTCGCTCTCTTTCACCCTCCTTCGTCTCGTTTCGCTCACTTTCACCTTCCTTCATCTCGTTTCGCTCTCTTTCACCCTCCTTCGTCTTGTTTCGGTCTCTTTCACACTCCTTTGTCTTGTTTCGCTCTCTTTCACCCACCTTCAACTTGTTTCGCTCTCTTTCACCCTCCTTCGCCTCGTTTCGGTCTCTTTCACCCTCCTTTGTCTCGTTTCGCTCTCTTTGACCCTCCTTCATCTCGTTTCGCTCTCTTTCACCCTCCTTCATCTCGTTTCGCTCTCTTTCACCCTCCTTATTCTCGTTTCGCTCACTTTCACCCTCCTTCGTCTCGTTCCGCTCTCTTTCACCCTCCTTCGTCTCGTTTCGGTCTCTTTCACCCTCCTTCGTCTCGTTCCACTCTCTTTCACTCTCCTTCGACTCCTATCGCTCTCTTTCACCCTCCTTTATCTCATTTCACTCTCTTTCACCCTCCTTCGTCTCCTTTCGCTCTCTTTCACCCTCCTTCGTCTCGCTTCGCTCTCTTTCACCCTCCACCGTCTCGTTTCGCTCTCTTTCAGCCTCCTTCGTCTCGTTTCGCTCTCTTTCACGCTCCTTCGTCTTGTTTCGCTCTCTTGCACGCGCCTTCGTCTCGTTTCGCCCTCTTTCACCCTCCTTCGTCTTGTTTCGCTCTCTTTCACCCTCCTTCGTCTCGTTTCGCTCTCTTTCACCCTCCTTCATCTCGTTTCGCTCCCTTTCACCCTCCTTTGTCTCGTTTCGCTCGCTTTCACCTTCCTTCGTCTCGTTTCACTCTCTTTCACCCTCCTTCGTATCGTTTCGCTCTCTTTCACCCTCCTTCTTCTCGTTTCGCTCTGTTACACCCGCCTTCGTCTCGTTTCGCCCTCTTTCACCCTCCTTCGTCTCGTTTCACTCTCTTTCACCCTCCTTCGTCTCGTTTCGTTCTCTTTCACCCTCCTTCGTCTCGCTCCGCTCTCTTTCACCCTCCTTCGACTCCTTTCGCTCTCTTTCACCCTCCTTCGTCTCGTTTCGCTCCGTTTCACACTCCTTCGTCTCGTTTTGCTCTCTTTCACTTTCCTTCGTCTCGTTTCGCTCTCTTTCACCCTCCTTCGTCTTGTTTCGCTCTGTTGCACTCGCCTTTGTCTCGTTTCGCCCTCTTTCACCCTCCTTCGTCTTGTTTCGCTCTCTTTCACCCTCCTTCGTCTCGTTTCGCTCTCTTTCACCCTCCTTCCTCTCGTTTCGCTCTCTTTCAACCTCCTTCTTCTCGTTTCGCTCTCTTTCACCCTCCTTTGTCTCGTTTCGCTCTCTTTGACCCTCCTTCATCTCGTTTCGCTCTCTTTCACCCATCCTTCATCTCGTTTCGCTCTCTTTCACCCTTCTTATTCTCGTTTCGCTCACTTTCACACTCCTTCGTCTCGTTCCGCTCTCCTTCACCCTCCTTCGTCTCGTTTCGGTCTCTTTCACCCTCCTTCGTCTCGTTCCACTCTCTTTCACCCTCCTTCGACTCCTTTCACTCTCTTTCACCCTCCTTTATCTCATTTCGCTCTCTTTCACCCTCCTTCGTCTCCTTTCGCTCTCTTTCACCCTCCTTCGTCTCGTTTCACTCTCTTTCACCCTCCACCGTCTCGTTTCGCTCTCTTTCACCCTCCTTCGTCTCGTTTCGCTCTCTTTCACCCTCCACCGTCTCGTTTCGCTCTCTTTCACCCTCCTTCGTCTGGTTTCGCTCTCTTTCACGCTCCTTCGTCTTGTTTCGCTCTCTTGCACCCGCCTTCGTCTTGGTTCGCCCTCTTTCACCCTCCTTCGTCTTGTTTCGCTCTCTTTCACCCTCCTTCGTCTCGTTTCGCTCTCTTTCACCTACCTTCATCTCGTTTCGCTCTCTTTCACCCACCATCGTCTGGTTTCGCTCTCTTTCACCCTCCTTCGTCTTGTTTCGCTCTCTTTCACCCTCCTTCGTCTCGTTTCGCTCTCTTTCACCCTCCTTCATCTCGTTTCGCTCTCTTCCAACCTCCTTCATCTCGTTTCGCTCTCTTTCAACCTCCTTCGTCTCGTTTCGCTCTCTTTCACCCTCCTTCTTCTCGTTTCGCTCTGTTACACCCGCCTTCGTCTCGTTTCGCTCTCTTTCACCCACCATCGTCTGGTTTCGCTCTCTTTCACCCTCCTTCGTCTTGTTTCGCTCTCTTTCACCCTCCTTCGTCTCGTTTCGCTCTCTTTCACCCTCCTTCATCTCGTTTCGCTCTCATCCAACCTCCTTCATCTCGTTTCGCTCTCTTTCACCCTCCTTCGTCTTGTTTCGCTCTCTTTCACCCTCCTTCGTCTCGTTTCGCTCTCTTTCACCCTCCTTCATCTCGTTTCGCTCTCATCCAACCTCCTTCATCTCGTTTCGCTCTCTTTCAACCTCCTTCGTCTCGTTTCGCTCTCTTTCACCCTCCTTCTTCTCGTTTCGCCCTCTTTCACCCGCCTTCGTCTCGTTTCGCCCTCTTTCACCCTCCTTCGTCTCGTTTCACTCTCTTTCACCCTCCTTCGTCTCGTTTCGCTCTGTTACACCCGCCTTCATCTCGTTTCGCCCTCTTTCACCCTCCTTCGTCTCGTTTCACTCTCTTTCAACCTCCTTCGTCTCGTTTCGCTCTCTTTCACCCTCCTTCGTCTCGTTTCACTCTCTTTCAACCTCCTTCGTCTCGTTTCGCTCTCTTTCACCCTCCTTCTTCTCGTTTCGCCCTGTTACACCCGCCTTCGTCTCGTTTCGCCCTCTTTCACCCTCCTTGGTCTCGTTTTACTCTCTTTCACCCTCCTTCGTCTCGTTTCGCTCTGTTACACCCGCCTTCATCTCGTTTCGCCCTCTTTCACCCTCCTTCGACTCCTTTCGCTCTCTTTCACCCTCCTTCGTATCGTTTCGCTCTGTTTCACACTCCTTCGTCTCGTTTTGCTCTCTTTCACTCTCCTTCGTCTCGTTTCGCTCTCTTTCACCCTCCTTCGTCTTGTTTCGCTCTGTTGCACTCGCCTTTGTCTCGTTTCGCCCTCTTTCACCCTCCTTCGTCTTGTTTCGCTCTCTTTCACCCTCCTTTGTCTCGTTTCGCTCTCTTTGACCCTCCTTTTTCTCGTTTCGCTCTCTTTCACCCTCCTTCATCTCGTTTCGCTCTCTTTCACCCTCCTTATTCTCGTTTCGCTCACTTTCACCCTCCTTCGTCTCGTTCCGCTCTCCTTCACCCTCCTTCGTCTCGTTTCGATCTCTTTCACCCTCCTTCGTCTCGTTCCACTCTCTTTCACCCTCCTTCGACTCCTTTCACTCTCTTTCACCCTCCTTCGTCTCCTTTCGCACTCTTTCACCCTCCTTCGTCTCGTTTCGCTCTCTTTCACCCTCCACCGTCTCGTTTCGCTCTCTTTCACCCTCCTTCGTCTAGTTTCGCTCTCTTTCACGCTCCTTCGTCTTGTTTCGCTCTGTTGCACCCGCCTTCGTCTCGTTTCGCCCTCTTTCACCCTCCTTCGTCTTGTTTTGCTCTCTTTCACCCTCCTGCGTCTCGTTTCGCTCTCTTTCACCTACCTTCATCTCGTTTCGCTCTCTATTACCCACCATCGTCTGGTTTCGCTCTCTTTCACCCTCCTTCGTCTTGTTTCGCTCTCTTTCACCCTCCTTCGTCTCGTTTCGCTCTCTTTCACCCTCCTTCATCTCGTTTCGCTCCCTTTCACCCTCCTTTGTCTCGTTTCGCTCTCTTTCACCTTCCTTCATCTCGTTTCACTCTTTTTCACCCTCCTTCGTATCGTTTCGCTCTCTTCCAACCACCTTCATCTTGTTTCGTTCTCTTTCACCTTCCTTCGTCTCGTTTCGCTCTCTTTCACCCTCCTTCTTCTCGTTTCGCTCTGTTACACCCTCCGTCATCTCGTTTCGCCCTCTTTCACCCTACTTCGTCTCGTTTCACTCTCTTTCACCCTCCTTCGTCTCGTTTCGCCCTCTTTCACCCTCCTTCGTCTTGTTTCGCTCTCTTTCACCCTCCATCGTCTCGTTTCGCTCTCTTTCACCCTCCTTCGTCTCGTTTCGCTCACTTTCACCTTCCTTCATCTCGTTTCGCTCTCTTTCACCCTCCTTCGTCTTGTTTCGGTCTCTTTCACACTCCTTTGTCTTGTTTCGCTCTCTTTCACCCACCTTCATCTTGTTTCGCTCTCTTTCACCCTCCTTCGCCTCGTTTCGGTCTCTTTCACCCTCCTTTGTCTCGTTTCGCTCTCTTTGACCCTCCTTCATCTCGTTTCGCTCTCTTTCACCCTCCTTCATCTCGTTTCGCTCTCTTTCACCCTCCGTAATCTCGTTTCGCTCACTTTCACCCTCCTTCGTCTCGTTCCGCTCTCTTTCACCCTCCTTCGTCTCGTTTCGGTCTCTTTCACCCTCCTTCGTCTCGTTCCACTCTCTTTCACTCTCCTTCGACTCCTATCGCTCTCTTTCACCCTCCTTTATCTCATTTCACTCTCTTTCACCCTCCTTCGTCTCCTTTCGCTCTCTTTCACCCTCCTTCGTCTCGCTTCACTCTCTTTCACCCTCCACCGTCTCGTTTCGCTCTCTTTCAGCCTCCTTCGTCTCGTTTCGCTCTCTTTCACGCTCCTTCGTCTTGTTTCGCTCTCTTGCACGCGCCTTCGTCTCGTTTCGCCCTCTTTCACCCTCCTTCGTCTTGTTTCGCTCTCTTTCACCCTCCTTCGTCTCGTTTCGCTCTCTTTCACCCTCCTTCATCTCGTTTCGCTCCCTTTCACCCTCCTTTGTCTCGTTTCGCTCGCTTTCACCTTCCTTCGTCTCGTTTCACTCTCTTTCACCCTCCTTCGTATCGTTTCGCTCTCTTTCACCCTCCTTCTTCTCGTTTCGCTCTGTTACACACGCCTTCGTCTCGTTTCGCCCTCTTTCACCCTCCTTCGTCTCGTTTCACTCTCTTTCACCCTCCTTCGTCTCGTTTCGTTCTCTTTCACCCTCCTTCGTCTCGCTCCGCTCTCTTTCACCCTCCTTCGACTCCTTTCGCTCTCTTTCACCCTCCTTCGTCTCGTTTCGCTCTGTTTCACACTCCTTCATCTCGTTTTGCTCTCTTTCACTTTCCTTCGTCTCGTTTCGCTCTCTTTCACCCTCCTTCGTCTTGTTTCGCTCTGTTGCACTCGCCTTTGTCTCGTTTCGCCCTCTTTCACCCTCCTTCGTCTTGTTTCGCTCTCTTTCACCCTCCTTCGTCTCGTTTCGCTCTCTTTCACCCTCCTTCCTCTCGTTTCGCTCTCTTTCAACCTCCTTCTTCTCGTTTCGCTCTCGTTCACCCTCCTTTGTCTCGTTTCGCTCTCTTTGACCCTCCTTCATCTCGTTTCGCTCTCTTTCACCCTCCTTCATCTCGTTTCGCTTCTTTTCACCCTTCTTATTCTCGTTTCGCTCACTTTCACACTCCTTCGTCTCGTTCCGCTCTCCTTCACCCTCCTTCGTCTCGTTTCGGTCTCTTTCACCCTCCTTCGTCTCGTTCCACTCTCTTTCACCCTCCTTCGACTCCTTTCACTCTCTTTCACCCTCCTTTATCTCATTTCGCTCTCTTTCACCCTCCTTCGTCTCCTTTCGCTCTCTTTCACCCTCCTTCGTCTCGTTTCGCTCTCTTTCACCCTCCACCGTCTCGTTTCGCTCTCTTTCACCCTCCTTCGTCTGGTTTCGCTCTCTTTCGCGCTCCTTCGTCTTGTTTCGCTCTCTTGCACCCGCCTTCGTCTTGGTTCGCCCTCTTTCACCCTCCTTCGTCTTGTTTCGCTCTCTTTCACCCTCCTTCGTCTCGTTTCGCTCTCTTTCACCCTCCTTCTTCTCGTTTCGCCCTGTTACACCCGCCTTCGTCTCGTTTCGCCCTCTTTCACCCTCCTTCGTCTCGTTTCACTCTCTTTCACCCTCCTTCGTCTCGTTTCGCTCTATTACACCCGCCTTCATCTCGTTTCGCCCTCTTTCACCCTCCTTCGTCTCGTTTCACTCTCTTTCAACCTCCTTCGTCTCGTTTCGCTCTCTTTCACCCTCCTTCTTCTCGGTTCGCCCTGTTACACCCGCCTTCGTCTCGTTTCGCCCTCTTTCACCCTCCTTCGTCTCGTTTTACTCTCTTTCACCCTCCTTCGTCTCGTTTCGCTCTGTTTCACACTCCTTCGTCTCGTTTTGCTCTCTTTCACTCTCCTTCGTCTCGTTTCGCTCTCTTTCACCCTCCTTCGTCTTGTTTCGCTCTGTTGCACTCGCCTTTGTTTCGTTTCGCCCTCTTTCACCCTCCTTCGTCTTGTTTCGCTCTCTTTCACCCTCCTTTGTCTCGTTTAGCTCTCTTTGACCCTCCTTCATCTCGTTTCGCTCTCTTTCACCCTCCTTCATCTCGTTTCGCTCTCTTTCACCCTCCTTATTCTCGTTTCGCTCACTTTCACCCTCCTTCGTCTCGTTCCGCTCTCCTTCACCCTCCTTCGTCTCGTTTCGATCTCTTTCACCCTCCTTCGTCTCGTTCCACTCTCTTTCACCCTCCTTCGACTCCTTTCACTCTCTTTCACCCTCCTTCGTCTCCTTTCGCACTCTTTCACCCTCCTTCGTCTCGTTTCGCTCTCTTTCACCCTCCACCGTCTCGTTTCGCTCTCTGTCACCCTCCTTCGTCTAGTTTCGCTCTCTTTCACGCTCCTTCGTCTTGTTTCGCTCTGTTGCACCCGCCTTCGTCTCGTTTCGCCCTCTTTCACCCTCCTTCGTCTTGTTTTGCTCTCTTTCACCCTCCTGCGTCTCGTTTCGCTCTCTTTCACCTACCTTCATCTCGTTTCGCTCTCTTTTACCCACCATCGTCTGGTTTCGCTCTCTTTCACCCTCCTTCGTCTTGTTTCGCTCTCTTTCACCCTCCTTCGTCTCGTTTCGCTCTCTTTCACACTCCTTCATCTCGTTTCGCTCCCTTTCACCCTCCTTTGACTCGTTTCGCTCTCTTTCACCTTCCTTCGTCTCGTTTCACTCTTTTTCACCCTCCTTCGTATCGTTTCGCTCTCTTCCAACCTCCTTCATCTTGTTTCGCTCTCTTTCACCTTCCTTCATCTCGTTTCGCTCTCTTTCACCCTCCTTTTCTCGTTTCGCTCTGTTACACCCGCCGTCATCTCGTTTCGCCCTCTTTCACCCTCCTTCGTCTCGTTTCACTCTCTTTCACCCTCCTTCGTCTCGTTTCGCCCTCTTTCACCCTCCTTCGTCTTGTTTCGCTCTCTTTCACCCTCCATCGTCTCGTTTCGCTCTCTTTCACCCTCCTTCGTCTCGTTTCGCTCACTTTCACCTTCCTTCATCTCGTTTCGCTCTCTTTCACCCTCCTTCGTCTTGTTTCGGTCTCTTTCACACTCCTTTGTCTTGTTTCGCTCTCTTTCACCCACCTTCATCTTGTTTCGCTCTCTTTCACCCTCCTTCGCCTCGTTTCGGTCTCTTTCACCCTCCTTTGTCTCGTTTCGCTCTCTTTGACCCTCCTTCATCTCGTTTCGCTCTCTTTCACCCTCCTTCATCTCGTTTCGCTCTCTTTCACCCTCCTTATTCTCGTTTCGCTCACTTTCACCCTCCTTCGTCTCGTTCCGCTCTCTTTCACCCTCCTTCGTCTCGTTTCGGTCTCTTTCACCCTCCTTTGTCTCGTTCCACTCTCTTTCACTCTCCTTCGACTCCTATCGCTCTCTTTCACCCTCCTTTATCTCATTTCGCTCTCTTTCACCCTCCTTCGTCTCCTTTCGCTCTCTTTCACCCTCCTTCGTCTCGCTTCGCTCTCTTTCACCCTCCACCGTCTCGTTTCGCTCTCTTTCAGCCTCCTTCGTCTCGTTTCGCTCTCTTTCACGCTCCTTCGTCTTGTTTCGCTCTCTTGCACGCGCCTTCGTCTCGTTTCGCCCTCTTTCACCCTCCTTCGTCTTGTTTCGGTCTCTTTCACACTCCTTTGTCTTGTTTCGCTCTCTTTCACCCACCTTCATCTTGTTTCGCTCTCTTTCACCCTCCTTCGCCTCGTTTCGGTCTCTTTCACCCTCCTTTGTCTCGTTTCGCTCTCTTTGACCCTCCTTCATCTCGTTTCGCTCTCTTTCACCCTCCTTCATCTCGTTTCGCTCTCTTTCACCCTCCTTATTCTCGTTTCGCTCACTTTCACCCTCCTTCGTCTCGTTCCGCTCTCTTTCACCCTCCTTCGTCTCGTTTCGGTCTCTTTCACCCTCCTTTGTCTCGTTCCACTCTCTTTCACTCTCCTTCGACTCCTATCGCTCTCTTTCACCCTCCTTTATCTCATTTCGCTCTCTTTCACCCTCCTTCGTCTCCTTTCGCTCTCTTTCACCCTCCTTCGTCTCGCTTCGCTCTCTTTCACCCTCCACCGTCTCGTTTCGCTCTCTTTCAGCCTCCTTCGTCTCGTTTCGCTCTCTTTCACGCTCCTTCGTCTTGTTTCGCTCTCTTGCACGCGCCTTCGTCTCGTTTCGCCCTCTTTCACCCTCCTTCGTCTTGTTTCGCTCTCTTTCACACTCCTTCGTCTCGTTTCGCTCTCTTTCACCTACCTTCATCTCGTTTCGCTCTCTTTCACCCACCATCGTCTGGTTTCGCTCTCTTTCACCCTCCTTCGTCTAGTTTCGCTCTCTTTCACCCTCCTTCGTCTCGTTTCGCTCTCTTTCACCCTCCTTCATCTCGTTTCGCTCCCTTTCACCCTCCTTTGTCTCGTTTCGCTCTCTTTCACATTCCTTCGTCTCATTTCACTCTCTTTCACCCTCCTTCGTATCGTTTCGCTCTCTTCCAACCTCCTTCATCTCGTTTCGCTCTCTTTCAACCTCCTTCGTCTCGTTTCGCTCTCTTTCACCCTCCTTCTTCTCGTTTCGCTCTCTTTCACCCTCCTTCGTCTTGTTTCGCTCTGTTGCACTCGCCTTTGTCTCGTTTCGCCCTCTTTCATCCTCCTTCGTCTTGTTTCGCTCTCTTTCACCCTCCTTCGTCTCGTTTCGCTCTCTTTCACCCTCCTTCCTCTCGTTTCGCTCTCTTTCAACCTCCTTCTTCTCGTTTCGCTCTCTTTCACCCTCCTTTGTCTCGTTTCGCTCTCTTTGACCCTCCTTCATCTCGTTTCGCTCTCTTTCACCCTCCTTCATCTCGTTTCGCTCTCTTTCACCCTCCTTATTCTAGTTTCGCTCACTTTCACCCTCCTTCGTCTCGTTCCGCTCTCCTTCACCCTCCTTTGTCTCGTTTCAGTCTCTTTCACCCTCCTTCGTCTCGTTCCACACTCTTTCACCCTCCTTCCACTCCTTTCACTCTCTTTCACCCTCCTTTATCTCATTTCGCTCTCTTTCACCCTCCTTCGTCTTGTTTCGCTCTCTTTCACCCTCCACCATCTCGTTTCGCTCTCTTTCACCCTCCTTCGTCTCGTTTCGCTCTCTTTCACGCTCCTTCGTCTTGTTTCGCTCTCTTGCACCCGCCTTCGTCTGGTTTCGCTCTCTTTCACCCTCCTTCGTCTTGTTTCGCTCTCTTTCACCCTCCTTCGTCTCGTTTCGCTCTCTTTCACCCTCCTTCATCTCGTTTCGCTCCCTTTCACCCTCCTTTGTCTCGTTTCGCTCTCTTTCACCTTCCTTCGTCTCGTTTCACTCTTTTTCACCCTCCTTCGTATCGTTTCGCTCTCTTCCAACCTCCTTCATCTTGTTTCGCTCTCTTTCACCTTCCTTCGTCTCGTTTCGCTCTCTTTCACCCTCCTTCTTCTCGTTTCGCTCTGTTACACCCGCCGTCATCTCGTTTCGCCCTCTTTCACCCTCCTTCGTCTTGTTTCACTCTGTTTCACCCTCCTTCGTCTCGTTTCGCCCTCTTTCACCCTCCTTCGTCTTGTTTCGCTCTCTTTCACCCTCCATCGTCTCGTTTCGCTCTCTTTCACCCTCCTTCGTCTCGTTTCGCTCACTTTCACCTTCCTTCATCTCGTTTCGCTCTCTTTCACCCTCCTTCGTCTTGTTTCGGTCTCTTTCACCCTCCTTTGTCTCGTTTCGCTCTCTTTGACCCTCCTTCATCTCGTTTCGCTCTCTTTCACCCTCCTTCATCTCGTTTCGCTCTCTTTCACCCTCCTTATTCTCGTTTCGCTCACTTTCACCCTCCTTCGTCTCGTTCCGCTCTCTTTCACCCTCCTTCGTCTCGTTTCGGTCTCTTTCACCCTCCTTCGTCTCGTTCCACTCTCTTTCACTCTCCTTCGACTCCTATCGCTCTCTTTCACCCTCCTTTATCTCATTTCGCTCTCTTTCACCCTCCTTCGTCTCCTTTCGCTCTCTTTCACCCTCCTTCGTCTCGCTTCGCTCTCTTTCACCCTCCACCGTCTCGTTTCGCTCTCTTTCAGCATCCTTCGTCTCGTTTCGCTCTCTTTCACGCTCCTTCGTCTTGTTTCGCTCTCTTGCACGCGCCTTCGTCTCGTTTCGCCCTCTTTCACCCTCCTTCGTCTTGTTTCGCTCTCTTTCACCCTCCTTCGTCTCGTTTCGCTCTCTTTCACCTACCTTCATCTCGTTTCGCTCTCTTTCACCCACCATCGTCTGGTTTCGCTCTCTTTCACCCTCCTTCGTCTAGTTTCGCTCTCTTTCACCCTCCTTCGTCTCGTTTCGCTCTCTTTCACCCTCCTTCATCTCGTTTCGCTCCCTTTCACCCTCCTTTGTCTCGTTTCGCTCTCTTTCACATTCCTTCGTCTCGTTTCACTCTCTTTCACCCTCCTTCGTATCGTTTCGCTCTCTTCCAACCTCCTTCATCTCGTTTCGCTCTCTTTCAACCTCCTTCGTCTCGTTTTGCTCTCTTTCACCCTCCTTCTTCTCGTTTCGCTCTGTTACACCCGCCTTCGTCTCGTTTCGCCCTCTTTCACCCTCCTTCGTCTCGTTTCACTCTCTTTCACCCTCCTTCGTCTCGTTTCGTTCTCTTTCACCCTCCTTCGTCTCGCTCCGCTCTCTTTCACCCTCCTTCGACTCCTTTCGCTCTCTTTCACCCTCCTTCGTTTCGTTTCGCTCTCTTTCACCCTCCTTTGTCTCGTTTCGCTCTCTTTGACCCTCCTTCATCTCGTTTCGCTCTCTTTCACCCTCCTTCATCTCGTTTCGCTCTCTTTCACCCTCCTTATTCTAGTTTCGCTCACTTTCACCCTCCTTCGTCTCGTTCCGCTCTCCTTCACCCTCCTTTGTCTCGTTTCAGTCTCTTTCACCCTCCTTCGTCTCGTTCCACTCTCTTTCACCCTCCTTCCACTCCTTTCACTCTCTTTCACCCTCCTTTATCTCATTTCGCTCTCTTTCACCCTCCTTCGTCTTGTTTCGCTCTCTTTCACCCTCCACCATCTCGTTTCGCTCCCTTTCACCCTCCTTCGTCTCGTTTCGCTCTCTTTCACGCTCCTTCGTCTTGTTTCGCTCTCTTGCACCCGCCTTCGTCTGGTTTCGCTCTCTTTCACCCTCCTTCGTCTTGTTTCGCTCTCTTTCACCCTCCTTCGTCTCGTTTCGCTCTCTTTCACCCTCCTTCATCTCGTTTCGCTCCCTTTCACCCTCCTTTGTCTCGTTTCGCTCTCTTTCACCTTCCTTCGTCTCGTTTCACTCTTTTTCATCCTCCTTCGTATCGTTTCGCTCTCTTCCAACCTCCTTCATCTTGTTTCGCTCTCTTTCACCTTCCTTCGTCTCGTTTCGCTCTCTTTCACCCTCCTTCTTCTCGTTTCGCTCTGTTACACCCGCCGTCATCTCGTTTCGCCCTCTTTCACCCTCCTTCGTCTTGTTTCACTCTCTTTCACCCTCCTTCGTCTCGTTTCGCCCTCTTTCACCCTCCTTCGTCTTGTTTCGCTCTCTTTCACCCTCCATCGTCTCGTTTCGCTCTCTTTCACCCTCCTTCGTCTCGTTTCGCTCACTTTCACCTTCCTTCATCTCGTTTCGCTCTCTTTCACCCTCCTTCGTCTTGTTTCGGTCTCTTTCACCCTCCTTTGTCTCGTTTCGCTCTCTTTGACCCTCCTTCATCTCGTTTCGCTCTCTTTCACCCTCCTTCATCTCGTTTCGCTCTCTTTCACCCTCCTTATTCTCGTTTCGCTCACTTTCACCCTCCTTCGTCTCGTTCCGCTCTCTTTCACCCTCCTTCGTCTCGTTTCGGTCTCTTTCACCCTCCTTCGTCTCGTTCCACTCTCTTTCACTCTCCTTCGACTCCTATCGCTCTCTTTCACCCTCCTTTATCTCATTTCGCTCTCTTTCACCCTCCTTCGTCTCCTTTCGCTCTCTTTCACCCTCCTTCGTCTCGCTTCGCTCTCTTTCACCCTCCACCGTCTCGTTTCGCTCTCTTTCAGCCTCCTTCGTCTCGTTTCGCTCTCTTTCACGCTCCTTCGTCTTGTTTCGCTCTCTTGCACGCGCCTTCGTCTCGTTTCGCCCTCTTTCACCCTCCTTCGTCTTGTTTCGCTCTCTTTCACCCTCCTTCGTCTCGTTTCGCTCTCTTTCACCTACCTTCATCTCGTTTCGCTCTCTTTCACCCACCATCGTCTGGTTTCGCTCTCTTTCACCCTCCTTCGTCTAGTTTCGCTCTCTTTCACCCTCCTTCGTCTCGTTTCGCTCTCTTTCACCCTCCTTCATCTCGTTTCGCTCCCTTTCACCCTCCTTTGTCTCGTTTCGCTCTCTTTCACATTCCTTCGTCTCGTTTCACTCTCTTTCACCCTCCTTCGTATCGTTTCGCTCTCTTCCAACCTCCTTCATCTCGTTTCGCTCTCTTTCAACCTCCTTCGTCTCGTTTTGCTCTCTTTCACCCTCCTTCTTCTCGTTTCGCTCTGTTACACCCGCCTTCGTCTCGTTTCGCCCTCTTTCACCCTCCTTCGTCTCGTTTCACTCTCTTTCACCCTCCTTCGTCTCGTTTCGTTCTCTTTCACCCTCCTTCGTCTCGCTCCGCTCTCTTTCACCCTCCTTCGACTCCTTTCGCTCTCTTTCACCCTCCTTCGTTTCGTTTCGCTCTGTTTCACACTCCTTCGTCTCGTTTTGCTCTCTTTCACTCTCCTTCGTCTCGTTTCGCTCTCTTTCACCCTCCTTCGTCTTGTTTCGCTCTGTTGCACTCGCCTTTGTCTCGTTTCGCCCTCTTTCACCCTCCTTCGTCTTGTTTCGCTCTCTTTCACCCTCCTTCGTCTCGTTTCGCTCTCTTTCACCCTCCTTCCTCTCGTTTCGCTCTCTTTCAACCTCCTTCTTCTCGTTTCGCTCTCTTTCACCCTCCTTTGTCTCGTTTCGCTCTCTTTGACCCTCCTTCATCTCGTTTCGCTCTCTTTCACCCTCCTTCATCTCGTTTCGCTCTCTTTCACCCTCCTTATTCTCGTTTCGCTCACTTTCACCCTCCTTCGTCTCGTTCCGCTCTCCTTCACCCTCCTTTGTCTCGTTTCAGTCTCTTTCACCCTCCTTCGTCTCGTTCCACTCTCTTTCACCCTCCTTCCACTCCTTTCACTCTCTTTCACCCTCCTTTATCTCATTTCGCTCTCTTTCACCCTCCTTCGTCTTGTTTCGCTCTCTTTCACCCTCCACCGTCTCGTTTCGCTCTCTTTCACCCTCCTTCGTCTCGTTTCGCTCTCTTTCACGCTCCTTCGTCTTGTTTCGCTCTCTTGCACCCGCCTTCTTTTGTTTTCGCTCTCTTTCACCCTCCTTAGTCTTGTTTCGCTCTCTTTCACCCTCCTTCGTCTCGTTTCGCTCTCTTTCACCCTCCTTCATCTCGTTTCGCTCCCTTTCACCCTCCTTTGTCTCGTATCGCTCTCTTTCACCTTCCTTCGTCTCGTTTCACTCTCTTTCACCCTCCTTCGTATCGTTTCACTCTCTTCCAACCTCCTTCATCTCGTTTCGCCCTCTTTCACCCTCCTTCGTCTCGTTTCACTCTCTTTCACCCTACTTCGTCTCGTTTCGTTCTCTTTCACCCTCCTTCTTCTCGCTCCGCTCTCTTTCACCCTCCTTCGACTCCTTTTGCTCTCTTTCACCCTCCTTCGTCTCGTTTCGCTCTGTTTCACACTCCTTCTTCTCGTTTTGCTCTCTTTCACTCTCCTTCGTCTCGTTTCGCTCTCTTTCACCCTCCTTCGTCTTGTTTCGCTCTGTTGCACTCGCCTTTGTCTCGTTTCGCTCTCTTTCACCCTCCTTCATCTCGTTTCGCTCACTTTCACCCTCCTTCGTCTCGTTCCGCTCTCCTTCCCCCTCCTTCGTCTCGTTTCGGCCTCTTTCACACTCCTTTGTCTCGTTCCACTCTCTTTCACCCTCCTTCGACTCCTTTCACTCTCTTTCACCCTCCTTTATCTCATTTCGCTCTCTTTCACCCTCCTTCGTCTCCTTTCGCTCTCTTTCACCCTCCTTCGTCTCGTTTCGCTCTCTTTCACCCTCCACCGTCTCGTTTCGCTCTCTTTCACCCTCCTTCGTCTCGTTTCGCTCTCTTTCACGCTCCTTCGTCTTGTTTCGCTCTCTTGCACCCGCCTTCGTCTCGGTTCGCCCTCTTTCACCCTCCTTCGTCTTGTTTCGCTCACTTTCACCCTCCTTCGTCTCGTTTCGCTCTCTTTCACCTACCTTCATCTCGTTTCGCTCCCTTTCACCTTCCTTTGTCTCGTTTCGCTCTCTTTCACCTTCCTTCGTCTCGTTTCACTCTTTTTCACCCTCCTTCGTATCGTTTCGCTCTCTTCCAACCTCCTTCATCTTGTTTCGCTGTCTTTCAACTTCCTTCGTCTCGTTTCGCTCTCTTTCACCCTCCTTCGTCTCGTTTCGCTCACTTTCACCTTCCTTCATCTCGTTTCGCTCTCTTTCACCCTCCTTCGTCTTGTTTCGGTCTCTTTCACACTCCTTTGTCTTGTTTCGCTCTCTTTCACCCACCTTCATCTTGTTTCGCTCTCTTTCACCCTCCTTCGCCTCGTTTCGCTCTCTTTCACCCTCCTTCATCTCGTTTCGCTCTCTTTCACCCTCCTTATTCTCGTTTCGCTCACTTTCACCCTCCTTCGTCTCGTTCCGCTCTCTTTCACCCTCCTTCGTCTCGTTTCGGTCTCTTTCACCCTCCTTCGTCTCGTTCCACTCTCTTTCACTCTCCTTCGACTCCTATCGCTCTCTTTCACCCTCCTTTATCTCATTTCGCTCTCTTTCACCCTCCTTCGTCTCCTTTCGCTCTCTTTCACCCTCCTTCGTCTCGCTTCGCTCTCTTTCACCCTCCACCGTCTCGTTTCGCTCTCTTTCAGCCTCCTTCGTCTCGTTTCGCTCTCTTTCACGCTCCTTCGTCTTGTTTTGCTCTCTTGCACGCGCCTTCGTCTCGTTTCGCCCTCTTTCACCCTCCTTCGTCTTGTTTCGCTCTCTTTCACCCTCCTTCGTCTCGTTTCGCTCTCTTTCACCCTCCTTCATCTCGTTTCGCTCCCTTTCACCCTCCTTTGTCTCGTTTTGCTCTCTTTCACCTTCCTTCGTCTCGTTTCACTCTCTTTCACCCTCCTTCGTATCGTTTCGCTCTCTTTCACCCTCCTTCTTCTCGTTTCGCTCTGTTACACCCGCCTTCGTCTCGTTTCGCCCTCTTTCACCCTCCTTCGTCTCGTTTCACTCTCTTTCACCCTCCTTCGTCTCGTTTCGTTCTCTTTCACCCTCCTTCGTCTCGCTCCGCTCTCTTTCACCCTCCTTCGACTCCTTTCGCTCTCTTTCACCCTCCTTCGTTTCGTTTCGCTCTGTTTCACACTCCTTCGTCTCGTTTTGCTCTCTTTCACTTTCCTTCGTCTCGTTTCGCTCTCTTTCACCCTCCTTCGTCTTGTTTCGCTCTGTTGCACTCGCCTTTGTCTCGTTTCGCCCTCTTTCACCCTCCTTCGTCTTGTTTCGCTCTCTTTCACCCTCCTTCGTCTCGTTTCGCTCTCTTTCACCCTCCTTCCTCTCGTTTCGCTCTCTTTCAACCTCCTTCTTCTCGTTTCGCTCTCTTTCACCCTCCTTTGTCTCGTTTCGCTCTCTTTGACCCTCCTTCATCTCGTTTCGCTCTCTTTCACCCTCCTTCATCTCGTTCCGCTCTCCTTCACCCTCCTTCGTCTCATTTCGGTCTCTTTCACCCTCCTTCGTCTCGTTCCACTCTCTTTCACCCTCCTTCGACTCCTTTCACTCTCTTTCACCCTTCTTATTCTCGTTTCGCTCACTTTCACCCTCCTTCGTCTCGTTTCGCTCTCCTTCACCCTCCTTCGTCTCATTTCGGTCTCTTTCACCCTCCTTCGTCTCGTTCCACTCTCTTTCACCCTCCTTCGACTCCTTTCACTCTCTTTCACCCTCCTTTATCTCATTTCGCTCTCTTTCACCCTCCTTCGTCTCCTTTCGCTCTCTTTCACCCTCCTTCGTCTCGTTTCGCTCTCTTTCACCCTCCACCGTCTCGTTTCGCTCTCTTTCACCCTCCTTCGTCTGGTTTCGCTCTCTTTCACGCTCCTTCGTCTTGTTTCGCTCTCTTGCACCCGCCTTCGTCTTGGTTCGCCCTCTTTCACCCTCCTTCGTCTTGTTTCGCTCTCTTTCACCCTCCTTCGTCTCGTTTCGCTCTCTTTCACCTACCTTCATCTCGTTTCGCTCTCTTTCACCCACCATCGTCTGGTTTCGCTCTCTTTCACCCTTCTTCGTCTTGTTTCGCTCTCTTTCACCCTCCTTCGTCTCGTTTCGCTCTCTTTCACCCTCCTTCATCTCGTTTCGCTCTCTTCCAACCTCCTTCATCTCGTTTCGCTCTCTTTCAACCTCCTTCGTCTCGTTTCGCTCTCTTTCACCCTCCTTCTTCTCGTTTCGCCCTGTTACACCTGCCTTCGTCTCGTTTCGCCCTCTTTCACCCTCCTTCGTCTCGTTTCACTCTCTTTCACCCTCCTTCGTCTCGTTTCGCTCTGTTACACCCGCCTTCATCTCGTTTCGCCCTCTTTCACCCTCCTTCGTCTCGTTTCACTCTCTTTCAACCTCCTTCGTCTCGTTTCGCTCTCTTTCACCCTCCTTCTTCTCGTTTCGCCCTGTTACACCCTCCTTCGTCTCGTTTCACTCTCTTTCACCCTCCTTCGTCTCGTTTCGCTCTGTTACACCCGCCTTCATCTCGTTTCGCCCTCTTTCACCCTCCTTCGTCTCGTTTCCCTCTCTTTGACCCTCCTTCATCTCGTTTCGCTCTCTTTCACCCTCCTTCATCTCGTTTCGCTCTCTTTCACCCTTCTTATTCTCGTTTCGCTCACTTTCACCCTCCTTCGTCTCGTTCCGCTCTCCTTCACCCTCCTTCGTCTCGTTTCGGTCTCTTTCACCCTCCTTCGTCTCGTTCCACTCTCTTTCACCCTCCTTCGACTCCTTTCACTCTCTTTCACCCTCCTTTATCTCATTTCGCTCTCTTTCACCCTCCTTCGTCTCCTTTCGCTCTCTTTCACCCTCCTTCGTCTCGTTTCGCTCTCTTTCACCCTCCACCGTCTCGTTTCGCTCTCTTTCACCCTCCTTCGTCTGGTTTCGCTCTCTTTCACGCTCCTTCGTCTTGTTTCGCTCTCTTGCACCCGCCTTCGTCTTGGTTCGCCCTCTTTCACCCTCCTTCGTCTTGTTTCGCTCTCTTTCACCCTCCTTCGTCTCGTTTCGCTCTCTTTCACCTACCTTCATCTCGTTTCGCTCTCTTTCACCCACCATCGTCTGGTTTCGCTCTCTTTCACCCTTCTTCGTCTTGTTTCGCTCTCTTTCACCCTCCTTCGTCTCGTTTCGCTCTCTTTCACCCTCCTTCATCTCGTTTCGCTCTCTTCCAACCTCCTTCATCTCGTTTCGCTCTCTTTCAACCTCCTTCGTCTCGTTTCGCTCTCTTTCACCCTCCTTCTTCTCGTTTCGCCCTGTTACACCTGCCTTCGTCTCGTTTCGCCCTCTTTCACCCTCCTTCGTCTCGTTTCACTCTCTTTCACCCTCCTTCGTCTCGTTTCGCTCTGTTACACCCGCCTTCATCTCGTTTCGCCCTCTTTCACCCTCCTTCGTCTCGTTTCACTCTCTTTCAACCTCCTTCGTCTCGTTTCGCTCTCTTTCACCCTCCTTCTTCTCGTTTCGCTCTCCTTCACCCTCCTTCGTCTCATTTCGGTCTCTTTCACCCTCCTTCGTCTCGTTCCACTCTCTTTCACCCTCCTTCGACTCCTTTCACTCTCTTTCACCCTCCTTTATCTCATTTCGCTCTCTTTCACCCTCCTTCGTCTCCTTTCGCTCTCTTTCACCCTCCTTCGTCTCGTTTCGCTCTCTTTCACCCTCCACCGTCTCGTTTCGCTCTCTTTCACCCTCCTTCGTCTGGTTTCGCTCTCTTTCACGCTCCTTCGTCTTGTTTCGCTCTCTTGCACCCGCCTTCGTCTTGGTTCGCCCTCTTTCACCCTCCTTCGTCTTGTTTCGCTCTCTTTCACCCTCCTTCGTCTCGTTTCGCTCTCTTTCACCTACCTTCATCTCGTTTCGCTCTCTTTCACCCACCATCGTCTGGTTTCGCTCTCTTTCACCCTTCGTCGTCTTGTTTCGCTCTCTTTCACCCTCCTTCGTCTCGTTTCGCTCTCTTTCACCCTCCTTCATCTCGTTTCGCTCTCTTCCAACCTCCTTCATCTCGTTTCGCTCTCTTTCAACCTCCTTCGTCTCGTTTCGCTCTCTTTCACCCTCCTTCTTCTCGTTTCGCCCTGTTACACCTGCCTTCGTCTCGTTTCGCCCTCTTTCACCCTCCTTCGTCTCGTTTCACTCTCTTTCACCCTCCTTCGTCTCGTTTCGCTCTGTTACACCCGCCTTCATCTCGTTTCGCCCTCTTTCACCCTCCTTCGTCTCGTTTCACTCTCTTTCAACCTCCTTCGTCTCGTTTCGCTCTCTTTCACCCTCCTTCTTCTCGTTTCGCCCTGTTACACCCTCCTTCGTCTCGTTTCACTCTCTTTCACCCTCCTTCGTCTCGTTTCGCTCTGTTACACCCGCCTTCATCTCGTTTCGCCCTCTTTCACCCTCCTTCGTCTCGTTTCGCTCTCTTTGACCCTCCTTCATCTCGTTTCGCTCTCTTTCACCCTCCTTCATCTCGTTTCGCTCTCTTTCACCCTTCTTATTCTCGTTTCGCTCACTTTCACCCTCCTTCGTCTCGTTCCGCTCTCCTTCACCCTCCTTCGTCTCGTTTCGGTCTCTTTCACCCTCCTTCGTCTCGTTCCACTCTCTTTCACCCTCCTTCGACTCCTTTCACTCTCTTTCACCCTCCTTTATCTCATTTCGCTCTCTTTCACCCTCCTTCGTCTCCTTTCGCTCTCTTTCACCCTCCTTCGTCTCGTTTCGCTCTCTTTCACCCTCCACCGTCTCGTTTCGCTCTCTTTCACCCTCCTTCGTCTGGTTTCGCTCTCTTTCACGCTCCTTCGTCTTGTTTCGCTCTCTTGCACCCGCCTTCGTCTTGGTTCGCCCTCTTTCACCCTCCTTCGTCTTGTTTCGCTCTCTTTCACCCTCCTTCGTCTCGTTTCGCTCTCTTTCACCTACCTTCATCTCGTTTCGCTCTCTTTCACCCACCATCGTCTGGTTTCGCTCTCTTTCACCCTTCTTCGTCTTGTTTCGCTCTCTTTCACCCTCCTTCGTCTCGTTTCGCTCTCTTTCACCCTCCTTCATCTCGTTTCGCTCTCTTCCAACCTCCTTCATCTCGTTTCGCTCTCTTTCAACCTCCTTCGTCTCGTTTCGCTCTCTTTCACCCTCCTTCTTCTCGTTTCGCCCTGTTACACCCGCCTTCGTCTCGTTTCGCCCTCTTTCACCCTCCTTCGTCTCGTTTCACTCTCTTTCACCCTCCTTCGTCTCGTTTCGCTCTGTTACACCCGCCTTCATCTCGTTTCGCCCTCTTTCACCCTCCTTCGTCTCGTTTCACTCTCTTTCAACCTCCTTCGTCTCGTTTCGCTCTCTTTCACCCTCCTTCTTCTCGTTTCGCCCTGTTACACCCGCCTTCGTCTCGTTTCGCCCTCTTTCACCCTCCTTCGTCTCGTTTTACTCTCTTTCACCCTCCTTCGTCTCGTTTCGCTCTGTTACACCCGCCTTCATCTCGTTTCGCCCTCTTTCACCCTCCTTCGACTCCTTTCGCTCTCTTTCACCCTCCTTCGTCTCGTTTCGCTCTGTTGCACTCGCCTTTGTCTCGTTTCGCCCTCTTTCACCCTCCTTCGTCTTGTTTCGCTCTCTTTCACCCTCCTTCGTCTCGTTTCGCTCTCTTTCACCCTCCTTCCTCTCGTTTCGCTCTCTTTCAACCTCCTTCTTCTCGTTTCGCTCTCTTTCACCCTCCTTTGTCTCGTTTCGCTCTCTTTGACCCTCCTTCATCTCGTTTCGCTCTCTTTCACCCTCCTTCATCTCGTTCCGCTCTCCTTCACCCTCCTTCGTCTCATTTCGGTCTCTTTCACCCTCCTTCGTCTCGTTCCACTCTCTTTCACCCTCCTTCGACTCCTTTCACTCTCTTTCACCCTTCTTATTCTCGTTTCGCTCACTTTCACCCTCCTTCGTCTCGTTTCGCTCTCCTTCACCCTCCTTCGTCTCATTTCGGTCTCTTTCACCCTCCTTCGTCTCGTTCCACTCTCTTTCACCCTCCTTCGACTCCTTTCACTCTCTTTCACCCTCCTTTATCTCATTTCGCTCTCTTTCACCCTCCTTCGTCTCCTTTCGCTCTCTTTCACCCTCCTTCGTCTCGTTTCGCTCTCTTTCACCCTCCACCGTCTCGTTTCGCTCTCTTTCACCCTCCTTCGTCTGGTTTCGCTCTCTTTCACGCTCCTTCGTCTTGTTTCGCTCTCTTGCACCCGCCTTCGTCTTGGTTCGCCCTCTTTCACCCTCCTTCGTCTTGTTTCGCTCTCTTTCACCCTCCTTCGTCTCGTTTCGCTCTCTTTCACCTACCTTCATCTCGTTTCGCTCTCTTTCACCCACCATCGTCTGGTTTCGCTCTCTTTCACCCTTCTTCGTCTTGTTTCGCTCTCTTTCACCCTCCTTCGTCTCGTTTCGCTCTCTTTCACCCTCCTTCATCTCGTTTCGCTCTCTTCCAACCTCCTTCATCTCGTTTCGCTCTCTTTCAACCTCCTTCGTCTCGTTTCGCTCTCTTTCACCCTCCTTCTTCTCGTTTCGCCCTGTTACACCTGCCTTCGTCTCGTTTCGCCCTCTTTCACCCTCCTTCGTCTCGTTTCACTCTCTTTCACCCTCCTTCGTCTCGTTTCGCTCTGTTACACCCGCCTTCATCTCGTTTCGCCCTCTTTCACCCTCCTTCGTCTCGTTTCACTCTCTTTCAACCTCCTTCGTCTCGTTTCGCTCTCTTTCACCCTCCTTCTTCTCGTTTCGCCCTGTTACACCCTCCTTCGTCTCGTTTCACTCTCTTTCACCCTCCTTCGTCTCGTTTCGCTCTGTTACACCCGCCTTCATCTCGTTTCGCCCTCTTTCACCCTCCTTCGTCTCGTTTCGCTCTCTTTGACCCTCCTTCATCTCGTTTCGCTCTCTTTCACCCTCCTTCATCTCGTTTCGCTCTCTTTCACCCTTCTTATTCTCGTTTCGCTCACTTTCACCCTCCTTCGTCTCGTTCCGCTCTCCTTCACCCTCCTTCGTCTCGTTTCGGTCTCTTTCACCCTCCTTCGTCTCGTTCCACTCTCTTTCACCCTCCTTCGACTCCTTTCACTCTCTTTCACCCTCCTTTATCTCATTTCGCTCTCTTTCACCCTCCTTCGTCTCCTTTCGCTCTCTTTCACCCTCCTTCGTCTCGTTTCGCTCTCTTTCACCCTCCACCGTCTCGTTTCGCTCTCTTTCACCCTCCTTCGTCTGGTTTCGCTCTCTTTCACGCTCCTTCGTCTTGTTTCGCTCTCTTGCACCCGCCTTCGTCTTGGTTCGCCCTCTTTCACCCTCCTTCGTCTTGTTTCGCTCTCTTTCACCCTCCTTCGTCTCGTTTCGCTCTCTTTCACCTACCTTCATCTCGTTTCGCTCTCTTTCACCCACCATCGTCTGGTTTCGCTCTCTTTCACCCTTCTTCGTCTTGTTTCGCTCTCTTTCACCCTCCTTCGTCTCGTTTCGCTCTCTTTCACCCTCCTTCATCTCGTTTCGCTCTCTTCCAACCTCCTTCATCTCGTTTCGCTCTCTTTCAACCTCCTTCGTCTCGTTTCGCTCTCTTTCACCCTCCTTCTTCTCGTTTCGCCCTGTTACACCCGCCTTCGTCTCGTTTCGCCCTCTTTCACCCTCCTTCGTCTCGTTTCACTCTCTTTCACCCTCCTTCGTCTCGTTTCGCTCTGTTACACCCGCCTTCATCTCGTTTCGCCCTCTTTCACCCTCCTTCGTCTCGTTTCACTCTCTTTCAACCTCCTTCGTCTCGTTTCGCTCTCTTTCACCCTCCTTCTTCTCGTTTCGCCCTGTTACACCCGCCTTCGTCTCGTTTCGCCCTCTTTCACCCTCCTTCGTCTCGTTTTACTCTCTTTCACCCTCCTTCGTCTCGTTTCGCTCTGTTACACCCGCCTTCATCTCGTTTCGCCCTCTTTCACCCTCCTTCGACTCCTTTCGCTCTCTTTCACCCTCCTTCGTCTCGTTTCGCTCTGTTTCACACTCCTTCGTCTCGTTTTGCTCTCTTTCACTCTCCTTCGTCTTGTTTCGCCCTCTTTCACCCTCCTTCGTCTTGTTTCGCTCTCTTTCACCCTCCTTTGTCTCGTTTCGCTCTCTTTGACCCTCCTTCATCTCGTTTCACTCTCTTTCACCCTCCTTCATCTCGTTTCGCTCTCTTTCACCCTCCTTATTCTCGTTTCGCTCACTTTCACCCTCCTTCGTCTCGTTCCGCTCTCCTTCACCCTCCTTCGTCTCGTTTCGATCTCTTTCACCCTCCTTCGTCTTGTTTCGCTCTCTTTCACCCTCCTTCGTCTCGTTTCGCTCTCTTTCACCCTCCTTCATCTCGTTTCGCTCTCTTCCAACCTCCTTCATCTCGTTTCGCTCTCTTTCAACCTCCTTCGTCTCGTTTCGCTCTCTTTCACAATCCTTCTTCTCGTTTCGCCCTGTTACACCCGCCTTCGTCTCGTTTCGCCCTCTTTCACCCTCCTTCGTCTCGTTTCACTCTCTTTCACCCTCCTTCGTCTCGTTTCGCTCTGTTACACCCGCCTTCATCTCGTTTCGCCCTCTTTCACCCTCCTTCGTCTCGTTTCACTCTCTTTCAACCTCCTTCGTCTCGTTTCGCTCTCTTTCACCCTCCTTCTTCTCGTTTCGCCCTGTTACACCCGCCTTCGTCTCGTTTCGCCCTCTTTCACCCTCCTTCGTCTCGTTTTACTCTCTTTCACCCTCCTTCGTCTCGTTTCGCTCTGTTACACCCGCCTTCATCTCGTTTCGCTCTCTTTCACCCTCCTTCGTCTCGTTTCGCTCTGTTTCACACTCCTTCGTCTCGTTTTGCTCTCTTTCACTCTCCTTCGTCTCGTTTCGCCCTCTTTCACCCTCCTTCGTCTTGTTTCGCTCTCTTTCACCCTCCTTTGTCTCGTTTCGCTCTCTTTGACCCTCCTTCATCTCGTTTCGCTCTCTTTCACCCTCCTTCATCTCGTTTCGCTCTCTTTCACCCTCCTTATTCTCGTTTCGCTCACTTTCACCCTCCTTCGTCTCGTTCCGCTCTCCTTCACCCTCCTTCGTCTCGTTTCGATCTCTTTCACCCTCCTTCGTCTCGTTCCACTCTCTTTCACCCTCCTTCGACTCCTTTCACTCTCTTTCACCCTCCTTCGTCTCCTTTCGCACTCTTTCACCCTCCTTCGTCTCGTTTCGCTCTCTTTCACCCTCCACCGTCTCGTTTCGCTCTCTTTCACCCTCCTTCGTCTAGTTTCGCTCTCTTTCACGCTCCTTCGTCTTTTTTCGCTCTGTTGCACCCGCCTTCGTCTCGTTTCGCCCTCTTTCACCCTCCTTCGCCTTGTTTTGCTCTCTTTCACCCTCCTGCGTCTCGTTTCGCTCTCTTTCACCTACCTTCATCTCGTTTCGCTCTCTTTTACCCACCATCGTCTGGTTTCGCTCTCTTTCACCCTCCTTCGTCTTGTTTCGCTCTCTTTCACCCTCCTTCGTCTCGTTTCGCTCTCTTTCACCCTCCTTCATCTCGTTTCGCTCCCTTTCACCCTCCTTTGTCTCGTTTCGCTCTCTTTCACCTTCCTTCGTCTCGTTTCACTCGTTTTCACCCTCCTTCGTATCGTTTCGCTCTCTTCCAACCTCCTTCATCTTGTTTCGCTCTCTTTCACCTTCCTTCGTCTCGTTTCGCTCTCTTTCACCCTCCTTCTTCTCGTTTCGCTCTGTTACACCCGCCGTCATCTCGTTTCGCCCTCTTTCACCCTCCTTCGTCTCGTTTCACTCTCTTTCACCCTCCTTCGTCTCGTTTCGCCCTCTTTCACCCTCCTTCGTCTTTTTTCGCTCTCTTTCACCCTCCATCGTCTCGTTTCGCTCTCTTTCACCCTCCTTCGTCTCGTTTCGCTCACTTTCACCTTCCTTCATCTCGTTTCGCTCTCTTTCACCCTCCTTCGTCTTGTTTCGGTCTCTTTCACACTCCTTTGTCTTGTTTCACTCTCTTTCACCCACCTTCATCTTGTTTCGCTCTCTTTCACCCTCCTTCGCCTCGTTTCGGTCTCTTTCACCCTCCTTTGTCTCGTTTCGCTCTCTTTGACCCTCCTTCATCTCGTTTCGCTCTCTTTCACCCTCCTTCATCTCGTTTCGCTCTCTTTCACCCTCCTTATTCTCGTTTCGCTCACTTTCACCCACCTTCGTCTCGTTCCGCTCTCTTTCACCCTCCTTCGTCTCGTTTCGGTCTCTTTCACCCTCCTTCGTCTCGTTCCACTCTCTTTCACTCTCCTTCGACTCCTATCGCTCTCTTTCACCCTCCTTTATCTCATTTCGCTCTCTTTCACCCTCCTTCGTCTCCTTTCGCTCTCTTTCACCCTCCTTCATCTCGCTTCGCTCTCTTTCACCCTCCACCGTCTCGTTTCGCTCTCTTTCAGCCTCCTTCGTCTCGTTTCGCTCTCTTTCACGCTCCTTCGTCTTGTTTCGCTCTCTTGCACGCGCCTTCGTCTCGTTTCGCCCTCTTTCACCCTCCTTCGTCTTGTTTCGCTCTCTTTCACCCTCCTTCGTCTCGTTTCGCTCTCTTTCACCTACCTTCATCTCGTTTCGCTCTCTTTCACCCACCATCGTCTGGTTTCGCTCTCTTTCACCCTCCTTCGTCTAGTTTCGCTCTCTTTCACCCTCCTTCGTCTCGTTTCGCTCTCTTTCACCCTCCTTCATCTCGTTTCGCTCCCTTTCACCCTCCTTTGTCTCGTTTCGCTCTCTTTCACATTCCTTCGTCTCGTTTCACTCTCTTTCACCCTCCTTCGTATCGTTTCGCTCTCTTCCAACCTCCTTCATCTCGTTTCGCTCTCTTTCAACCTCCTTCGTCTCGTTTCGCTCTCTTTCACCCTCCTTCTTCTCGTTTCGCTCTGTTACACCCGCCTTCGTCTCGTTTCGCCCTCTTTCACCCTCCTTCGTCTCGTTTCACTCTCTTTCACCCTCCTTCGTCTCGTTTCGTTCTCTTTCACCCTCCTTCGTCTCGCTCCGCTCTCTTTCACCCTCCTTCGACTCCTTTCGCTCTCTTTCACCCTCCTTCGTTTCGTTTCGCTCTGTTTCACACTCCTTCGTCTCGTTTTGCTCTCTTTCACTCTCCTTCGTCTCGTTTCGCCCTCTTTCACCCTCCTTCGTCTTGTTTCGCTCTCTTTCACCCTCCTTCGTCTCGTTTCGCTCTCTTTCACCCTCCTTCCTCTCGTTTCGCTCTCTTTCAACCTCCTTCTTCTCGTTTCGCTCTCTTTCACCCTCCTTTGTCTCGTTTCGCTCTCTTTGACCCTCCTTCATCTCGTTTCGCTCTCTTTCACCCTCCTTCATCTCGTTTCGCTCTCTTTCACCCTCCTTATACTCGTTTCGCTCACTTTCACCCTCCTTCGTCTCGTTCCGCTCTCCTTCACCCTCCTTTGTCTCGTTTCAGTCTCTTTCACCCTCCTTCGTCTCGTTCCACTCTCTTTCACCCTCCTTCCACTCCTTTCACTCTCTTTCACCCTCCTTTATCTCATTTCGCTCTCTTTCACCCTCCTTCGTCTTGTTTCGCTCTCTTTCACCCTCCACCGTCTCGTTTCGCTCTCTTTCACCCTCCTTCGTCTCGTTTCGCTCTCTTTCACGCTCCTTCGTCTTGTTTCGCTCTCTTGCACCCGCCTTCGTCTGGTTTCGCTCTCTTTCACCCTCCTTCGTCTTGTTTCGCTCTCTTTCACCCTCCTTCGTCTCGTTTTACTCTCTTTCACCCTCCTTCGTCTCGTTTCGCTCTGTTACACCCGCCTTCATCTCGTTTCGCCCTCTTTCACCCTCCTTCGACTCCTTTCGCTCTCTTTCACCCTCCTTCGTCTCGTTTCGCTCTGTTTCACACTCCTTCGTCTCGTTTTGCTCTCTTTCACTCTCCTTCGTCTCGTTTCGCCCTCTTTCACCCTCCTTCGTCTTGTTTCGCTCTCTTTCACCCTCCTTTGTCTCGTTTCGCTCTCTTTGACCCTCCTTCATCTCGTTTCGCTCTCTTTCACCCTCCTTCATCTCGTTTCGCTCTCTTTCACCCTCCTTATTCTCGTTTCGCTCACTTTCACCCTCCTTCGTCTCGTTCCGCTCTCCTTCACCCTCCTTCGTCTCGTTTCGATCTCTTTCACCCTCCTTCGTCTCGTTCCACTCTCTTTCACCCTCCTTCGACTCCTTTCACTCTCTTTCACCCTCCTTCGTCTCCTTTCGCACTCTTTCACCCTCCTTCGTCTCGTTTCGCTCTCTTTCACCCTCCACCGTCTCGTTTCGCTCTCTTTCACCCTCCTTCGTCTAGTTTCGCTCTCTTTCACGCTCCTTCGTCTTGTTTCGCTCTGTTGCACCCGCCTTCGTCTCGTTTCGCCCTCTTTCACCCTCCTTCGTCTTGTTTTGCTCTCTTTCACCCTCCTGCGTCTCGTTTCGCTCTCTTTCACCTACCTTCATCTCGTTTCGCTCTCTTTTACCCACCATCGTCTGGTTTCGCTCTCTTTCACCCTCCTTCGTCTTGTTTCGCTCTCTTTCACCCTCCTTCGTCTCGTTTCGCTCTCTTTCACCCTCCTTCATCTCGTTTCGCTCCCTTTCACCCTCCTTTGTCTCGTTTCGCTCTCTTTCACCTTCCTTCGTCTCGTTTCACTCTTTTTCACCCTCCTTCGTATCGTTTCGCTCTCTTCCAACCTCCTTCATCTTGTTTCGCTCTCTTTCACCTTCCTTCGTCTCGTTTCGCTCTCTTTCACCCTCCTTCTTCTCGTTTCGCTCTGTTACACCCGCCGTCATCTCGTTTCGCCCTCTTTCACCCTCCTTCGTCTCGTTTCACTCTCTTTCACCCTCCTTCGTCTCGTTTCGCCCTCTTTCACCCTCCTTCGTCTTGTTTCGCTCTCTTTCACCCTCCATCGTCTCGTTTCGCTCTCTTTCACCCTCCTTCGTCTCGTTTCGCTCACTTTCACCTTCCTTCATCTCGTTTCGCTCTCTTTCACCCTCCTTCGTCTTGTTTCGGTCTCTTTCACACTCCTTTGTCTTGTTTCGCTCTCTTTCACCCACCTTCATCTTGTTTCGCTCTCTTTCACCCTCCTTCGCCTCGTTTCGGTCTCTTTCACCCTCCTTTGTCTCGTTTCGCTCTCTTTGACCCTCCTTCATCTCGTTTCGCTCTCTTTCACCCTCCTTCATCTCGTTTCGCTCTCTTTCACCCTCCTTATTCTCGTTCCGCTCACTTTCACCCTCCTTCGTCTCGTTCCGCTCTCTTTCACCCTCCTTCGTCTCGTTTCGGTCTCTTTCACCCTCCTTCGTCTCGTTCCACTCTCTTTCACTCTCCTTCGACTCCTATCGCTCTCTTTCACCCTCCTTTATCTCATTTCGCTCTCTTTCACCCTCCTTCGTCTCCTTTCGCTCTCTTTCACCCTCCTTCGTCTCGCTTCGCTCTCTTTCACCCTCCACCGTCTCGTTTCGCTCTCTTTCAGCCTCCTTCGTCTCGTTTCGCTCTCTTTCACGCTCCTTCGTCTTGCTTCGCTCTCTTGCACGCGCCTTTGTCTCGTTTCGCCCTCTTTCACCCTCCTTCGTCTTGTTTCGCTCTCTTTCACCCTCCTTCGTCTCGTTTCGCTCTCTTTCACCTACCTTCATCTCGTTTCGCTCTCTTTCACCCACCATCGTCTGGTTTCGCTCTCTTTCACCCTCCTTCGTCTAGTTTCGCTCTCTTTCACCCTCCTTCGTCTCGTTTCGCTCTCTTTCACCCTCCTTCATCTCGTTTCGCTCCCTTTCACCCTCCTTTGTCTCGTTTCGCTCTCTTTCACATTCCTTCGTCTCGTTTCACTCTCTTTCACCCTCCTTCGTATCGTTTCGCTCTCTTCCAACCTCCTTCATCTCGTTTCGCTCTCTTTCAACCTCCTTCGTCTCGTTTCGCTCTCTTTCACCCTCCTTCTTCTCGTTTCGCTCTGTTACACCCGCCTTCGTCTCGTTTCGCCCTCTTTCACCCTCCTTCGTCTCGTTTCACTCTCTTTCACCCTCCTTCGTCTCGTTTCGTTCTCTTTCGACCTCCTTCGTCTCGCTCCGCTCTCTTTCACCCTCCTTCGACTCCTTTCGCTCTCTTTCACCCTCCTTCGTTTCGTTTCGCTCTGTTTCACACTCCTTCGTCTCGTTTTGCTCTCTTTCACTCTCCTTCATCTCGTTTCGCTCTCTTTCACCCTCCTTCGTCTCGTTTCACTCTCTTTCACCCTCCTTCCTCTCGTTTCGCTCTCTTTCAACCTCCTTCTTCTCGTTTCGCTCTCTTTCACCCTCCTTTGTCTCGTTTCGCTCTCTTTCACCCTCCTTCCACTCCTTTCACTCTCTTTCACCCTCCTTTATCTCATTTCGCTCTCTTTCACCCTCCTTCGTCTTGTGTCGCTCTCTTTCACCCTCCACCGTCTCGTTTCGCTCTCTTTCACACTCCTTCGTCTCGTTTCGCTCTCTTTCACGCTCCTTCGTCTTGTTTCGCTCTCTTGCACCCGCCTTCGTCTGGTTTCGCTCTCTTTCACCCTCCTTCGTCTTGTTTCGCTCTCTTTCACCCTCCTTCGTCTCGTTTCGCTCTCTTTCACCCTCCTTCATCTCGTTTCGCTCCCTTTCACCCTCCTTTGTCTCGTTTCGCTCTCTTTCACCTTCCTTCGTCTCGTTTCACACTCTTTCACCCTCCTTCGTATCGTTTCGCTCTCTTCCAACCTCCTTCATCTCGTTTCGCCCTCTTTCACCCTCCTTCGTCTCGTTTCACTCTCTTTCACCCTACTACGTCTCGTTTCGTTCTCTTTCACCCTCCTTCGTCTCGCTCCGCTCTCTTTCACCCTCCTTCGACTCCTTTTGCTCTCTTTCACCCTCCTTCGTCTCGTTTCGCTCTGTTTCACACTCCTTCGTCTCGTTTTGCTCTCTTTCACTCTCCTTCGTCTCGTTTCGCTCTCTTTCACCCTCCTTCGTCTTGTTTAGCTCTGTTGCACTCGCCTTTGTCTCGTTTCGCTCTCTTTCACCCTCCTTCATCTCGTTTCGCTCACTTTCACCCTCCTTCGTCTCGTTCCGCTCTCCTTCACCCTCCTTCGTCTCGTTTCGGCCTCTTTCACCCTCCTTCGTCTCGTTCCACTCTCTTTCACCCTCCTTCGACTCCTTTCACTCTCTTTCACCCTCCTTTATCTCATTTCGCTCTCTTTCACCCTCCTTCGTCTCCTTTCGCTCTCTTTCACCCTCCTTCGTCTCGTTTCGCTCTCTTTCACCCTCCACCGTCTCGTTTCGCTCTCTTTCACCCTCCTTCGTCTCGTTTCGCTCTCTTTCACGCTCCTTCGTCTTGTTTCGCTCTCTTGCACCCGCCTTCGTCTCGGTTCGCCCTCTTTCACCCTCCTTCGTCTTGTTTCGCTCACTTTCACCCTCCTTCGTCTCGTTTCGCTCTCTTTCACCTACCTTCATCTCGTTTCGCTCCCTTTCACCCTCCTTTGTCTCGTTTCGCTCTCTTTCACCTTCCTTCGTCTCGTTTCACTCTTTTTCACCCTCCTTCGTATCGTTTCGCTCTCTTCCAACCTCCTTCATCTTGTTTCGCTCTCTTTCAACTTCCTTCGTCTCGTTTCGCTCTCTTTCACCGTCATTCTTCTCGTTTCGCTCTGTTCCACCCGCCTTCGTCTCGTTTCGCCCTCTTTCACCCTCCTTCTTCTCGTTTCACTCTCTTTCACACTCCTTCGTCTCGTTTCATTCTCTTTCACCCTCCTTCGTCTCGCTCCACTCTCTTTCACACTCCTTCGACTCCTTTCGCTCTCTTTCACCCTCCTTCGTCTCGTTTCGCTCTCTTTCACCCTCCTTCGTCTCGTTTCGCTCTCTTTCACCCTCCTTCATCTCGTTTTGCTCTCTTTCACCTTCCTTCCTCTCGTTTCGCTGTCTTTCACCCTCCTTCGTCTTGTTTCGCTCTCTTTCACCCTCCTGCGTCTCGTTTCGCTCTCTTTCACCCTCCACCGTCTCGTTTCGCTCTCTTTCACCCTCCTTCGTCTCGTTTCGCTCTCTTTCAGCCTCCTTCGTCTTGTATCGCTCTGTTGCACCCGCCTTCGTCTCGTTTCGCCCTCTTTCACCCTCCTTCGTCTTGTTTCACTCTCTTTCGCCCTCCTTCGTCTCGTTTCGCTCTCTTTCACCCTCCTTCCTCTCGTTTCGCTCTCTTTCAACCTCCTTCTTCTCGTTTCGCTCTCTTTCACCCTCCTTTGTCTCGTTTCGCTCTCTTTGACCCTCCTTCATCTCGTTTCGCTCTCTTTCACCCTCCTTCATCTCGTTTCGCTCTCTTTCACCCTCCTTATTCTCGTTTCGCTCACTTTCACCCTCCTTCGTCTCGTTCCGCTCTCTTTCACCCTCCTTCGTCTCGTTTCGGTCTCTTTCACCCTCCTTCGTCTCGTTCCACTCTCTTTCACTCTCCTTCGACTCCTTTCGCTCTCTTTCACCCTCCTTTATCTCATTTCGCTCTCTTTCACCCTCCTTCGTCTCCTTTCACTCTCTTTCAGCCTCCTTCGTCTCGTTTCGCTCTCTTTCACGCTCCTTCGTCTTGTTTCGCTCTCTTGCACGCGCCTTCGTCTCGTTTCGCCCTCTTTCACCCTCCTTCGTCTTGTTTCGCTCTCTTTCACCCTCCTTCGTCTCGTTTCGCTCTCTTTCACCTACCTTCATCTCGTTTCGCTCTCTTTCACCCACCATCGTCTGGTTTCGCTCTCTTTCACCCTCCTTCGTCTAGTTTCGCTCTCTTTCACCCTCCTTCGTCTCGTTTCGCTCTCTTTCACCCTCCTTCATCTCGTTTCGCTCCCTAACACCCTCCTTTGTCTCGTTTCGCTCTCTTTCACATTCCTTCGTCTCGTTTCACTCTCTTTCACCCTCCTTCGTATCGTTTCGCTCTCTTCCAACCTCCTTCGTCTCGTTTCACTCTCTTTCACCCTCCTTCGTCTCGTTTCGTTCTCTTTCACCCTCCTTCGTCTCGCTCCGCTCTCTTTCACCCTCCTTCGACTCCTTTCGCTCTTTTTCACCCTCCTTCGTTTCGTTTCGCTCTGTTTCACACTCCTTCGTCTCGTTTTGCTCTCTTTCACTCTCCTTCGTCTCGTTTCGCTCTCTTTCACCCTCCTTCGTCTTGTTTCGCTCTGTTGCACTCGCCTTTGTCTCGTTTCGCACTCTTTCACCCTCCTTCGTCTTGTTTCGCTCTCTTTCACCCTCCTTCGTCTCGTTTCGCTCTCTTTCACCCTCCTTCCTCTCGTTTCGCTCTCTTTCAACCTCCTTCTTCTCGTTTCGCTCTCTTTCACCCTCCTTTGTCTCGTTTCGCACTCTTTGACCCTCCTTCATCTCGTTTCGCTCTCTTTCACCCTCCTTCATCTCGTTTCGCTCTCTTTCACCCTCCTTATTCTCGTTTCGCTCACTTTCACCCTCCTTCGTCTCGTTCCGCTCTCTTTCACCCTCCTTCGTCTCGTTTCGGTCTCTTTCACCCTCCTTCGTCTCGTTCCACTCTCTTTCACTCTCCTTCGACTCCTTTCGCTCTCTTTCACCCTCCTTTATCTC
This sequence comes from Scyliorhinus torazame, assembly GCF_047496885.1. Lineage (NCBI taxonomy): Eukaryota > Metazoa > Chordata > Chondrichthyes > Carcharhiniformes > Scyliorhinidae > Scyliorhinus > Scyliorhinus torazame. The sequence goes on from NW_027307785.1 coordinate 788,317, forward strand.
ATTTCGCTCTCTTTCACCCTCCTTCGTCTCCTTTCACTCTCTTTCAGCCTCCTTCGTCTCGTTTCGCTCTCTTTCACGCTCCTTCGTCTTGTTTCGCTCTCTTGCACGCGCCTTCGTCTCGTTTCGCCCTCTTTCACCCTCCTTCGTCTTGTTTCGCTCTCTTTCACCCTCCTTCGTCTCGTTTCGCTCTCTTTCACCTACCTTCATCTCGTTTCGCTCTCTTTCACCCACCATCGTCTGGTTTCGCTCTCTTTCACCCTCCTTCGTCTAGTTTCGCTCTCTTTCACCCTCCTTCGTCTCGTTTCGCTCTCTTTCACCCTCCTTCATCTCGTTTCGCTCCCTAACACCCTCCTTTGTCTCGTTTCGCTCTCTTTCACATTCCTTCGTCTCGTTTCACTCTCTTTCACCCTCCTTCGTATCGTTTCGCTCTCTTCCAACCTCCTTCGTCTCGTTTCACTCTCTTTCACCCTCCTTCGTCTCGTTTCGTTCTCTTTCACCCTCCTTCGTCTCGCTCCGCTCTCTTTCACCCTCCTTCGACTCCTTTCGCTCTTTTTCACCCTCCTTCGTTTCGTTTCGCTCTGTTTCACACTCCTTCGTCTCGTTTTGCTCTCTTTCACTCTCCTTCGTCTCGTTTCGCTCTCTTTCACCCTCCTTCGTCTTGTTTCGCTCTGTTGCACTCGCCTTTGTCTCGTTTCGCACTCTTTCACCCTCCTTCGTCTTGTTTCGCTCTCTTTCACCCTCCTTCGTCTCGTTTCGCTCTCTTTCACCCTCCTTCCTCTCGTTTCGCTCTCTTTCAACCTCCTTCTTCTCGTTTCGCTCTCTTTCACCCTCCTTTGTCTCGTTTCGCTCTCTTTGACCCTCCTTCATCTCGTTTCGCTCTCTTTCACCCTCCTTCATCTCGTTTCGCTCTCTTTCACCCTCCTTATTCTCGTTTCGCTCACTTTCACCCTCCTTCGTCTCGTTCCGCTCTCCTTCACCCTCCTTTGTCTCGTTTCAGTCTCTTTCACCCTCCTTCGTCTCGTTCCACTCTCTTTCACCCTCCTTCCACTCCTTTCACTCTCTTTCACCCTCCTTTATCTCATTACGCTCTCTTTCACCCTCCTTCGTCTCGTTTCGCTCTCTTTCACCCTCCACCGTCTCGTTTCGCTCTCTTCCACCCTCCTTCGTCTCGTTTCGCTCTCTTTCACGCTCCTTCGTCTTGTTTCGCTCTCTGGCACCCGCCTTCGTCTCGGTTCGCCCTCTTTCACCCTCCTTCGTCTTGTTTCGCTCTCTTTCACCCTCCTTCGTCTCGTTTCGCTCTCTTTCACCTACCTTCATCTCGTTTCGCTCTCTTTCACCCACCATCGTCTGGTTTCGCTCTCTTTCACCCTCCTTCGTCTTGTTTCGCTCTCTTTCACCCTCCTTCGTCTCGTTTCGCTCTCTTTCACCCTCCTTCATCTCGTTTCGCTCCCTTTCACCCTCCTTTGTCTCGTTTCGCTCTCTTTCACCTTCCTTCGTCTCGTTTCACTCTCTTTCACCCTCCTTCGTATCGTTTCGCTCTCTTCCAACCTCCTTCATCTCGTTTCGCCCTCTTTCACCCTCCTTCGTCTCGTTTCACTCTCTTTCACCCTACTTCGTCTCGTTTCGTTCTCTTTCACCCTCCTTCGTCTCGTTTCGCTCTGTTTCACACTCTTTCGTCTCGTTTTGCTCTCTTTCACTCTCCTTCGTCTCGTTTCGCTCTCTTTCACCCTCCTTCGTCTTGTTTCGCTCTGTTGCACTCGCCTTTGTCTCGTTTCGCTCTCTTTCACCCTCCTTCGTCTCGTTTCGCTCACTTTCACCCTCCTTCGTCTCGTTCCGCTCTCCTTCACGCTCCTTCGTCTCGTTTCGGCCTCTTTCACCCTCCTTCGTCTCGTTCCACTCTCTTTCACCCTCCTTCGACTCCTTTCACTCTCTTTCACCCTCCTTTATCTCATTTCGCTCTCTTTCACCCTCCTTCGTCTCCTTTCGCTCTCTTTCACCCTCCTTCGTCTCGTTTCGCTCTATTTCACCCTCCACCGTCTCGTTTCGCTCTCTTTCACCCTCCTTCGTCTCGTTTCGCTCTCTTTCACGCTACTTCGTCTTGTTTCGCTCTCTTGCACCCGCCTTCGTCTCGGTTCGCCCTCTTTCACCCTCCTTCGTCTTGTTTCGCTCACTTTCACCCTCCTTCGTCTCGTTTCGCTCTCTTTCACCTACCTTCATCTCGTTTCGCTCCCTTTCACCCTCCTTTGTCTCGTTTCGCTCTCTTTCACCTTCCTTCGTCTCGTTTCACTCTCTTTCACCCTCCTTCGTATCGTTTCGCTCTCTTTCACCCTCCTTCGTCTCGTTTCGCTCTCTTTCACCCTCCTTCATCTCGTTTTGCTCTCTTTCACCTTCCGTCCTCTCGTTTCGCTGTCTTTCACCCTCCTTCGTCTTGTTTCGCTCTCTTTCACCCTCCTGCGTCTCGTTTCGCTCTCTTTCACCCTCCACCGTCTCGTTTCGCTCTCTTTCACCCTCCTTCGTCTCGTTTCGCTCTCTTTCAGCCTCCTTCGTCTTGTATCGCTCTGTTGCACCCGCCTTCGTCTCGTTTCGCCCTCTTTCACCCTCCTTCGTCTTGTTTCACTCTCTTTCGCCCTCCTTCATCTCGTTTCGCTCTCTTTCACCCTCCTTCCTCTCGTTTCGCTCTCTTTCAACCTCCTTCTTCTCGTTTCGCTCTCTTTCACCCTCCTTTGTCTCGTTTCGCTCTCTTTGACCCTCCTTCATCTCGTTTCGCTCTCTTTCACCCTCCTTCATCTCGTTTCGCTCTCTTTCACCCTCCTTATTCTCGTTTCGCTCACTTTCACCCTCCTTCGTCTCGTTCCGCTCTCTTTCACCCTCCTTCGTCTCGTTTCGGTCTCTTTCACCCTCCTTCGTCTCGTTCCACTCTCTTTCACTCTCCTTCGACTCCTTTCGCTCTCTTTCACCCTCCTTTATCTCATTTTGCTCTCTTTCACCCTCCTTCGTCTCCTTTCGCTCTCTTTCACCCTCCTTCGTCTCGCTTCGCTCTCTTTCACCCTCCACCGTCTCGTTTCGCTCTCTTTCAGCCTCCTTCGTCTCGTTTCGCTCTCTTTCACGCTCCTTCGTCTTGTTTCGCTCTCTTGCACCCGCCTTCGTCTCGTTTCACCCTCCTTCGTCTTGTTTCGCTCTCTTTCACCCTCCTTCGTCTCGTTTCGCTATCTTTCACCTACCTTCATCTCGTTTCGCTCTCTTTCACCCACCCTCGTCTGGTTTCACTCTCTTTCACCCTCCTTCGTCTTGTTTCGCTCTCTTTCACCCTCCTTCGTCTCGTTTCGCTCTCTTTCACCCTCCTTCATCTCGTTTCGCTCCCTTTCACCCTCCTTTGTCTCGTTTCGCTCTCTTTCACCTTCCTTCGTCTCGTTTCACTCTCTTTCACCCTCCTTATTCTCGTTTCGCTCACTTTCACCCTCCTTCGTCTCGTTCCGCTCTCCTTCACCCTCCTTTGTCTCGTTTCAGTCTCTTTCACCCTCCTTCGTCTCGTTCCACTCTCTTTCACCCTCCTTCCACTCCTTTCACTCTCTTTCACCCTCCTTTATCTCATTTCGCTCTCTTTCAACCTCCTTCGTCTCGTTTCGCTCTCTTTCACCCTCCACCGTCTCGTTTCGCTCTCTTTCACCCTCCGTCGTCTCGTTTCGCTCTCTTTCACGCTCATTCGTCTTGTTTCGCTCTCTTGCACCCGCCTTCGTCTCGGTTCGCCTCTTTCACCCTCCTTCGTCTTGTTTCGCTCTCTTTCACCCTCCTTCGTCGCGTTTCGCTCTCTTTCACCTACCTTCATCTCGTTTCGCTCTCTTTCACCCACCATCGTCTGGTTTCGCTCTCTTTCACCCTCCTTCGTCTTGTTTCGCTCTCTTTCACCCTCCTTCGTCTCGTTTCGCTCTCTTTCACCCTCCTTCATCTCGTTTCGCTCCCTTTCACCCTCCTTTGTCTCGTTTCGCTCTCTTTCACCTTCCTTCGTCTCGTTTCACTCTCTTTCACCCTCCTTCGTATCGTTTCGCTCTCTTCCAACCTCCTTCATCTCGTTTCGCCCTCTTTCACCCTCCTTCGTCTCGTTTCACTCTCTTTCACCCTACTTCGTCTCGTTTCGTTCTCTTTCACCCTCCTTCGTCTCGCTCCGCTCTCTTTCACCCTCCTTTGACTCCTTTCGCTCTCTTTCACCCTCCTTCGTCTCGTTTCGCTCTGTTTCACACTCCTTCGTCTCGTTTTGCTCTCTTTCACTCTCCTTCGTCTCGTTTCGCTCTCTTTCACCCTCCTTCGTCTTGTTTCGCTCTGTTGCACTCGCCTTTGTCTCGTGTCGCTCTCTTTCACCCTCCTTCGTCTCGTTTCGCTCACTTTCACCCTCCTTCGTCTTGTTCCGCTCTCCTTCACCCTCCTTCGTCTCGTTTCGGCCTCTTTCACCCTCCTTCGTCTCGTTCCACTCTCTTTCACCCTCCTTCGACTCCTTTCACTCTCTTTCACCCTCCTTTATCTCATTTCGCTCTCTTTCACCCTCCTTCGTCTCCTTTCGCTCTCTTTCATCCTCCTTCGTCTCGTTTCGCTCTCTTTCACCCTCCACCGTCTCGTTTCGCTCTCTTTCACCCTCCTTCGTCTCGTTTCGCTCTCTTTCACGCTCCTTCGTCTTGTTTCGCTCTCTTGCACCCGCCTTCGTCTCGGTTCGCCCTCTTTCACCCTCCTTCGTCTTGTTTCGCTCACTTTCACCCTCCTTCGTCTCGTTTCGCTCTCTTTCACCTACCTTCATCTCGTTTCGCTCCCTTTCACCCTCCTTTGTCTCGTTTCGCTCTCTTTCACCTTCCTTTGTCTCGTTTCACTCTCTTTCACCCTCCTTCGTATCGTTTCGCTCTCTTCCAACCTCCTTCATCTTGTTTCGCTCTCTTTCAACTTCCTTCGTCTCGTTTCGCTCTCTTTCACCGTCCTTCTTCTCGTTTCGCTCTGTTCCACACGCCTTCGTCTCGTTTCGCCCTCTTTCACCCTCCTTCTTCTCGTTTCACTCTCTTTCACACTCCCTCGTCTCGTTTCATTCTCTTTCACCCTCCTTATTCTCGTTTCGCTCACTTTCACCCTCCTTCGTCTCGTTCCGCTCTCCTTCACCCTCCTTTGTCTCGTTTCAGTCTCTTTCACCCTCCTTCGTCTCGTTCCACTCTCTTTCACCCTCCTTCCACTCCTTTCACTCTCTTTCACCCTCCTTTATCTCATTACGCTCTCTTTCACCCTCCTTCGTCTCGTTTCGCTCTCTTTCACCCTCCACCGTCTCGTTTCGCTCTCTTCCACCCTCCTTCGTCTCGTTTCGCTCTCTTTCACGCTCCTTCGTCTTGTTTCGCTCTCTGGCACCCGCCTTCGTCTCGGTTCGCCCTCTTTCACCCTCCTTCGTCTTGTTTCGCTCTCTTTCACCCTCCTTCGTCTCGTTTCGCTCTCTTTCACCTACCTTCATCTCGTTTCGCTCTCTTTCACCCACCATCGTCTGGTTTCGCTCTCTTTCACCCTCCTTCGTCTTGTTTCGCTCTCTTTCACCCTCCTTCGTCTCGTTTCGCTCTCTTTCACCCTCCTTCATCTCGTTTCGCTCCCTTTCACCCTCCTTTGTCTCGTTTCACTCTCTTTCACCCTCCTTCGTATCGTTTCGCTCTCTTCCAACCTCCTTCATCTCGTTTCGCCCTCTTTCACCCTCCTTCGTCTCCTTTCGCTCTCTTTCAGCCTCCTTCGTCTCGTTTCGCTCTCTTTCACGCTCCTTCGTCTTGTTTCGCTCTCTTGCACGCGCCTTCGTCTCGTTTCGCCCTCTTTCACCCTCCTTCGTCTTGTTTCGCTCTCTTTCACCCTCCTTCGTCTCGTTTCGCTCTCTTTCACCTACCTTCATCTCGTTTCGCTCTCTTTCACCCACCATCGTCTGGTTTCGCTCTCTTTCACCCTCCTTCGTCTAGTTTCGCTCTCTTTCACCCTCCTTCGTCTCGTTTCGCTCTCTTTCACCCTCCTTCATCTCGTTTCGCTCCCTAACACCCTCCTTTGTCTCGTTTCGCTCTCTTTCACATTCCTTCGTCTCGTTTCACTCTCTTTCACCCTCCTTCGTATCGTTTCGCTCTCTTCCAACCTCCTTCGTCTCGTTTCACTCTCTTTCACCCTCCTTCGTCTCGTTTCGTTCTCTTTCACCCTCCTTCGTCTCGCTCCGCTCTCTTTCACCCTCCTTCGACTCCTTTCGCTCTCTTTCACCCTCCTTCGTTTCGTTTCGCTCTGTTTCACACTCCTTCGTCTCGTTTTGCTCTCTTTCACTCTCCTTCGTCTCGTTTCGCTCTCTTTCACCCTCCTTCGTCTTGTTTCGCTCTGTTGCACTCGCCTTTGTCTCGTTTCGCACTCTTTCACCCTCCTTCGTCTTGTTTCGCTCTCTTTCACCCTCCTTCGTCTCGTTTCGCTCTCTTTCACCCTCCTTCCTCTCGTTTCGCTCTCTTTCAACCTCCTTCTTCTCGTTTTGCTCTCTTTCACCCTCCTTTGTCTCGTTTCGCTCTCTTTGACCCTCCTTCATCTCGTTTCGCTCTCTTTCACCCTCCTTCATCTCGTTTCGCTCTCTTTCACCCTCCTTATTCTCGTTTCGCTCACTTTCACCCTCCTTCGTCTCGTTCCGCTCTCCTTCACCCTCCTTTGTCTCGTTTCAGTCTCTTTCACCCTCCTTCGTCTCGTTCCACTCTCTTTCACCCTCCTTCCACTCCTTTCACTCTCTTTCACCCTCCTTTATCTCATTACGCTCTCTTTCACCCTCCTTCGTCTCGTTTCGCTCTCTTTCACCCTCCACCGTCTCGTTTCGCTCTCTTCCACCCTCCTTCGTCTCGTTTCGCTCTCTTTCACGCTCCTTCGTCTTGTTTCGCTCTCTGGCACCCGCCTTCGTCTCGGTTCGCCCTCTTTCACCCTCCTTCGTCTTGTTTCGCTCTCTTTCACCCTCCTTCGTCTCGTTTCGCTCTCTTTCACCTACCTTCATCTCGTTTCGCTCTCTTTCACCCACCATCGTCTGGTTTCGCTCTCTTTCACCCTCCTTCGTCTTGTTTCGCTCTCTTTCACCCTCCTTCGTCTCGTTTCGCTCTCTTTCACCCTCCTTCATCTCGTTTCGCTCCCTTTCACCCTCCTTTGTCTCGTTTCGCTCTCTTTCACCTTCCTTCGTCTCGTTTCACTCTCTTTCACCCTCCTTCGTATCGTTTCGCTCTCTTCCAACCTCCTTCATCTCGTTTCGCCCTCTTTCACCCTCCTTCGTCTCGTTTCACTCTCTTTCACCCTACTTCGTCTCGTTTCGTTCTCTTTCACCCTCCTTCGTCTCGCTCCGCTCTCTTTCACCCTCCTTCGACTCCTTTCGCTCTCTTTCACCCTCCTTCGTCTCGTTTCGCTCTGTTTCACACTCTTTCGTCTCGTTTTGCTCTCTTTCACTCTCCTTCGTCTCGTTTCGCTCTCTTTCACCCTCCTTCGTCTTGTTTCGCTCTGTTGCACTCGCCTTTGTCTCGTTTCGCTCTCTTTCACCCTCCTTCGTCTCGTTTCGCTCACTTTCACCCTCCTTCGTCTCGTTCCGCTCTCCTTCACGCTCCTTCGTCTCGTTTCGGCCTCTTTCACCCTCCTTCGTCTCGTTCCACTCTCTTTCACCCTCCTTCGACTCCTTTCACTCTCTTTCACCCTCCTTTATCTCATTTCGCTCTCTTTCACCCTCCTTCGTCTCCTTTCGCTCTCTTTCACCCTCCTTCGTCTCGTTTCGCTCTATTTCACCCTCCACCGTCTCGTTTCGCTGTCTTTCACCCTCCTTCGTCTCGTTTCGCTCTCTTTCACGCTCCTTCGTCTTGTTTCGCTCTCTTGCACCCGCCTTCGTCTCGGTTCGCCCTCTTTCACCCTCCTTCGTCTTGTTTCGCTCACTTTCACCCTCCTTCGTCTCGTTTCGCTCTCTTTCACCTACCTTCATCTCGTTTCGCTCCCTTTCACCCTCCTTTGTCTCGTTTCGCTCTCTTTCACGCTCCTTCGTCTTGTTTCGCTCTCTTGCACCCGCCTTCGTCTCGTTTCACCCTCCTTCGTCTTGTTTCGCTCTCTTTCACCCTCCTTCGTCTCGTTTCGCTATCTTTCACCTACCTTCATCTCGTTTCGCTCTCTTTCACCCACCCTCGTCTGGTTTCACTCTCTTTCACCCTCCTTCGTCTTGTTTCGCTCTCTTTCACCCTCCTTCGTCTCGTTTCGCTCTCTTTCACCCTCCTTCATCTCGTTTCGCTCCCTTTCACCCTCCTTTGTCTCGTTTCGCTCTCTTTCACCTTCCTTCGTCTCGTTTCACTCTCTTTCACCCTCCTTATTCTCGTTTCGCTCACTTTCACCCTCCTTCGTCTCGTTCCGCTCTCCTTCACCCTCCTTTGTCTCGTTTCAGTCTCTTTCACCCTCCTTCGTCTCGTTCCACTCTCTTTCACCCTCCTTCCACTCCTTTCACTCTCTTTCACCCTCCTTTATCTCATTTCGCTCTCTTTCAACCTCCTTCGTCTCGTTTCGCTCTCTTTCACCCTCCACCGTCTCGTTTCGCTCTCTTTCACCCTCCGTCGTCTCGTTTCGCTCTCTTTCACGCTCATTCGTCTTGTTTCGCTCTCTTGCACCCGCCTTCGTCTCGGTTCGCCTCTTTCACCCTCCTTCGTCTTGTTTCGCTCTCTTTCACCCTCCTTCGTCGCGTTTCGCTCTCTTTCACCTACCTTCATCTCGTTTCGCTCTCTTTCACCCACCATCGTCTGGTTTCGCTCTCTTTCACCCTCCTTCGTCTTGTTTCGCTCTCTTTCACCCTCCTTCGTCTCGTTTCGCTCTCTTTCACCCTCCTTCATCTCGTTTCGCTCCCTTTCACCCTCCTTTGTCTCGTTTCGCTCTCTTTCACCTTCCTTCGTCTCGTTTCACTCTCTTTCACCCTCCTTCGTATCGTTTCGCTCTCTTCCAACCTCCTTCATCTCGTTTCGCCCTCTTTCACCCTCCTTCGTCTCGTTTCACTCTCTTTCACCCTACTTCGTCTCGTTTCGTTCTCTTTCACCCTCCTTCGTCTCGCTCCGCTCTCTTTCACCCTCCTTTGACTCCTTTCGCTCTCTTTCACCCTCCTTCGTCTCGTTTCGCTCTGTTTCACACTCCTTCGTCTCGTTTTGCTCTCTTTCACTCTCCTTCGTCTCGTTTCGCTCTCTTTCACCCTCCTTCGTCTTGTTTCGCTCTGTTGCACTCGCCTTTGTCTCGTGTCGCTCTCTTTCACCCTCCTTCGTCTCGTTTCGCTCACTTTCACCCTCCTTCGTCTTGTTCCGCTCTCCTTCACCCTCCTTCGTCTCGTTTCGGCCTCTTTCACCCTCCTTCGTCTCGTTCCACTCTCTTTCACCCTCCTTCGACTCCTTTCACTCTCTTTCACCCTCCTTTATCTCATTTCGCTCTCTTTCACCCTCCTTCGTCTCCTTTCGCTCTCTTTCATCCTCCTTCGTCTCGTTTCGCTCTCTTTCACCCTCCACCGTCTCGTTTCGCTCTCTTTCACCCTCCTTCGTCTCGTTTCGCTCTCTTTCACGCTCCTTCGTCTTGTTTCGCTCTCTTGCACCCGCCTTCGTCTCGGTTCGCCCTCTTTCACCCTCCTTCGTCTTGTTTCGCTCACTTTCACCCTCCTTCGTCTCGTTTCGCTCTCTTTCACCTACCTTCATCTCGTTTCGCTCCCTTTCACCCTCCTTTGTCTCGTTTCGCTCTCTTTCACCTTCCTTTGTCTCGTTTCACTCTCTTTCACCCTCCTTCGTATCGTTTCGCTCTCTTCCAACCTCCTTCATCTTGTTTCGCTCTCTTTCAACTTCCTTCGTCTCGTTTCGCTCTCTTTCACCGTCCTTCTTCTCGTTTCGCTCTGTTCCACACGCCTTCGTCTCGTTTCGCCCTCTTTCACCCTCCTTCTTCTCGTTTCACTCTCTTTCACACTCCCTCGTCTCGTTTCATTCTCTTTCACCCTCCTTATTCTCGTTTCGCTCACTTTCACCCTCCTTCGTCTCGTTCCGCTCTCCTTCACCCTCCTTTGTCTCGTTTCAGTCTCTTTCACCCTCCTTCGTCTCGTTCCACTCTCTTTCACCCTCCTTCCACTCCTTTCACTCTCTTTCACCCTCCTTTATCTCATTACGCTCTCTTTCACCCTCCTTCGTCTCGTTTCGCTCTCTTTCACCCTCCACCGTCTCGTTTCGCTCTCTTCCACCCTCCTTCGTCTCGTTTCGCTCTCTTTCACGCTCCTTCGTCTTGTTTCGCTCTCTGGCACCCGCCTTCGTCTCGGTTCGCCCTCTTTCACCCTCCTTCGTCTTGTTTCGCTCTCTTTCACCCTCCTTCGTCTCGTTTCGCTCTCTTTCACCTACCTTCATCTCGTTTCGCTCTCTTTCACCCACCATCGTCTGGTTTCGCTCTCTTTCACCCTCCTTCGTCTTGTTTCGCTCTCTTTCACCCTCCTTCGTCTCGTTTCGCTCTCTTTCACCCTCCTTCATCTCGTTTCGCTCCCTTTCACCCTCCTTTGTCTCGTTTCACTCTCTTTCACCCTCCTTCGTATCGTTTCGCTCTCTTCCAACCTCCTTCATCTCGTTTCGCCCTCTTTCACCCTCCTTCGTCTCCTTTCGCTCTCTTTCAGCCTCCTTCGTCTCGTTTCGCTCTCTTTCACGCTCCTTCGTCTTGTTTCGCTCTCTTGCACGCGCCTTCGTCTCGTTTCGCCCTCTTTCACCCTCCTTCGTCTTGTTTCGCTCTCTTTCACCCTCCTTCGTCTCGTTTCGCTCTCTTTCACCTACCTTCATCTCGTTTCGCTCTCTTTCACCCACCATCGTCTGGTTTCGCTCTCTTTCACCCTCCTTCGTCTAGTTTCGCTCTCTTTCACCCTCCTTCGTCTCGTTTCGCTCTCTTTCACCCTCCTTCATCTCGTTTCGCTCCCTAACACCCTCCTTTGTCTCGTTTCGCTCTCTTTCACATTCCTTCGTCTCGTTTCACTCTCTTTCACCCTCCTTCGTATCGTTTCGCTCTCTTCCAACCTCCTTCGTCTCGTTTCACTCTCTTTCACCCTCCTTCGTCTCGTTTCGTTCTCTTTCACCCTCCTTCGTCTCGCTCCGCTCTCTTTCACCCTCCTTCGACTCCTTTCGCTCTCTTTCACCCTCCTTCGTTTCGTTTCGCTCTGTTTCACACTCCTTCGTCTCGTTTTGCTCTCTTTCACTCTCCTTCGTCTCGTTTCGCTCTCTTTCACCCTCCTTCGTCTTGTTTCGCTCTGTTGCACTCGCCTTTGTCTCGTTTCGCACTCTTTCACCCTCCTTCGTCTTGTTTCGCTCTCTTTCACCCTCCTTCGTCTCGTTTCGCTCTCTTTCACCCTCCTTCCTCTCGTTTCGCTCTCTTTCAACCTCCTTCTTCTCGTTTTGCTCTCTTTCACCCTCCTTTGTCTCGTTTCGCTCTCTTTGACCCTCCTTCATCTCGTTTCGCTCTCTTTCACCCTCCTTCATCTCGTTTCGCTCTCTTTCACCCTCCTTATTCTCGTTTCGCTCACTTTCACCCTCCTTCGTCTCGTTCCGCTCTCCTTCACCCTCCTTTGTCTCGTTTCAGTCTCTTTCACCCTCCTTCGTCTCGTTCCACTCTCTTTCACCCTCCTTCCACTCCTTTCACTCTCTTTCACCCTCCTTTATCTCATTACGCTCTCTTTCACCCTCCTTCGTCTCGTTTCGCTCTCTTTCACCCTCCACCGTCTCGTTTCGCTCTCTTCCACCCTCCTTCGTCTCGTTTCGCTCTCTTTCACGCTCCTTCGTCTTGTTTCGCTCTCTGGCACCCGCCTTCGTCTCGGTTCGCCCTCTTTCACCCTCCTTCGTCTTGTTTCGCTCTCTTTCACCCTCCTTCGTCTCGTTTCGCTCTCTTTCACCTACCTTCATCTCGTTTCGCTCTCTTTCACCCACCATCGTCTGGTTTCGCTCTCTTTCACCCTCCTTCGTCTTGTTTCGCTCTCTTTCACCCTCCTTCGTCTCGTTTCGCTCTCTTTCACCCTCCTTCATCTCGTTTCGCTCCCTTTCACCCTCCTTTGTCTCGTTTCGCTCTCTTTCACCTTCCTTCGTCTCGTTTCACTCTCTTTCACCCTCCTTCGTATCGTTTCGCTCTCTTCCAACCTCCTTCATCTCGTTTCGCCCTCTTTCACCCTCCTTCGTCTCGTTTCACTCTCTTTCACCCTACTTCGTCTCGTTTCGTTCTCTTTCACCCTCCTTCGTCTCGCTCCGCTCTCTTTCACCCTCCTTCGACTCCTTTCGCTCTCTTTCACCCTCCTTCGTCTCGTTTCGCTCTGTTTCACACTCTTTCGTCTCGTTTTGCTCTCTTTCACTCTCCTTCGTCTCGTTTCGCTCTCTTTCACCCTCCTTCGTCTTGTTTCGCTCTGTTGCACTCGCCTTTGTCTCGTTTCGCTCTCTTTCACCCTCCTTCGTCTCGTTTCGCTCACTTTCACCCTCCTTCGTCTCGTTCCGCTCTCCTTCACGCTCCTTCGTCTCGTTTCGGCCTCTTTCACCCTCCTTCGTCTCGTTCCACTCTCTTTCACCCTCCTTCGACTCCTTTCACTCTCTTTCACCCTCCTTTATCTCATTTCGCTCTCTTTCACCCTCCTTCGTCTCCTTTCGCTCTCTTTCACCCTCCTTCGTCTCGTTTCGCTCTATTTCACCCTCCACCGTCTCGTTTCGCTGTCTTTCACCCTCCTTCGTCTCGTTTCGCTCTCTTTCACGCTCCTTCGTCTTGTTTCGCTCTCTTGCACCCGCCTTCGTCTCGGTTCGCCCTCTTTCACCCTCCTTCGTCTTGTTTCGCTCACTTTCACCCTCCTTCGTCTCGTTTCGCTCTCTTTCACCTACCTTCATCTCGTTTCGCTCCCTTTCACCCTCCTTTGTCTCGTTTCGCTCTCTTTCACCTTCCTTCGTCTCGTTTCACTCTCTTTCACCCTCCTTCGTATCGTTTCGCTCTCTTTCACCCTCCTTCGTCTCGTTTCGCTCTCTTTGACCCTCCTTCATCTCGTTTCGCTCTCTTTCACCCTCCTTCATCTCGTTTCGCTCTCTTTCACCCTCCTTATTCTCGTTTCGCTCACTTTCACCCACCTTCGTCTCGTTCCGCTCTCTTTCACCCTCCTTCGTCTCGTTTCGGTCTCTTTCACCCTCCTTCGTCTCGTTCCACTCTCTTTCACTCTCCTTCGACTCCTATCGCTCTCTTTCACCCTCCTTTATCTCATTTCGCTCTCTTTCACCCTCCTTCGTCTCCTTTCGCTCTCTTTCACCCTCCTTCATCTCGCTTCGCTCTCTTTCACCCTCCACCGTCTCGTTTCGCTCTCTTTCAGCCTCCTTCGTCTCGTTTCGCTCTCTTTCACGCTCCTTCGTCTTGTTTCGCTCTCTTGCACGCGCCTTCGTCTCGTTTCGCCCTCTTTCACCCTCCTTCGTCTTGTTTCGCTCTCTTTCACCCTCCTTCGTCTCGTTTCGCTCTCTTTCACCTACCTTCATCTCGTTTCGCTCTCTTTCACCCACCATCGTCTGGTTTCGCTCTCTTTCACCCTCCTTCGTCTAGTTTCGCTCTCTTTCACCCTCCTTCGTCTCGTTTCGCTCTCTTTCACCCTCCTTCATCTCGTTTCGCTCCCTTTCACCCTCCTTTGTCTCGTTTCGCTCTCTTTCACATTCCTTCGTCTCGTTTCACTCTCTTTCACCCTCCTTCGTATCGTTTCGCTCTCTTCCAACCTCCTTCATCTCGTTTCGCTCTCTTTCAACCTCCTTCGTCTCGTTTCGCTCTCTTTCACCCTCCTTCTTCTCGTTTCGCTCTGTTACACCCGCCTTCGTCTCGTTTCGCCCTCTTTCACCCTCCTTCGTCTCGTTTCACTCTCTTTCACCCTCCTTCGTCTCGTTTCGTTCTCTTTCACCCTCCTTCGTCTCGCTCCGCTCTCTTTCACCCTCCTTCGACTCCTTTCGCTCTCTTTCACCCTCCTTCGTTTCGTTTCGCTCTGTTTCACACTCCTTCGTCTCGTTTTGCTCTCTTTCACTCTCCTTCGTCTCGTTTCGCCCTCTTTCACCCTCCTTCGTCTTGTTTCGCTCTCTTTCACCCTCCTTCGTCTCGTTTCGCTCTCTTTCACCCTCCTTCCTCTCGTTTCGCTCTCTTTCAACCTCCTTCTTCTCGTTTCGCTCTCTTTCACCCTCCTTTGTCTCGTTTCGCTCTCTTTGACCCTCCTTCATCTCGTTTCGCTCTCTTTCACCCTCCTTCATCTCGTTTCGCTCTCTTTCACCCTCCTTATACTCGTTTCGATCACTTTCACCCTCCTTCGTCTCGTTCCGCTCTCCTTCACCCTCCTTTGTCTCGTTTCAGTCTCTTTCACCCTCCTTCGTCTCGTTCCACTCTCTTTCACCCTCCTTCCACTCCTTTCACTCTCTTTCACCCTCCTTTATCTCATTTCGCTCTCTTTCACCCTCCTTCGTCTTGTTTCGCTCTCTTTCACCCTCCACCGTCTCGTTTCGCTCTCTTTCACCCTCCTTCGTCTCGTTTCGCTCTCTTTCACGCTCCTTCGTCTTGTTTCGCTCTCTTGCACCCGCCTTCGTCTGGTTTCGCTCTCTTTCACCCTCCTTCGTCTTGTTTCGCTCTCTTTCACCCTCCTTCGTCTCGTTTTACTCTCTTTCACCCTCCTTCGTCTCGTTTCGCTCTGTTACACCCGCCTTCATCTCGTTTCGCCCTCTTTCACCCTCCTTCGACTCCTTTCGCTCTCTTTCACCCTCCTTCGTCTCGTTTCGCTCTGTTTCACACTCCTTCGTCTCGTTTTGCTCTCTTTCACTCTCCTTCGTCTCGTGTCGCCCTCTTTCACCCTCCTTCGTCTTGTTTCGCTCTCTTTCACCCTCCTTTGTCTCGTTTCGCTCTCTTTGACCCTCCTTCATCTCGTTTCGCTCTCTTTCACCCTCCTTCATCTCGTTTCGCTCTCTTTCACCCTCCTTATTCTCGTTTCGCTCACTTTCACCCTCCTTCGTCTCGTTCCGCTCTCCTTCACCCTCCTTTGTCTCGTTTCGATCTCTTTCACCCTCCTTCGTCTCGTTCCACTCTCTTTCACCCTCCTTCGACTCCTTTCACTCTCTTTCACCCTCCTTCGTCTCCTTTCGCACTCTTTCACCCTCCTTCGTCTCGTTTCGCTCTCTTTCACCCTCCACCGTCTCGTTTCGCTCTCTTTCACCCTCCTTCGTCTAGTTTCGCTCTCTTTCACGCTCCTTCGTCTTGTTTCGCTCTGTTGCACCCGCCTTTGTCTCGTTTCGCCCTCTTTCACCCTCCTTCGTCTTGTTTTGCTCTCTTTCACCCTCCTGCGTCTCGTTTCGCTCTCTTTCACCTACCTTCATCTCGTTTCGCTCTCTTTTACCCACCATCGTCTGGTTTCGCTCTCTTTCACCCTCCTTCGTCTTGTTTCGCTCTCTTTCACCCTCCTTCGTCTCGTTTCGCTCTCTTTCACCCTCCTTCATCTCGTTTCGCTCCCTTTCACCCTCCTTTGTCTCGTTTCGCTCTCTTTCACCTTCCTTCGTCTCGTTTCACTCTTTTTCACCCTCCTTCGTATCGTTTCGCTCTCTTCCAACCTCCTTCATCTTGTTTCGCTCTCTTTCACCTTCCTTCGTCTCGTTTCGCTCTCTTTCACCCTCCTTCTTCTCGTTTCGCTCTGTTACACCCGCCGTCATCTCGTTTCGCCCTCTTTCACCCTCCTTCGTCTCGTTTCACTCTCTTTCACCCTCCTTCGTCTCGTTTCGCCCTCTTTCACCCTCCTTCGTCTTGTTTCGCTCTCTTTCACCCTCCATCGTCTCGTTTCGCTCTCTTTCACCCTCCTTCGTCTCGTTTCGCTCACTTTCACCTTCCTTCATCTCGTTTCGCTCTCTTTCACCCTCCTTCGTCTTGTTTCGGTCTCTTTCACACTCCTTTGTCTTGTTTCGCTCTCTTTCACCCACCTTCATCTTGTTTCGCTCTCTTTCACCCTCCTTCGCCTCGTTTCGGTCTCTTTCACCCTCCTTTGTCTCGTTTCGCTCTCTTTGACCCTCCTTCATCTCGTTTCGCTCTCTTTCACCCTCCTTCATCTCGTTTCGCTCTCTTTCACCCTCCTTATTCTCGTTTCGCTCACTTTCACCCTCCTTCGTCTCGTTCCGCTCTCTTTCACCCTCCTTCGTCTCGTTTCGGTCTCTTTCACCCTCCTTCGTCTCGTTCCACTCTCTTTCACTCTCCTTCGACTCCTATCGCTCTCTTTCACCCTCCTTTATCTCATTTCGCTCTCTTTCACCCTCCTTCGTCTCCTTTCGCTCTCTTTCACCCTCCTTCGTCTCGCTTCGCTCTCTTTCACCCTCCACCGTCTCGTTTCGCTCTCTTTCAGCCTCCTTCGTCTCGTTTCGCTCTCTTTCACGCTCCTTCGTCTTGCTTCGCTCTCTTGCACGCGCCTTTGTCTCGTTTCGCCCTCTTTCACCCTCCTTCGTCTTGTTTCGCTCTCTTTCACCCTCCTTCGTCTCGTTTCGCTCTCTTTCACCTACCTTCATCTCGTTTCGCTCTCTTTCACCCACCATCGTCTGGTTTCGCTCTCTTTCACCCTCCTTCGTCTAGTTTCGCTCTCTTTCACCCTCCTTCGTCTCGTTTCGCTCTCTTTCACCCTCCTTCATCTCGTTTCGCTCCCTTTCACCCTCCTTTGTCTCGTTTCGCTCTCTTTCACATTCCTTCGTCTCGTTTCACTCTCTTTCACCCTCCTTCGTATCGTTTCGCTCTCTTCCAACCTCCTTCATCTCGTTTCGCTCTCTTTCAACCTCCTTCGTCTCGTTTCGCTCTCTTTCACCCTCCTTCTTCTCGTTTCGCTCTGTTACACCCGTCTTCGTCTCGTTTCGCCCTCTTTCACCCTCCTTCGTCTCGTTTCACTCTCTTTCACCCTCCTTCGTCTCGTTTCGTTCTCTTTCGACCTCCTTCGTCTCGCTCCGCTCTCTTTCACCCTCCTTCGACTCCTTTCGCTCTCTTTCACCCTCCTTCGTTTCGTTTCGCTCTGTTTCACACTCCTTCGTCTCGTTTTGCTCTCTTTCACTCTCCTTCGTCTCGTTTCGCTCTCTTTCACCCTCCTTTGTCTCGTTTCACTCTCTTTCACCCTCCTTCCTCTCGTTTCGCTCTCTTTCAACCTCCTTCTTCTCGTTTCGCTCTCTTTCACCCTCCTTTGTCTCGTTTCGCTCTCTTTGACCCTCCTTCATCTCGTTTCGCTCTCTTTCACCCTCCTTCATCTCGTTTCGCTCTCTTTCACCCTCCTTATTCTCGTTTCGCTCACTTTCACCCTCCTTCCACTCCTTTCACTCTCTTTCACCCTCCTTTATCTCATTTCGCTCTCTTTCACCCTCCTTCGTCTTGTTTCGCTCTCTTTCACCCTCCACCGTCTCGTTTCGCTCTCTTTCACACTCCTTCGTCTCGTTTCGCTCTCTTTCACGCTCCTTCGTCTTGTTTCGCTCTCTTGCACCCGCCTTCGTCTGGTTTCGCTCTCTTTCACCCTCCTTCGTCTTGTTTCGCTCTCTTTCACCCTCCTTCGTCTCGTTTCGCTCTCTTTCACCCTCCTTCATCTCGTTTCGCTCCCTTTCACCCTCCTTTGTCTCGTTTCGCTCTCTTTCACCTTCCTTCGTCTCGTTTCACACTCTTTCACCCTCCTTCGTATCGTTTCGCTCTCTTCCAACCTCCTTCATCTCGTTTCGCCCTCTTTCACCCTCCTTCGTCTCGTTTCACTCTCTTTCACCCTACTTCGTCTCGTTTCGTTCTCTTTCACCCTCCTTCGTCTCGCTCCGCTCTCTTTCACCCTCCTTCGACTCCTTTTGCTCTCTTTCACCCTCCTTCGTCTCGTTTCGCTCTGTTTCACACTCCTTCGTCTCGTTTTGCTCTCTTTCACTCTCCTTCGTCTCGTTTCGCTCTCTTTCACCCTCCTTCGTCTTGTTTAGCTCTGTTGCACTCGCCTTTGTCTCGTTTCGCTCTCTTTCACCCTCCTTCATCTCGTTTCGCTCACTTTCACCCTCCTTCGTCTCGTTCCGCTCTCCTTCACCCTCCTTCGTCTCGTTTCGGCCTCTTTCACCCTCCTTCGTCTCGTTCCACTCTCTTTCACCCTCCTTCGACTCCTTTCACTCTCTTTCACCCTCCTTTATCTCATTTCGCTCTCTTTCACCCTCCTTCGTCTCCTTTCGCTCTCTTTCACCCTCCTTCGTCTCGTTTCGCTCTCTTTCACCCTCCACCGTCTCGTTTCGCTCTCTTTCACCCTCCTTCGTCTCGTTTCGCTCTCTTTCACGCTCCTTCGTCTTGTTTCGCTCTCTTGCACCCGCCTTCGTCTCGGTTCGCCCTCTTTCACCCTCCTTCGTCTTGTTTCGCTCACTTTCACCCTCCTTCGTCTCGTTTCGCTCTCTTTCACCTACCTTCATCTCGTTTCGCTCCCTTTCACCCTCCTTTGTCTCGTTTCGCTCTCTTTCACCTTCCTTCGTCTCGTTTCACTCTTTTTCACCCTCCTTCGTATCGTTTCGCTCTCTTCCAACCTCCTTCATCTTGTTTCGCTCTCTTTCAACTTCCTTCGTCTCGTTTCGCTCTCTTTCACCGTCATTCTTCTCGTTTCGCTCTGTTCCACCCGCCTTCGTCTCGTTTCGCCCTCTTTCACCCTCCTTCTTCTCGTTTCACTCTCTTTCACACTCCTTCGTCTCGTTTCATTCTCTTTCACCCTCCTTCGTCTCGCTCCACTCTCTTTCACACTCCTTCGACTCCTTTCGCTCTCTTTCACCCTCCTTCGTCTCGTTTCGCTCTCTTTCACCCTCCTTCGTCTCGTTTCGCTCTCTTTCACCCTCCTTCATCTCGTTTTGCTCTCTTTCACCTTCCTTCCTCTCGTTTCGCTGTCTTTCACCCTCCTTCGTCTTGTTTCGCTCTCTTTCACCCTCCTGCGTCTCGTTTCGCTCTCTTTCACCCTCCACCGTCTCGTTTCGCTCTCTTTCACCCTCCTTCGTCTCGTTTCGCTCTCTTTCAGCCTCCTTCGTCTTGTATCGCTCTGTTGCACCCGCCTTCGTCTCGTTTCGCCCTCTTTCACCCTCCTTCGTCTTGTTTCACTCTCTTTCGCCCTCCTTCGTCTCGTTTCGCTCTCTTTCACCCTCCTTCCTCTCGTTTCGCTCTCTTTCAACCTCCTTCTTCTCGTTTCGCTCTCTTTCACCCTCCTTTGTCTCGTTTCGCTCTCTTTGACCCTCCTTCATCTCGTTTTGCTCTCTTTCACCCTCCTTCATCTCGTTTCGCTCTCTTTCACCCTCCTTATTCTCGTTTCGCTCACTTTCACCCTCCTTCGTCTCGTTCCGCTCTCTTTCACCCTCCTTCGTCTCGTTTCGGTCTCTTTCACCCTCCTTCGTCTCGTTCCACTCTCTTTCACTCTCCTTCGACTCCTTTCGCTCTCTTTCACCCTCCTTTATCTCATTTCGCTCTCTTTCACCCTCCTTCGTCTCCTTTCGCTCTCTTTCAGCCTCCTTCGTCTCGTTTCGCTCTCTTTCACGCTCCTTCGTCTTGTTTCGCTCTCTTGCACGCGCCTTCGTCTCGTTTCGCCCTCTTTCACCCTCCTTCGTCTTGTTTCGCTCTCTTTCACCCTCCTTCGTCTCGTTTCGCTCTCTTTCACCTACCTTCATCTCGTTTCGCTCTCTTTCACCCACCATCGTCTGGTTTCGCTCTCTTTCACCCTCCTTCGTCTAGTTTCGCTCTCTTTCACCCTCCTTCGTCTCGTTTCGCTCTCTTTCACCCTCCTTCATCTCGTTTCGCTCCCTAACACCCTCCTTTGTCTCGTTTCGCTCTCTTTCACATTCCTTCGTCTCGTTTCACTCTCTTTCACCCTCCTTCGTATCGTTTCGCTCTCTTCCAACCTCCTTCGTCTCGTTTCACTCTCTTTCACCCTCCTTCGTCTCGTTTCGTTCTCTTTCACCCTCCTTCGTCTCGCTCCGCTCTCTTTCACCCTCCTTCGACTCCTTTCGCTCTTTTTCACCCTCCTTCGTTTCGTTTCGCTCTCTTTCACCCTCCTTCGTCTCGTTTCGCTCTCTTTCACGCTCCTTCGTCTTGTTTCGCTCTCTTGCACCCGCCTTCGTCTCGGTTCGCCCTCTTTCACCCTCCTTCGTCTTGTTTCGCTCACTTTCACCCTCCTTCGTCTCGTTTCGCTCTCTTTCACCTACCTTCATCTCGTTTCGCTCCCTTTCACCCTCCTTTGTCTCGTTTCGCTCTCTTTCACCTTCCTTCGTCTCGTTTCACTCTTTTTCACCCTCCTTCGTATCGTTTCGCTCTCTTCCAACCTCCTTCATCTTGTTTCGCTCTCTTTCAACTTCCTTCGTCTCGTTTCGCTCTCTTTCACCGTCATTCTTCTCGTTTCGCTCTGTTCCACCCGCCTTCGTCTCGTTTCGCCCTCTTTCACCCTCCTTCTTCTCGTTTCACTCTCTTTCACACTCCTTCGTCTCGTTTCATTCTCTTTCACCCTCCTTCGTCTCGCTCCACTCTCTTTCACACTCCTTCGACTCCTTTCGCTCTCTTTCACCCTCCTTCGTCTCGTTTCGCTCTCTTTCACCCTCCTTCGTCTCGTTTCGCTCTCTTTCACCCTCCTTCATCTCGTTTTGCTCTCTTTCACCTTCCTTCCTCTCGTTTCGCTGTCTTTCACCCTCCTTCGTCTTGTTTCGCTCTCTTTCACCCTCCTGCGTCTCGTTTCGCTCTCTTTCACCCTCCACCGTCTCGTTTCGCTCTCTTTCACCCTCCTTCGTCTCGTTTCGCTCTCTTTCAGCCTCCTTCGTCTTGTATCGCTCTGTTGCACCCGCCTTCGTCTCGTTTCGCCCTCTTTCACCCTCCTTCGTCTTGTTTCACTCTCTTTCGCCCTCCTTCGTCTCGTTTCGCTCTCTTTCACCCTCCTTCCTCTCGTTTCGCTCTCTTTCAACCTCCTTCTTCTCGTTTCGCTCTCTTTCACCCTCCTTTTTCTCGTTTCGCTCTCTTTGACCCTCCTTCATCTCGTTTCGCTCTCTTTCACCCTCCTTCATCTCGTTTCGCTCTCTTTCACCCTCCTTATTCTCGTTTCGCTCACTTTCACCCTCCTTCGTCTCGTTCCGCTCTCTTTCACCCTCCTTCGTCTCGTTTCGGTCTCTTTCACCCTCCTTCGTCTCGTTCCACTCTCTTTCACTCTCCTTCGACTCCTTTCGCTCTCTTTCACCCTCCTTTATCTCATTTCGCTCTCTTTCACCCTCCTTCGTCTCCTTTCGCTCTCTTTCAGCCTCCTTCGTCTCGTTTCGCTCTCTTTCACGCTCCTTCGTCTTGTTTCGCTCTCTTGCACGCGCCTTCGTCTCGTTTCGCCCTCTTTCACCCTCCTTCGTCTTGTTTCGCTCTCTTTCACCCTCCTTCGTCTCGTTTCGCTCTCTTTCACCTACCTTCATCTCGTTTCGCTCTCTTTCACCCACCATCGTCTGGTTTCGCTCTCTTTCACCCTCCTTCGTCTAGTTTCGCTCTCTTTCACCCTCCTTCGTCTCGTTTCGCTCTCTTTCACCCTCCTTCATCTCGTTTCGCTCCCTAACACCCTCCTTTGTCTCGTTTCGCTCTCTTTCACATTCCTTCGTCTCGTTTCACTCTCTTTCACCCTCCTTCGTATCGTTTCGCTCTCTTCCAACCTCCTTCGTCTCGTTTCACTCTCTTTCACCCTCCTTCGTCTCGTTTCGTTCTCTTTCACCCTCCTTCGTCTCGCTCCGCTCTCTTTCACCCTCCTTCGACTCCTTTCGCTCTTTTTCACCCTCCTTCGTTTCGTTTCGCTCTGTTTCACACTCCTTCGTCTCGTTTTGCTCTCTTTCACTCTCCTTCGTCTCGTTTCGCTCTCTTTCACCCTCCTTCGTCTTGTTTCGCTCTGTTGCACTCGCCTTTGTCTCGTTTCGCACTCTTTCACCCTCCTTCGTCTTGTTTCGCTCTCTTTCACCCTCCTTCGTCTCGTTTCGCTCTCTTTCACCCTCCTTCCTCTCGTTTCGCTCTCTTTCAACCTCCTTCTTCTCGTTTCGCTCTCTTTCACCCTCCTTTGTCTCGTTTCGCTCTCTTTGACCCTCCTTCATCTCGTTTCGCTCTCTTTCACCCTCCTTCATCTCGTTTCGCTCTCTTTCACCCTCCTTATTCTCGTTTCGCTCACTTTCACCCTCCTTCGTCTCGTTCCGCTCTCCTTCACCCTCCTTTGTCTCGTTTCAGTCTCTTTCACCCTCCTTCGTCTCGTTCCACTCTCTTT
This sequence comes from Scyliorhinus torazame, assembly GCF_047496885.1. Lineage (NCBI taxonomy): Eukaryota > Metazoa > Chordata > Chondrichthyes > Carcharhiniformes > Scyliorhinidae > Scyliorhinus > Scyliorhinus torazame. The sequence goes on from NW_027307785.1 coordinate 810,569, forward strand.
CACCCTCCTTCCACTCCTTTCACTCTCTTTCACCCTCCTTTATCTCATTACGCTCTCTTTCACCCTCCTTCGTCTCGTTTCGCTCTCTTTCACCCTCCACCGTCTCGTTTCGCTCTCTTCCACCCTCCTTCGTCTCGTTTCGCTCTCTTTCACGCTCCTTCGTCTTGTTTCGCTCTCTGGCACCCGCCTTCGTCTCGGTTCGCCCTCTTTCACCCTCCTTCGTCTTGTTTCGCTCTCTTTCACCCTCCTTCGTCTCGTTTCGCTCTCTTTCACCTACCTTCATCTCGTTTCGCTCTCTTTCACCCACCATCGTCTGGTTTCGCTCTCTTTCACCCTCCTTCGTCTTGTTTCGCTCTCTTTCACCCGCCTTCGTCTCGTTTCGCTCTCTTTCACCCTCCTTCATCTCGTTTCGCTCCCTTTCACCCTCCTTTGTCTCGTTTCGCTCTCTTTCACCTTCCTTCGTCTCGTTTCACTCTCTTTCACCCTCCTTCGTATCGTTTCGCTCTCTTCCAACCTCCTTCATCTCGTTTCGCCCTCTTTCACCCTCCTTCGTCTCGTTTCACTCTCTTTCACCCTACTTCGTCTCGTTTCGTTCTCTTTCACCCTCCTTCGTCTCGCTCCGCTCTCTTTCACCCTCCTTCGACTCCTTTCGCTCTCTTTCACCCTCCTTCGTCTCGTTTCGCTCTGTTTCACACTCTTTCGTCTCGTTTTGCTCTCTTTCACTCTCCTTCGTCTCGTTTCGCTCTCTTTCACCCTCCTTCGTCTTGTTTCGCTCTGTTGCACTCGCCTTTGTCTCGTTTCGCTCTCTTTCACCCTCCTTCGTCTCGTTTCGCTCACTTTCACCCTCCTTCGTCTCGTTCCGCTCTCCTTCACGCTCCTTCGTCTCGTTTCGGCCTCTTTCACCCTCCTTCGTCTCGTTCCACTCTCTTTCACCCTCCTTCGACTCCTTTCACTCTCTTTCACCCTCCTTTATCTCATTTCGCTCTCTTTCACCCTCCTTCGTCTCCTTTCGCTCTCTTTCACCCTCCTTTGTCTCGTTTCGCTCTATTTCACCCTCCACCGTCTCGTTTCGCTCTCTTTCACCCTCCTTCGTCTCGTTTCGCTCTCTTTCACGCTCCTTCGTCTTGTTTCGCTCTCTTGCACCCGCCTTCGTCTCGGTTCGCCCTCTTTCACCCTCCTTCGTCTTGTTTCGCTCACTTTCACCCTCCTTCGTCTCGTTTCGCTCTCTTTCACCTACCTTCATCTCGTTTCGCTCCCTTTCACCCTCCTTTGTCTCGTTTCGCTCTCTTTCACCTTCCTTCGTCTCGTTTCACTCTCTTTCACCCTCCTTCGTATCGTTTCGCTCTCTTTCACCCTCCTTCGTCTCGTTTCGCTCTCTTTCACCCTCCTTCATCTCGTTTTGCTCTCTTTCACCTTCCTTCCTCTCGTTTCGCTGTCTTTCACCCTCCTTCGTCTTGTTTCGCTCTCTTTCACCCTCCTGCGTCTCGTTTCGCTCTCTTTCACCCTCCACCGTCTCGTTTCGCTCTCTTTCACCCTCCTTCGTCTCGTTTCGCTCTCTTTCAGCCTCCTTCGTCTTGTATCGCTCTGTTGCACCCGCCTTCGTCTCGTTTCGCCCTCTTTCACCCTCCTTCGTCTTGTTTCACTCTCTTTCGCCCTCCTTCATCTCGTTTCGCTCTCTTTCACCCTCCTTCCTCTCGTTTCGCTCTCTTTCAACCTCCTTCTTCTCGTTTCGCTCTCTTTCACCCTCCTTTGTCTCGTTTCGCTCTCTTTGACCCTCCTTCATCTCGTTTCGCTCTCTTTCACCCTCCTTCATCTCGTTTCGCTCTCTTTCACCCTCCTTATTCTCGTTTCGCTCACTTTCACCCTCCTTCGTCTCGTTCCGCTCTCTTTCACCCTCCTTCGTCTCGTTTCGGTCTCTTTCACCCTCCTTCGTCTCGTTCCACTCTCTTTCACTCTCCTTCGACTCCTTTCGCTCTCTTTCACCCTCCTTTATCTCATTTTGCTCTCTTTCACCCTCCTTCGTCTCCTTTCGCTCTCTTTCACCCTCCTTCGTCTCGCTTCGCTCTCTTTCACCCTCCACCGTCTCGTTTCGCTCTCTTTCAGCCTCCTTCGTCTCGTTTCGCTCTCTTTCACGCTCCTTCGTCTTGTTTCGCTCTCTTGCACCCGCCTTCGTCTCGTTTCACCCTCCTTCGTCTTGTTTCGCTCTCTTTCACCCTCCTTCGTCTCGTTTCGCTATCTTTCACCTACCTTCATCTCGTTTCGCTCTCTTTCACCCACCCTCGTCTGGTTTCACTCTCTTTCACCCTCCTTCGTCTTGTTTCGCTCTCTTTCACCCTCCTTCGTCTCGTTTCGCTCTCTTTCACCCTCCTTCATCTCGTTTCGCTCCCTTTCACCCTCCTTTGTCTCGTTTCGCTCTCTTTCACCTTCCTTCGTCTCGTTTCACTCTCTTTCACCCTCCTTATTCTCGTTTCGCTCACTTTCACCCTCCTTCGTCTCGTTCCGCTCTCCTTCACCCTCCTTTGTCTCGTTTCAGTCTCTTTCACCCTCCTTCGTCTCGTTCCACTCTCTTTCACCCTCCTTCCACTCCTTTCACTCTCTTTCACCCTCCTTTATCTCATTTCGCTCTCTTTCAACCTCCTTCGTCTCGTTTCGCTCTCTTTCACCCTCCACCGTCTCGTTTCGCTCTCTTTCACCCTCCGTCGTCTCGTTTCGCTCTCTTTCACGCTCCTTCGTCTTGTTTCGCTCTCTTGCACCCGCCTTCGTCTCGGTTCGCCCTCTTTCACCCTCCTTCGTCTTGTTTCGCTCTCTTTCACCCTCCTTCGTCTCGTTTCGCTCTCTTTCACCTACCTTCATCTCGTTTCGCTCTCTTTCACCCACCATCGTCTGGTTTCGCTCTCTTTCACCCTCCTTCGTCTTGTTTCGCTCTCTTTCACCCTCCTTCGTCTCGTTTCGCTCTCTTTCACCCTCCTTCATCTCGTTTCGCTCCCTTTCACCCTCCTTTGTCTCGTTTCGCTCTCTTTCACCTTCCTTCGTCTCGTTTCACTCTCTTTCACCCTCCTTCGTATCGTTTCGCTCTCTTCCAACCTCCTTCATCTCGTTTCGCCCTCTTTCACCCTCCTTCGTCTCGTTTCACTCTCTTTCACCCTACTTCGTCTCGTTTCGTTCTCTTTCACCCTCCTTCGTCTCGCTCCGCTCTCTTTCACCCTCCTTTGACTCCTTTCGCTCTCTTTCACCCTCCTTCGTCTCGTTTCGCTCTGTTTCACACTCCTTCGTCTCGTTTTGCTCTCTTTCACTCTCCTTCGTCTCGTTTCGCTCTCTTTCACCCTCCTTCGTCTTGTTTCGCTCTGTTGCACTCGCCTTTGTCTCGTGTCGCTCTCTTTCACCCTCCTTCGTCTCGTTTCGCTCACTTTCACCCTCCTTCGTCTCGTTCCGCTCTCCTTCACCCTCCTTCGTCTCGTTTCGGCCTCTTTCACCCTCCTTCGTCTCGTTCCACTCTCTTTCACCCTCCTTCGACTCCTTTCACTCTCTTTCACCCTCCTTTATCTCATTTCGCTCTCTTTCACCCTCCTTCGTCTCCTTTCGCTCTCTTTCATCCTCCTTCGTCTCGTTTCGCTCTCTTTCACCCTCCACCGTCTCGTTTCGCTCTCTTTCACCCTCCTTCGTCTCGTTTCGCTCTCTTTCACGCTCCTTCGTCTTGTTTCGCTCTCTTGCACCCGCCTTCGTCTCGGTTCGCCCTCTTTCACCCTCCTTCGTCTTGTTTCGCTCACTTTCACCCTCCTTCGTCTCGTTTCGCTCTCTTTCACCTACCTTCATCTCGTTTCGCTCCCTTTCACCCTCCTTTGTCTCGTTTCGCTCTCTTTCACCTTCCTTCGTCTCGTTTCACTCTCTTTCACCCTCCTTCGTATCGTTTCGCTCTCTTCCAACCTCCTTCATCTTGTTTCGCTCTCTTTCAACTTCCTTCGTCTCGTTTCGCTCTCTTTCACCGTCCTTCTTCTCGTTTCGCTCTGTTCCACACGCCTTCGTCTCGTTTCGCCCTCTTTCACCCTCCTTCTTCTCGTTTCACTCTCTTTCACACTCCCTCGTCTCGTTTCATTCTCTTTCACCCTCCTTATTCTCGTTTCGCTCACTTTCACCCTCCTTCGTCTCGTTCCGCTCTCCTTCACCCTCCTTTGTCTCGTTTCAGTCTCTTTCACCCTCCTTCGTCTCGTTCCACTCTCTTTCACCCTCCTTCCACTCCTTTCACTCTCTTTCACCCTCCTTTATCTCATTACGCTCTCTTTCACCCTCCTTCGTCTCGTTTCGCTCTCTTTCACCCTCCACCGTCTCGTTTCGCTCTCTTCCACCCTCCTTCGTCTCGTTTCGCTCTCTTTCACGCTCCTTCGTCTTGTTTCGCTCTCTGGCACCCGCCTTCGTCTCGGTTCGCCCTCTTTCACCCTCCTTCGTCTTGTTTCGCTCTCTTTCACCCTCCTTCGTCTCGTTTCGCTCTCTTTCACCTACCTTCATCTCGTTTCGCTCTCTTTCACCCACCATCGTCTGGTTTCGCTCTCTTTCACCCTCCTTCGTCTTGTTTCGCTCTCTTTCACCCTCCTTCGTCTCGTTTCGCTCTCTTTCACCCTCCTTCATCTCGTTTCGCTCCCTTTCACCCTCCTTTGTCTCGTTTCACTCTCTTTCACCCTCCTTCGTATCGTTTCGCTCTCTTCCAACCTCCTTCATCTCGTTTCGCCCTCTTTCACCCTCCTTCGTCTCCTTTCGCTCTCTTTCAGCCTCCTTCGTCTCGTTTCGCTCTCTTTCACGCTCCTTCGTCTTGTTTCGCTCTCTTGCACGCGCCTTCGTCTCGTTTCGCCCTCTTTCACCCTCCTTCGTCTTGTTTCGCTCTCTTTCACCCTCCTTCGTCTCGTTTCGCTCTCTTTCACCTACCTTCATCTCGTTTCGCTCTCTTTCACCCACCATCGTCTGGTTTCGCTCTCTTTCACCCTCCTTCGTCTAGTTTCGCTCTCTTTCACCCTCCTTCGTCTCGTTTCGCTCTCTTTCACCCTCCTTCATCTCGTTTCGCTCCCTAACACCCTCCTTTGTCTCGTTTCGCTCTCTTTCACATTCCTTCGTCTCGTTTCACTCTCTTTCACCCTCCTTCGTATCGTTTCGCTCTCTTCCAACCTCCTTCGTCTCGTTTCACTCTCTTTCACCCTCCTTCGTCTCGTTTCGTTCTCTTTCACCCTCCTTCGTCTCGCTCCACTCTCTTTCACCCTCCTTCGACTCCTTTCGCTCTCTTTCACCCTCCTTCGTTTCGTTTCGCTCTGTTTCACACTCCTTCGTCTCGTTTTGCTCTCTTTCACTCTCCTTCGTCTCGTTTCGCTCTCTTTCACCCTCCTTCGTCTTGTTTCGCTCTGTTGCACTCGCCTTTGTCTCGTTTCGCACTCTTTCACCCTCCTTCGTCTTGTTTCGCTCTCTTTCACCCTCCTTCGTCTCGTTTCGCTCTCTTTCACCCTCCTTCCTCTCGTTTCGCTCTCTTTCAACCTCCTTCTTCTCGTTTCGCTCTCTTTCACCCTCCTTTGTCTCGTTTCGCTCTCTTTGACCCTCCTTCATCTCGTTTCGCTCTCTTTCACCCTCCTTCATCTCGTTTCGCTCTCTTTCACCCTCCTTATTCTCGTTTCGCTCACTTTCACCCTCCTTCGTCTCGTTCCGCTCTCCTTCACCCTCCTTTGTCTCGTTTCAGTCTCTTTCACCCTCCTTCGTCTCGTTCCACTCTCTTTCACCCTCCTTCCACTCCTTTCACTCTCTTTCACCCTCCTTTATCTCATTACGCTCTCTTTCACCCTCCTTCGTCTCGTTTCGCTCTCTTTCACCCTCCACCGTCTCGTTTCGCTCTCTTCCACCCTCCTTCGTCTCGTTTCGCTCTCTTTCACGCTCCTTCGTCTTGTTTCGCTCTCTGGCACCCGCCTTCGTCTCGGTTCGCCCTCTTTCACCCTCCTTCGTCTTGTTTCGCTCTCTTTCACCCTCCTTCGTCTCGTTTCGCTCTCTTTCACCTACCTTCATCTCGTTTCGCTCTCTTTCACCCACCATCGTCTGGTTTCGCTCTCTTTCACCCTCCTTCGTCTTGTTTCGCTCTCTTTCACCCTCCTTCGTCTCGTTTCGCTCTCTTTCACCCTCCTTCATCTCGTTTCGCTCCCTTTCACCCTCCTTTGTCTCGTTTCGCTCTCTTTCACCTTCCTTCGTCTCGTTTCACTCTCTTTCACCCTCCTTCGTATCGTTTCGCTCTCTTCCAACCTCCTTCATCTCGTTTCGCCCTCTTTCACCCTCCTTCGTCTCGTTTCACTCTCTTTCACCCTACTTCGTCTCGTTTCGTTCTCTTTCACCCTCCTTCGTCTCGCTCCGCTCTCTTTCACCCTCCTTCGACTCCTTTCGCTCTCTTTCACCCTCCTTCGTCTCGTTTCGCTCTGTTTCACACTCTTTCGTCTCGTTTTGCTCTCTTTCACTCTCCTTCGTCTCGTTTCGCTCTCTTTCACCCTCCTTCGTCTTGTTTCGCTCTGTTGCACTCGCCTTTGTCTCGTTTCGCTCTCTTTCACCCTCCTTCGTCTCGTTTCGCTCACTTTCACCCTCCTTCGTCTCGTTCCGCTCTCCTTCACGCTCCTTCGTCTCGTTTCGGCCTCTTTCACCCTCCTTCGTCTCGTTCCACTCTCTTTCACCCTCCTTCGACTCCTTTCACTCTCTTTCACCCTCCTTTATCTCATTTCGCTCTCTTTCACCCTCCTTCGTCTCCTTTCGCTCTCTTTCACCCTCCTTCGTCTCGTTTCGCTCTATTTCACCCTCCACCGTCTCGTTTCGCTCTCTTTCACCCTCCTTCGTCTCGTTTCGCTCTCTTTCACGCTCCTTCGTCTTGTTTCGCTCTCTTGCACCCGCCTTCGTCTCGGTTCGCCCTCTTTCACCCTCCTTCGTCTTGTTTCGCTCACTTTCACCCTCCTTCGTCTCGTTTCGCTCTCTTTCACCTACCTTCATCTCGTTTCGCTCCCTTTCACCCTCCTTTGTCTCGTTTCGCTCTCTTTCACCTTCCTTCGTCTCGTTTCACTCTCTTTCACCCTCCTTCGTATCGTTTCGCTCTCTTTCACCCTCCTTCGTCTCGTTTCGCTCTCTTTCACCCTCCTTCATCTCGTTTTGCTCTCTTTCACCTTCCTTCCTCTCGTTTCGCTGTCTTTCACCCTCCTTCGTCTTGTTTCGCTCTCTTTCACCCTCCTGCGTCTCGTTTCGCTCTCTTTCACCCTCCACCGTCTCGTTTCGCTCTCTTTCACCCTCCTTCGTCTCGTTTCGCTCTCTTTCAGCCTCCTTCGTCTTGTATCGCTCTGTTGCACCCGCCTTCGTCTCGTTTCGCCCTCTTTCACCCTCCTTCGTCTTGTTTCACTCTCTTTCGCCCTCCTTCATCTCGTTTCGCTCTCTTTCACCCTCCTTCCTCTCGTTTCGCTCTCTTTCAACCTCCTTCTTCTCGTTTCGCTCTCTTTCACCCTCCTTTGTCTCGTTTCGCTCTCTTTGACCCTCCTTCATCTCGTTTCGCTCTCTTTCACCCTCCTTCATCTCGTTTTGCTCTCTTTCACCCTCCTTATTCTCGTTTCGCTCACTTTCACCCTCCTTCGTCTCGTTCCGCTCTCTTTCACCCTCCTTCGTCTCGTTTCGGTCTCTTTCACCCTCCTTCGTCTCGTTCCACTCTCTTTCACTCTCCTTCGACTCCTTTCGCTCTCTTTCACCCTCCTTTATCTCATTTCGCTCTCTTTCACCCTCCTTCGTCTCCTTTCGCTCTCTTTCACCCTCCTTCGTCTCGCTTCGCTCTCTTTCACCCTCCACCGTCTCGTTTCGCTCTCTTTCAGCCTCCTTCGTCTCGTTTCGCTCTCTTTCATGCTCCTTCGTCTTGTTTCGCTCTCTTGCACCCGCCTTCGTCTCGTTTCACCCTCCTTCGTCTTGTTTCGCTCTCTTTCACCCTCCTTCGTCTCGTTTCGCTATCTTTCACCTACCTTCATCTCGTTTCGCTCTCTTTCACCCACCCTCGTCTGGTTTCACTCTCTTTCACCCTCCTTCGTCTTGTTTCGCTCTCTTTCACCCTCCTTCGTCTCGTTTCGCTCTCTTTCACCCTCCTTCATCTCGTTTCGCTCCCTTTCACCCTCCTTTGTCTCGTTTCGCTCTCTTTCACCTTCCTTCGTCTCGTTTCACTCTCTTTCACCCTCCTTATTCTCGTTTCGCTCACTTTCACCCTCCTTCGTCTCGTTCCGCTCTCCTTCACCCTCCTTTGTCTCGTTTCAGTCTCTTTCACCCTCCTTCGTCTCGTTCCACTCTCTTTCACCCTCCTTCCACTCCTTTCACTCTCTTTCACCCTCCTTTATCTCATTTCGCTCTCTTTCAACCTCCTTCGTCTCGTTTCGCTCTCTTTCACCCTCCACCGTCTCGTTTCGCTCTCTTTCACCCTCCGTCGTCTCGTTTCGCTCTCTTTCACGCTCCTTCGTCTTGTTTCGCTCTCTTGCACCCGCCTTCGTCTCGGTTCGCCCTCTTTCACCCTCCTTCGTCTTGTTTCGCTCTCTTTCACCCTCCTTCGTCTCGTTTCGCTCTCTTTCACCTACCTTCATCTCGTTTCGCTCTCTTTCACCCACCATCGTCTGGTTTCGCTCTCTTTCACCCTCCTTCGTCTTGTTTCGCTCTCTTTCACCCTCCTTCGTCTCGTTTCGCTCTCTTTCACCCTCCTTCATCTCGTTTCGCTCCCTTTCACCCTCCTTTGTCTCGTTTCGCTCTCTTTCACCTTCCTTCGTCTCGTTTCACTCTCTTTCACCCTCCTTCGTATCGTTTCGCTCTCTTCCAACCTCCTTCATCTCGTTTCGCCCTCTTTCACCCTCCTTCGTCTCGTTTCACTCTCTTTCACCCTACTTCGTCTCGTTTCGTTCTCTTTCACCCTCCTTCGTCTCGCTCCGCTCTCTTTCACCCTCCTTTGACTCCTTTCGCTCTCTTTCACCCTCCTTCGTCTCGTTTCGCTCTGTTTCACACTCCTTCGTCTCGTTTTGCTCTCTTTCACTCTCCTTCGTCTCGTTTCGCTCTCTTTCACCCTCCTTCGTCTTGTTTCGCTCTGTTGCACTCGCCTTTGTCTCGTGTCGCTCTCTTTCACCCTCCTTCGTCTCGTTTCGCTCACTTTCACCCTCCTTCGTCTCGTTCCGCTCTCCTTCACCCTCCTTCGTCTCGTTTCGGCCTCTTTCACCCTCCTTCGTCTCGTTCCACTCTCTTTCACCCTCCTTCGACTCCTTTCACTCTCTTTCACCCTCCTTTATCTCATTTCGCTCTCTTTCACCCTCCTTCGTCTCCTTTCGCTCTCTTTCATCCTCCTTCGTCTCGTTTCGCTCTCTTTCACCCTCCACCGTCTCGTTTCTCTCTCTTTCACCCTCCTTCGTCTCGTTTCGCTCTCTTTCACGCTCCTTCGTCTTGTTTCGCTCTCTTGCACCCGCCTTCGTCTCGGTTCGCCCTCTTTCACCCTCCTTCGTCTTGTTTCGCTCACTTTCACCCTCCTTCGTCTCGTTTCGCTCTCTTTCACCTACCTTCATCTCGTTTCGCTCCCTTTCACCCTCCTTTGTCTCGTTTCGCTCTCTTTCACCTTCCTTCGTCTCGTTTCACTCTCTTTCACCCTCCTTCGTATCGTTTCGCTCTCTTCCAACCTCCTTCATCTTGTTTCGCTCTCTTTCAACTTCCTTCGTCTCGTTTCGCTCTCTTTCACCGTCCTTCTTCTCGTTTCGCTCTGTTCCACACGCCTTCGTCTCGTTTCGCCCTCTTTCACCCTCCTTCTTCTCGTTTCACTCTCTTTCACACTCCCTCGTCTCGTTTCATTCTCTTTCACCCTCCTTATTCTCGTTTCGCTCACTTTCACCCTCCTTCGTCTCGTTCCGCTCTCCTTCACCCTCCTTTGTCTCGTTTCAGTCTCTTTCACCCTCCTTCGTCTCGTTCCACTCTCTTTCACCCTCCTTCCACTCCTTTCACTCTCTTTCACCCTCCTTTATCTCATTACGCTCTCTTTCACCCTCCTTCGTCTCGTTTCGCTCTCTTTCACCCTCCACCGTCTCGTTTCGCTCTCTTCCACCCTCCTTCGTCTCGTTTCGCTCTCTTTCACGCTCCTTCGTCTTGTTTCGCTCTCTGGCACCCGCCTTCGTCTCGGTTCGCCCTCTTTCACCCTCCTTCGTCTTGTTTCGCTCTCTTTCACCCTCCTTCGTCTCGTTTCGCTCTCTTTCACCTACCTTCATCTCGTTTCGCTCTCTTTCACCCACCATCGTCTGGTTTCGCTCTCTTTCACCCTCCTTCGTCTTGTTTCGCTCTCTTTCACCCTCCTTCGTCTCGTTTCGCTCTCTTTCACGCTCCTTCATCTCGTTTCGCTCCCTTTCACCCTCCTTTGTCTCGTTTCGCTCTCTTTCACCTTCCTTCGTCTCGTTTCACTCTCTTTCACCCTCCTTCGTATCGTTTCGCTCTCTTCCAACCTCCTTCATCTCGTTTCGCCCTCTTTCACCCTCCTTCGTCTCGTTTCACTCTCTTTCACCCTACTTCGTCTCGTTTCGTTCTCTTTCACCCTCCTTCGTCTCGCTCCGCTCTCTTTCACCCTCCTTCGACTCCTTTCGCTCTCTTTCACCCTCCTTCGTCTCGTTTCGCTCTGTTTCACACTCTTTCGTCTCGTTTTGCTCTCTTTCACTCTCCTTCGTCTCGTTTCGCTCTCTTTCACCCTCCTTCGTCTTGTTTCGCTCTGTTGCACTCGCCTTTGTCTCGTTTCGCTCTCTTTCACCCTCCTTCGTCTCGTTTCGCTCACTTTCACCCTCCTTCGTCTCGTTCCGCTCTCCTTCACGCTCCTTCGTCTCGTTTCGGCCTCTTTCACCCTCCTTCGTCTCGTTCCACTCTCTTTCACCCTCCTTCGACTCCTTTCACTCTCTTTCACCCTCCTTTATCTCATTTCGCTCTCTTTCACCCTCCTTCGTCTCCTTTCGCTCTCTTTCACCCTCCTTCGTCTCGTTTCGCTCTATTTCACCCTCCACCGTCTCGTTTCGCCCTCTTTCACCCTCCTTCGTCTCGTTTCGCTCTCTTTCACGCTCCTTCGTCTTGTTTCGCTCTCTTGCACCCGCCTTCGTCTCGGTTCGCCCTCTTTCACCCTCCTTCCTCTTGTTTCGCTCACTTTCACCCTCCTTCGTCTAGTTTTGCTCTCTTTCACCTACCTTCATCTCGTTTCGCTCCCTTTCACCCTCCTTTGTCTCGTTTCGCTCTCTTTCACCTTCCTTCGTCTCGTTTCACTCTCTTTCACCCTCCTTCGTATCGTTTCGCTCTCTTTCACCCTCCTTCGTCTCGTTTCGCTCTCTTTCACCCTCCTTCATCTCGTTTTGCTCTCTTTCACCTTCCTTCCTCTCGTTTCGCTGTCTTTCACCCTCCTTCGTCTTGTTTCGCTCTCTTTCACCCTCCTGCGTCTCGTTTCGCTCTCTTTCACCCTCCACCGTCTCGTTTCGCTCTCTTTCACCCTCCTTCGTCTCGTTTCGCTCTCTTTCAGCCTCCTTCGTCTTGTATCGCTCTGTTGCACCCGCCTTCGTCTCGTTTCGCCCTCTTTCACCCTCCTTCGTCTTGTTTCACTCTCTTTCGCCCTCCTTCATCTCGTTTCGCTCTCTTTCACCCTCCTTCCTCTCGTTTCGCTCGCTTTCAACCTCCTTCTTCTCGTTTCGCTCTCTTTCACCCTCCTTTGTCTCGTTTCGCTCTCTTTGACCCTCCTTCATCTCGTTTCGCTCTCTTTCACCCTCCTTCATCTCGTTTCGCTCTCTTTCACCCTCCTTATTCTCGTTTCGCTCACTTTCACCCTCCTTCGTCTCGTTCCGCTCTCTTTCACCCTCCTTCGTCTCGTTTCGGTCTCTTTCACCCTCCTTCGTCTCGTTCCACTCTCTTTCACTCTCCTTCGACTCCTTTCGCTCTCTTTCACCCTCCTTTATCTCATTTCGCTCTCTTTCACCCTCCTTCGTCTCCTTTCGCTCTCTTTCACCCTCCTTCGTCTCGCTTCGCTCTCTTTCACCCTCCACCGTCTCGTTTCGCTCTCTTTCAGCCTCCTTCGTCTCGTTTCGCTCTCTTTCACGCTCCTTCGTCTTGTTTCGCTCTCTTGCACCCGCCTTCGTCTCGTTTCACCCTCCTTCGTCTTGTTTCGCTCTCTTTCACCCTCCTTCGTCTCGTTTCGCTATCTTTCACCTACCTTCATCTCGTTTCGCTCTCTTTCACCCACCCTCGTCTGGTTTCACTCTCTTTCACCCTCCTTCGTCTTGTTTCGCTCTCTTTCACCCTCCTTCGTCTCGTTTCGCTCTCTTTCACCCTCCTTCATCTCGTTTCGCTCCCTTTCACCCTCCTTTGTCTCGTTTCGCTCTCTTTCACCTTCCTTCGTCTCGTTTCACTCTCTTTCACCCTCCTTATTCTCGTTTCGCTCACTTTCACCCTCCTTCGTCTCGTTCCGCTCTCCTTCACCCTCCTTTGTCTCGTTTCAGTCTCTTTCACCCTCCTTCGTCTCGTTCCACTCTCTTTCACCCTCCTTCCACTCCTTTCACTCTCTTTCACCCTCCTTTATCTCATTTCGCTCTCTTTCAACCTCCTTCGTCTCGTTTCGCTCTCTTTCACCCTCCACCGTCTCGTTTCGCTCTCTTTCACCCTCCGTCGTCTCGTTTCGCTCTCTTTCACGCTCCTTCGTCTTGTTTCGCTCTCTTGCACCCGCCTTCGTCTCGGTTCGCCCTCTTTCACCCTCCTTCGTCTTGTTTCGCTCTCTTTCACCCTCCTTCGTCTCGTTTCGCTCTCTTTCACCTACCTTCATCTCGTTTCGCTCTCTTTCACCCACCATCGTCTGGTTTCGCTCTCTTTCACCCTCCTTCGTCTTGTTTCGCTCTCTTTCACCCTCCTTCGTCTCGTTTCGCTCTCTTTCACCCTCCTTCATCTCGTTTCGCTCCCTTTCACCCTCCTTTGTCTCGTTTCGCTCTCTTTCACCTTCCTTCGTCTCGTTTCACTCTCTTTCACCCTCCTTCGTATCGTTTCGCTCTCTTCCAACCTCCTTCATCTCGTTTCGCCCTCTTTCACCCTCCTTCGTCTCGTTTCACTCTCTTTCACCCTACTTCGTCTCGTTTCGTTCTCTTTCACCCTCCTTCGTCTCGCTCCGCTCTCTTTCACCCTCCTTTGACTCCTTTCGCTCTCTTTCACCCTCCTTCGTCTCGTTTCGCTCTGTTTCACACTCCTTCGTCTCGTTTTGCTCTCTTTCACTCTCCTTCGTCTCGTTTCGCTCTCTTTCACCCTCCTTCGTCTTGTTTCGCTCTGTTGCACTCGCCTTTGTCTCGTGTCGCTCTCTTTCACCCTCCTTCGTCTCGTTTCGCTCACTTTCACCCTCCTTCGTCTCGTTCCGCTCTCCTTCACCCTCCTTCGTCTCGTTTCGGCCTCTTTCACCCTCCTTCGTCTCGTTCCACTCTCTTTCACCCTCCTTCGACTCCTTTCACTCTCTTTCACCCTCCTTTATCTCATTTCGCTCTCTTTCACCCTCCTTCGTCTCCTTTCGCTCTCTTTCATCCTCCTTCGTCTCGTTTCGCTCTCTTTCACCCTCCACCGTCTCGTTTCGCTCTCTTTCACCCTCCTTCGTCTCGTTTCGCTCTCTTTCACGCTCCTTCGTCTTGTTTCGCTCTCTTGCACCCGCCTTCGTCTCGGTTCGCCCTCTTTCACCCTCCTTCGTCTTGTTTCGCTCACTTTCACCCTCCTTCGTCTCGTTTCGCTCTCTTTCACCTACCTTCATCTCGTTTCGCTCCCTTTCACCCTCCTTTGTCTCGTTTCGCTCTCTTTCACCTTCCTTCGTCTCGTTTCACTCTCTTTCACCCTCCTTCGTATCGTTTCGCTCTCTTCCAACCTCCTTCATCTTGTTTCGCTCTCTTTCAACTTCCTTCGTCTCGTTTCGCTCTCTTTCACCGTCCTTCTTCTCGTTTCGCTCTGTTCCACACGCCTTCGTCTCGTTTCGCCCTCTTTCACCCTCCTTCTTCTCGTTTCACTCTCTTTCACACTCCCTCGTCTCGTTTCATTCTCTTTCACCCTCCTTATTCTCGTTTCGCTCACTTTCACCCTCCTTCGTCTCGTTCCGCTCTCTTTCACCCTCCTTCGTCTCGTTTCGGTCTCTTTCACCCTCCTTCGTCTCGTTCCACTCTCTTTCACTCTCCTTCGACTCCTTTCGCTCTCTTTCACCCTCCTTTATCTCATTTCGCTCTCTTTCACCCTCCTTCGTCTCCTTTCGCTCTCTTTCAGCCTCCTTCGTCTCGTTTCGCTCTCTTTCACGCTCCTTCGTCTTGTTTCGCTCTCTTGCACGCGCCTTCGTCTCGTTTCGCCCTCTTTCACCCTCCTTCGTCTTGTTTCGCTCTCTTTCACCCTCCTTCGTCTCGTTTCGCTCTCTTTCACCTACCTTCATCTCGTTTCGCTCTCTTTCACCCACCATCGTCTGGTTTCGCTCTCTTTCACCCTCCTTCGTCTAGTTTCGCTCTCTTTCACCATCCTTCGTCTCGTTTCGCTCTCTTTCACCCTCCTTCATCTCGTTTCGCTCCCTAACACCCTCCTTTGTCTCGTTTCGCTCTCTTTCACATTCCTTCGTCTCGTTTCACTCTCTTTCACCCTCCTTCGTATCGTTTCGCTCTCTTCCAACCTCCTTCGTCTCGTTTCACTCTCTTTCACCCTCCTTCGTCTCGTTTCGTTCTCTTTCACCCTCCTTCGTCTCGCTCCGCTCTCTTTCACCCTCCTTCGACTCCTTTCGCTCTCTTTCACCCTCCTTCATTTCGTTTCGCTCTGTTTCACACTCCTTCGTCTCGTTTTGCTCTCTTTCACTCTCCTTCGTCTCGTTTCGCTCTCTTTCACCCTCCTTCGTCTTGTTTCGCTCTGTTGCACTCGCCTTTGTCTCGTTTCGCACTCTTTCACCCTCCTTCGTCTTGTTTCGCTCTCTTTCACCCTCCTTCGTCTCGTTTCGCTCTCTTTCACCCTCCTTCCTCTCGTTTCGCTCTCTTTCAACCTCCTTCTTCTCGTTTCGCTCTCTTTCACCCTCCTTTGTCTCGTTTCGCTCTCTTTGACCCTCCTTCATCTCGTTTCGCTCTCTTTCACCCTCCTTCATCTCGTTTCG
This sequence comes from Scyliorhinus torazame, assembly GCF_047496885.1. Taxonomy (NCBI): domain Eukaryota; kingdom Metazoa; phylum Chordata; class Chondrichthyes; order Carcharhiniformes; family Scyliorhinidae; genus Scyliorhinus; species Scyliorhinus torazame. The sequence continues at coordinate 825,711 of NW_027307785.1, forward strand.
CTCTCTTTCACCCTCCTTATTCTCGTTTCGCTCACTTTCACCCTCCTTCGTCTCGTTCCGCTCTCCTTCACCCTCCTTTGTCTCGTTTCAGTCTCTTTCACCCTCCTTCGTCTCGTTCCACTCTCTTTCACCCTCCTTCCACTCCTTTCACTCTCTTTCACCCTCCTTTATCTCATTACGCTCTCTTTCACCCTCCTTCGTCTCGTTTCGCTCTCTTTCACCCTCCACCGTCTCGTTTCGCTCTCTTTCACCCTCCTTCGTCTCGTTTCGCTCTCTTTCACGCTCCTTCGTCTTGTTTCGCTCTCTTGCACCCGCCTTCGTCTCGGTTCGCCCTCTTTCACCCTCCTTCGTCTTGTTTTGCTCTCTTTCACCCTCCTTCGTCTCGTTTCGCTCTCTTTCACCTACCTTCATCTCGTTTCGCTCTCTTTCACCCACCATCGTCTGGTTTCGCTCTCTTTCACCCTCCTTCGTCTTGTTTCGCTCTCTTTCACCCTCCTTCGTCTCGTTTCGCTCTCTTTCACCCTCCTTCATCTCGTTTCGCTCCCTTTCACCCTCCTTTGTCTCGTTTCGCTCTCTTTCACCTTCCTTCGTCTCGTGTCACTCTCTTTCACCCTCCTTCGTATCGTTTCGCTCTCTTCCAACCTCCTTCATCTCGTTTCGCCCTCTTTCACCCTCCTTCGTCTCGTTTCACTCTCTTTCACCCTACTTCGTCTCGTTTCGTTCTCTTTCACCCTCCTTCGTCTCGCTCCGCTCTCTTTCACCCTCCTTCGACTCCTTTCGCTCTCTTTCACCCTCCTTCGTCTCGTTTCGCTCTGTTTCACACTCTTTCGTCTCGTTTTGCTCTCTTTCACTCTCCTTCGTCTCGTTTCGCTCTCTTTCACCCTCCTTCGTCTTGTTTCGCTCTGTTGCACTCGCCTTTGTCTCGTTTCGCTCTCTTTCACCCTCCTTCGTCTCGTTTCGCTCACTTTCACCCTCCTTCGTCTCGTTCCGCTCTCCTTCACGCTCCTTCGTCTCGTTTCGGCCTCTTTCACCCTCCTTCGTCTCGTTCCACTCTCTTTCACCCTCCTTCGACTCCTTTCACTCTCTTTCACCCTCCTTTATCTCATTTCGCTCTCTTTCACCCTCCTTCGTCTCCTTTCGCTCTCTTTCACCCTCCTTCGTCTCGTTTCGCTCTATTTCACCCTCCACCGTCTCGTTTCGCTCTCTTTCACCCTCCTTCGTCTCGTTTCGCTCTCTTTCACGCTCCTTCGTCTTGTTTCGCTCTCTTGCACCCGCCTTCGTCTCGGTTCGCCCTCTTTCACCCTCCTTCGTCTTGTTTCGCTCACTTTCACCCTCCTTCGTCTCGTTTCGCTCTCTTTCACCTACCTTCATCTCGTTTCGCTCCCTTTCACCCTCCTTTGTCTCGTTTCGCTCTCTTTCACCTTCCTTCGTCTCGTTTCACTCTCTTTCACCCTCCTTCGTATCGTTTCGCTCTCTTCCAACCTCCTCCATCTTGTTTTGCTCTCTTTCAACTTCCTTCGTCTCGTTTCGCTCTCTTTCACCGTCCTTCTTCTCGTTTCGCTCTGTTCCACCCGCCTTCGTCTCGTTTCGCCCTCTTTCACCCTCCTTCTTCTCGTTTCACTCTCTTTCACACTCCTTCGTCTCGTTTCATTCTCTTTCACCCTCCTTCGTCTCGCTCCACTCTCTTTCACACTCCTTCGACTCCTTTCGCTCTCTTTCACCCTCCTTCGTCTCGTTTCGCTCTCTTTCACCCTCCTTCGTCTCGTTTCGCTCTCTTTCACCCTCCTTCATCTCGTTTTGCTCTCTTTCACCTTCCTTCCTCTCGTTTCGCTGTCTTTCACCCTCCTTCGTCTTGTTTCGCTCTCTTTCACCCTCCTGCGTCTCGTTTCGCTCTCTTTCACCCTCCACCGTCTCGTTTCGCTCTCTTTCACCCTCCTTCGTCTCGTTTCGCTCTCTTTCAGCCTCCTTCGTCTTGTATCGCTCTGTTGCACCCGCCTTCGTCTCGTTTCGCCCTCTTTCACCCTCCTTCGTCTTGTTTCACTCTCTTTCGCCCTCCTTCATCTCGTTTCGCTCTCTTTCACCCTCCTTCCTCTCGTTTCGCTCTCTTTCAACCTCCTTCTTCTCGTTTCGCTCTCTTTCACCCTCCTTTGTCTCGTTTCGCTCTCTTTGACCCTCCTTCATCTCGTTTCGCTCTCTTTCACCCTCCTTCATCTCGTTTCGCTCTCTTTCACCCTCCTTATTCTCGTTTCGCTCACTTTCACCCTCCTTCGTCTCGTTCCGCTCTCTTTCACCCTCCTTCGTCTCGTTTCGGTCTCTTTCACCCTCCTTCGTCTCGTTCCACTCTCTTTCACTCTCCTTCGACTCCTTTCGCTCTCTTTCACCCTCCTTTATCTCATTTCGATCTCTTTCACCCTCCTTCGTCTCCTTTCGCTCTCTTTCACCCTCCTTCGTCTCGCTTCGCTCTATTTCACCCTCCACCGTCTCGTTTCGCTCTCTTTCACCCTCCTTCGTCTCGTTTCGCTCTCTTTCACGCTCCTTCGTCTTGTTTCGCTCTCTTGCACCCGCCTTCGTCTCGGTTCGCCCTCTTTCACCCTCCTTCGTCTTGTTTCGCTCACTTTCACCCTCCTTCGTCTCGTTTCGCTCTCTTTCACCTACCTTCATCTCGTTTCGCTCCCTTTCACCCTCCTTTGTCTCGTTTCGCTCTCTTTCACCTTCCTTCGTCTCGTTTCACTCTCTTTCACCCTCCTTCGTATCGTTTCGCTCTCTTCCAACCTCCTCCATCTTGTTTTGCTCTCTTTCAACTTCCTTCGTCTCGTTTCGCTCTCTTTCACCGTCCTTCTTCTCGTTTCGCTCTGTTCCACCCGCCTTCGTCTCGTTTCGCCCTCTTTCACCCTCCTTCTTCTCGTTTCACTCTCTTTCACACTCCTTCGTCTCGTTTCATTCTCTTTCACCCTCCTTCGTCTCGCTCCACTCTCTTTCACACTCCTTCGACTCCTTTCGCTCTCTTTCACCCTCCTTCGTCTCGTTTCGCTCTCTTTCACCCTCCTTCGTCTCGTTTCGCTCTCTTTCACCCTCCTTCATCTCGTTTTGCTCTCTTTCACCTTCCTTCCTCTCGTTTCGCTGTCTTTCACCCTCCTTTGTCTTGTTTCGCTCTCTTTCACCCTCCTGCGTCTCGTTTCGCTCTCTTTCACCCTCCACCGTCTCGTTTCGCTCTCTTTCACCCTCCTTCGTCTCGTTTCGCTCTCTTTCAGCCTCCTTCGTCTTGTATCGCTCTGTTGCACCCGCCTTCGTCTCGTTTCGCCCTCTTTCACCCTCCTTCGTCTTGTTTCACTCTCTTTCGCCCTCCTTCATCTCGTTTCGCTCTCTTTCACCCTCCTTCCTCTCGTTTCGCTCTCTTTCAACCTCCTTCTTCTCGTTTCGCTCTCTTTCACCCTCCTTTGTCTCGTTTCGCTCTCTTTGACCCTCCTTCATCTCGTTTCGCTCTCTTTCACCCTCCTTCATCTCGTTTCGCTCTCTTTCACCCTCCTTATTCTCGTTTCGCTCACTTTCACCCTCCTTCGTCTCGTTCCGCTCTCTTTCACCCTCCTTCGTCTCGTTTCGGTCTCTTTCACCCTCCTTCGTCTCGTTCCACTCTCTTTCACTCTCCTTCGACTCCTTTCGCTCTCTTTCACCCTCCTTTATCTCATTTCGATCTCTTTCACCCTCCTTCGTCTCCTTTCGCTCTCTTTCACCCTCCTTCGTCTCGCTTCGCTCTCTTTCACCCTCCACCGTCTCGTTTCGCTCTCTTTCAGCCTCCTTCGTCTCGTTTCGCTCTCTTTCACGCTCCTTCGTCTTGTTTCGCTCTCTTGCACCCGCCTTCGTCTCGTTTCACCCTCCTTCGTCTTGTTTCGCTCTCTTTCACCCTCCTTCGTCTCGTTTCGCTATCTTTCACCTACCTTCATCTCGTTTCGCTCTCTTTCACCCACCATCGTCTGGTTTCACTCTCTTTCACCCTCCTTCGTCTTGTTTCGCTCTCTTTCACCCTCCTTCGTCTCGTTTCGCTCTCTTTCACCCTCCTTCATCTCGTTTCGCTCCCTTTCACCCTCCTTTGTCTCGTTTCGCTCTCTTTCACCTTCCTTCGTCTCGTTTCACTCTCTTTCACCCTCCTTATTCTCGTTTCGCTCACTTTCACCCTCCTTCGTCTCGTTCCGCTCTCCTTCACCCTCCTTTGTCTCGTTTCAGTCTCTTTCACCCTCCTTCGTCTCGTTCCACTCTCTTTCACCCTCCTTCCACTCCTTTCACTCTCTTTCACCCTCCTTTATCTCATTTCGCTCTCTTTCAACCTCCTTCGTCTCGTTTCGCTCTCTTTCACCCTCCACCGTCTCGTTTCGCTCTCTTTCACCCTCCGTCGTCTCGTTTCGCTCTCTTTCACGCTCCTTCGTCTTGTTTCGCTCTCTTGCACCCGCCTTCGTCTCGGTTCGCCCTCTTTCACCCTCCTTCGTCTTGTTTCGCTCTCTTTCACCCTCCTTCGTCTCGTTTCGCTCTCTTTCACCTACCTTCATCTCGTTTCGCTCTCTTTCACCCACCATCGTCTGGTTTCGCTCTCTTTCACCCTCCTTCGTCTTGTTTCGCTCTCTTTCACCCTCCTTCGTCTCGTTTCGCTCTCTTTCACCCTCCTTCATCTCGTTTCGCTCCCTTTCACCCTCCTTTGTCTCGTTTCGCTCTCTTTCACCTTCCTTCGTCTCGTTTCACTCTCTTTCACCCTCCTTCGTATCGTTTCGCTCTCTTCCAACCTCCTTCATCTCGTTTCGCCCTCTTTCACCCTCCTTCGTCTCGTTTCACTCTCTTTCACCCTACTTCGTCTCGTTTCGTTCTCTTTCACCCTCCTTCGTCTCGCTCCGCTCTCTTTCACCCTCCTTCGACTCCTTTCGCTCTCTTTCACCCTCCTTCGTCTCGTTTCGCTCTGTTTCACACTCCTTCGTCTCGTTTTGCTCTCTTTCACTCTCCTTCGTCTCGTTTCGCTCTCTTTCACCCTCCTTCGTCTTGTTTCGCTCTGTTGCACTCGCCTTTGTCTCGTGTCGCTCTCTTTCACCCTCCTTCGTCTCGTTTCGCTCACTTTCACCCTCCTTCGTCTCGTTCCGCTCTCCTTCACCCTCCTTCGTCTCGTTTCGGCCTCTTTCACCCTCCTTCGTCTCGTTCCACTCTCTTTCACCCTCCTTCGACTCCTTTCACTCTCTTTCACCCTCCTTTATCTCATTTCGCTCTCTTTCACCCTCCTTCGTCTCCTTTCGCTCTCTTTCATCCTCCTTCGTCTCGTTTCGCTCTCTTTCACCCTCCACCGTCTCGTTTCGCTCTCTTTCACCCTCCTTCGTCTCGTTTCGCTCTCTTTCACGCTCCTTCGTCTTGTTTCGCTCTCTTGCACCCGCCTTCGTCTCGGTTCGCCCTCTTTCACCCTCCTTCGTCTTGTTTCGCTCACTTTCACCCTCCTTCGTCTCGTTTCGCTCTCTTTCACCTACCTTCATCTCGTTTCGCTCCCTTTCACCCTCCTTTGTCTCGTTTCGCTCTCTTTCACCTTCCTTCGTCTCGTTTCACTCTCTTTCACCCTCCTTCGTATCGTTTCGCTCTCTTCCAACCTCCTTCATCTTGTTTCGCTCTCTTTCAACTTCCTTCGTCTCGTTTCGCTCTCTTTCACCGTCCTTCTTCTCGTTTCGCTCTGTTCCACACGCCTTCGTCTCGTTTCGCCCTCTTTCACCCTCCTTCTTCTCGTTTCACTCTCTTTCACACTCCTTCGTCTCGTTTCATTCTCTTTCACCCTCCTTCGTCTCGCTCCACTCTCTTTCACACTCCTTCGACTCCTTTCGCTCTCTTTCACCCTCCTTCGTCTCGTTTCGCTCTCTTTCACCCTCCTTCGTCTCGTTTCGCTCTCTTTCACCCTCCTTCATCTCGTTTTGCTCTCTTTCACCTTCCTTCCTCTCGTTTCGCTGTCTTTCACCCTCCTTCGTCTTGTTTCGCTCTCTTTCACCCTCCTGCGTCTCGTTTCGCTCTCTTTCACCCTCCACCGTCTCGTTTCGCTCTCTTTCACCCTCCTTCGTCTCGTTTCGCTCTCTTTCAGCGTCCTTCGTCTTGTATCGCTCTGTTGCACCCGCCTTTGTCTCGTTTCGCCCTCTTTCACCCTCCTTCGTCTTGTTTCACTCTCTTTCGCCCTCCTTCGTCTCGTTTTGCTCTCTTTCACCCTCCTTCCTCTCGTTTCGCTCTCTTTCAACCTCCTTCTTCTCGTTTCGCTCTCTTTCACCCTCCTTTGTCTCGTTTCGCTCTCTTTGACCCTCCTTCATCTCGTTTCGCTCTCTTTCACCCTCCTTCATCTCGTTTCGCTCTCTTTCACCCTCCTTATTCTCGTTTCGCTCACTTTCACCCTCCTTCGTCTCGTTCCGCTCTCTTTCACCCTCCTTCGTCTCGTTTCGGTCTCTTTCACCCTCCTTCGTCTCGTTCCACTCTCTTTCACCCTCCTTCGACTCCTTTCGCTCTCTTTCACCCTCCTTTATCTCATTTCACTCTCTTTCACCCTCCTTCGTCTCGTTTCGGTCTCTTTCACCCTCCACCGTCTCGTTTCGCTCTCTTTCACCCTCCTTCGTCTCGTTTCGCTCTCTTTCAGCCTCCTTCGTCTTGTATCGCTCTGTTGCACCCGCCTTCGTCTCGTTTCGCCCTCTTTCACCCTCCTTCGTCTTGTTTCACTCTCTTTCGCCCTCCTTCGTCTCGTTTCGCTCTCTTTCACCCTCCTTCCTCTCGTTTCGCTCTCTTTCAACCTCCTTCTTCTCGTTTCGCTCTCTTTCACCCTCCTTTGTCTCGCTTCGCTCTCTTTGACCCTCCTTCATCTCGTTTCGCTCTCTTTCACCCTCCTTCATCTCGTTTCGCTCTCTTTCACCCTCCTTATTCTCGTTTCGCTCACTTTCACCCTCCTTCGTCTCGTTCCGCTCTCTTTCACTATCCTTCATCTCGTTTCGGTCTCTTTCACCCTCCTTCGTCTCGTTCCACTCTCTTTCACTCTCCTTCGACTCCTTTCGCTCTCTTTCACCCTCCTTTATCTCATTTCGCTCTCTTTCACCCTCCTTCGTCTCCTTTCGCTCTCTTTCACCCTCCTACGTCTCGCTTCGCTCTCTTTCACCCTCCACCGTCTCGTTTCGCTCTCTTTCAGCCTCCTTCGTCTCGTTTCGCTCTCTTTCACGCTCCTTCGTCTTGTTTCGCTCTCTTGCACCCGCCTTCGTCTCGTTTCACCCTCCTTCGTCTTGTTTCGCTCTCTTTCACCCTCCTTCGTCTCGTTTCGCTATCTTTCACCTACCTTCATCTCGTTTCGCTCTCTTTCACCCACCATCGTCTGGTTTCACTCTCTTTCACCCTCCTTCGTCTTGTTTCGCTCTCTTTCACCCTCCTTCGTCTCGTTTCGCTCTCTTTCACCCTCCTTCATCTCGTTTCGCTCCCTTTCACCCTCCTTTGTCTCGTTTCGCTCTCTTTCACCTTCCTTCGTCTCGTTTCACTCTCTTTCACCCTCCATATTCTCGTTTCGCTCACTTTCACCCTCCTTCGTCTCGTTCCGCTCTCCTTCACCCTCCTTTGTCTCGTTTCAGTCTCTTTCACCCTCCTTCGTCTCGTTCCACTCTCTTTCACCCTCCTTCCACTCCTTTCACTCTCTTTCACCCTCCTTTATCTCATTTCGCTCTCTTTCACCCTCCTTCGTCTCGTTTCGCTCTCTTTCACCCTCCACCGTCTCGTTTCGCTCTCTTTCACCCTCCTTCGTCTCGTTTCGCTCTCTTTCACGCTCCTTCGTCTTGTTTCGCTCTCTTGCACCCGCCTTCGTCTCGGTTCGCCCTCTTTCACCCTCCTTCGTCTTGTTTCGCTCTCTTTCACCCTCCTTCGTCTCGTTTCGCTCTCTTTCACCTACCTTCATCTCGTTTCGCTCCCTTTCACCCTCCTTTGTCTCGTTTCGCTCTCTTTCACCTTCCTTCGTCTCGTTTCACTCTCTTTCACCCTCCTTCGTATCGTTTCGCTCTCTTCCAACCTCCTTCATCTCGTTTCGCCCTCTTTCACCCTCCTTCGTCTCGTTTCACTCTCTTTCACCCTACTTCGTCTCGTTTCGTTCTCTTTCACCCTCCTTCGTCTCGCTCCGCTCTCTTTCACCCTCCTTCGACTCCTTTCGCTCTCTTTCACCCTCCTTCGTCTCGTTTCGCTCTGTTTCACACTCCTTCGTCTCGTTTTGCTCTCTTTCACTCTCCTTCGTCTCGTTTCGCTCTCTTTCACCCTCCTTCGTCTTGTTTCGCTCTGTTGCACTCGCCTTTGTCTCGTTTCGCTCACTTTCACCCTCCTTCGTCTCGTTCCGCTCTCCTTCACCCTCCTTCGTCTCGTTTCGGCCTCTTTCACCCTCCTTCGTCTCGTTCCACTCTCTTTCGCCCTCCTTCGACTCCTTTCACTCTCTTTCACCCTCCTTTATCTCATTTCGCTCTCTTTCACCCTCCTTCGTCTCCTTTCGCTCTCTTTCACCCTCCTTCGTCTCGTTTCGCTCTCTTTCACCCTCCACCGTCTCGTTTCGCTCTCTTTCACTCTCCTTCGTCTCGTTTCGCTCTCTTTCACGCTCCTTCGTCTTGTTTCGCTCTCTTGCACCCGCCTTCGTCTCGGTTCGCCCTCTTTCACCCTCCTTCGTCTTGTTTCGCTCACTTTCACCCTCCTTCGTCTCGTTTCGCTCTCTTTCACCTACCTTCATCTCGTTTCGCTCCCTTTCACCCTCCTTTGTCTCGTTTCGCTCTCTTTCACCTTCCTTCGTCTCGTTTCACTCTCTTTCACCCTCCTTCGTATCGTTTCGCTCTCTTCCAACCTCCTTCATCTTGTTTCGCTCTCTTTCAACTTCCTTCGTCTCGTTTCGCTCTCTTTCACCGTCCTTCTTCTCGTTTCGCTCTGTTCCACCCGCCTTCGTCTCGTTTCGCCCTCTTTCACCCTCCTTCTTCTCGTTTCACTCTCTTTCACACTCCTTCGTCTCGTTTCATTCTCTTTCACCCTCCTTCGTCTCGCTCCACTCTCTTTCACACTCCTTCGACTCCTTTCGCTGTCTTTCACCCTCCTTCGTCTTGTTTCGCTCTCTTTCACCCTCCTGCGTCTCGTTTCGCTCTCTTTCACCCTCCACCGTCTCGTTTCGCTCTCTTTCACCCTCCTTCGTCTCGTTTCGCTCTCTTTCAGCGTCCTTCGTCTTGTATCGCTCTGTTGCACCCGCCTTCGTCTCGTTTCGCCCTCTTTCACCCTCCTTCGTCTTGTTTCACTCTCTTTCGCCCTCCTTCGTCTCGTTTTGCTCTCTTTCACCCTCCTTCCTCTCGTTTCGCTCTCTTTCAACCTCCTTCTTCTCGTTTCGCTCTCTTCCACCCTCCTTTGTATCGTTTCGCTCTCTTTGACCCTCCTTCATCTCGTTTCGCTCTCTTTCACCCTCCTTCATCTCGTTTCGCTCTCTTTCACCCTCCTTATTCTCGTTTCGCTCACTTTCACCCTCCTTCGTCTCGTTCCGCTCTCCTTCACCCTCCTTCGTCTCGTTTCGGCCTCTTTCACCCTCCTTCGTCTCGTTCCACTCTCTTTCACCCTCCTTCAACTCCTTTCACTCTCTTTCACCCTCCTTTATCTCATTTCGCTCTCTTTCACCCTCCTTCGTCTCCTTTCGCTCTCTTTCACCCTCCTTCGTCTCGTTTCGCTCTCTTTCACCCTCCACCGTCTTTTTTCGCTCTCTTTCACCCTCCTTCGTCTCGTTTCGCTCTCTTTCACGCTCCTTCGTCTTGTTTCGCTCTCTTGCACCCGCCTTCGTCTCGGTTCGCCCTCTTTCACCCTCCTTCGTCTTGTTTCGCTCTCTTTCACCCTCCTTCGTCTCGTTTCGCTCTCTTTCACCTACCTTCATCTCGTTTCGCTCTCTTTCACCCACCATCGTCTGGTTTCGCTCTCTTTCACCCTCCTTCATCTTGTTTCGCTCTCTTTCACCCTCCTTCGTCTCGTTTCGCTCTCTTTCACCCTCCTTCATCGCGTTTCGCTCCCTTTCACCCTCCTTTGTCTCGTTTCGCTCTCTTTCACCTTCCTTCGTCTCGTTTCACTCTCTTTCACCCTCCTTCGTATCGTTTCGCTCTCTTCCAACCTCCTTCATCTCGTTTCACCCTCTTTCACCCTCCTTCGTCTCGTTTCACTCTCTTTCACCCTACTTCGACTCCTTTCGCTCTCTTTCACCCTCCTTCATCTCGTTTCGCTCTGTTTCACACTCCTTCGTCTCGTTTTGCTCTCTTTCACTCTCCTTCGTCTCGTTTCGCTCTCTTTCACCCTCCTTCGTCTTGTTTCGCTCTGTTGCACTCGCCTTTGTCTCGTTTCGCCCTCTTTCACCCTCCTTCGTCTTGTTTCGCTCTCTTTCACCCTCCTTCGTCTCGTTTCGCTCTCTTTCACCCTCCTTCCTCTCGTTTCGCTCTCTTTCAACCTCCTTCTTCTCGTTTCGCTCTCTTTCACCCTCCTTTGTCTCGTTTCGCTCTCTTTGACCCTCCTTCATCTCGTTTCGCTCTCTTTCACCCTCCTTCATCTCGTTTCGCTCTCTTTCACCCTTCTTATTCTCGTTTCGCTCACTTTCACCCTCCTTCGTCTCGTTCCGCTCTCCTTCACCCTCCTTCGTCTCGTTTCGGCCTCTTTCACCCTCCTTCGTCTCGTTCCACTCTCTTTCACCCTCCTTCAACTCCTTTCACTCTCTTTCACCCTCCTTTATCTCATTTCGCTCTCTTTCACCCTCCTTCGTCTCCTTTCGCTCTCTTTCACCCTCCTTCGTCTCGTTTCGCTCTCTTTCACCCTCCACCGTCTCGTTTCGCTCTCTTTCACCCTCCTTCGTCTCGTTTCGCTCTCTTTCACGCTCCTTCGTCTTGTTTCGCTCCCTTGCACCCGCCTTCGTCTCGGTTCGCCCTCTTTCACCCTCCTTCGTCTTGTTTCGCTCTCTTTCACCCTCCTTCGTCTCGTTTCGCTCTCTTTCACCTACCTTCATCTCGTTTCGCTCTCTTTCACCCACCATCGTCTGGTTTCGCTCTCTTTCACCCTCCTTCGTCTTGTTTCGCTCTCTTTCACCCTCCTTCATCTCGTTTCGCTCTCTTTCACCCTCCTTCATCGCGTTTCGCTCCCTTTCACCCTCCTTTGTCTCGTTTCGCTCTCTTTCACCTTCCTTCGTCTCGTTTCACTCTCTTTCACCCTCCTTCGTATCGTTTCGCTCTCTTCCAACCTCCTTCATCTCGTTTCACCCTCTTTCACCCTCCTTCGTCTCGTTTCACTCTCTTTCACCCTACTTCGACTCCTTTCGCTCTCTTTCACCCTCCTTCATCTCGTTTCGCTCTGTTTCACACTCCTTCGTCTCGTTTTGCTCTCTTTCACTCTCCTTCGTCTCGTTTCGCTCTCTTTCACCCTCCTTCGTCTTGTTTCGCTCTGTTGCACTCGCCTTTGTCTCGTTTCGCCCTCTTTCACCCTCCTTCGTCTTGTTTCGCTCTCTTTCACCCTCCTTCGTCTCGTTTCGCTCTCTTTCACCCTCCTTCCTCTCGTTTCGCTCTCTTTCACCCTCCTTTGTCTCGTTTCGCTCTCTTTGACCCTCCTTCATCTCGTTTCGCTCTCTTTCACCCTCCTTCATCTCGTTTCGCTCTCTTTCACCCTTCTTATTCTCGTTTCGCTCACTTTCACCCTCCTTCGTCTCGTTCCGCTCTCCTTCACCCTCCTTCGTCTCGTTTCGGCCTCTTTCACCCTCCTTCGTCTCGTTCCACTCTCTTTCACCCTCCTTCAACTCCTTTCACTCTCTTTCACCCTCCTTTATCTCATTTCGCTCTCTTTCACCCTCCTTCGTCTCCTTTCGCTCTCTTTCACCCTCCTTCGTCTCGTTTCGCTCTCTTTCACCCTCCACCGTCTCGTTTCGCTCTCTTTCACCCTCCTTCGTCTCGTTTCGCTCTCTTTCACGCTCCTTCGTCTTGTTTCGCTCTCTTGCACCCGCCTTCGTCTCGGTTCGCCCTCTTTCACCCTCCTTCGTCTTGTTTCGCTCTCTTTCACCCTCCTTCGTCTCGTTTCGCTCTCTTTCACCTACCTTCATCTCGTTTCGCTCTCTTTCACCCACCATCGTCTGGTTTAGCTCTCTTTCACCCTCCTTCGTCTTGTTTCGCTCTCTTTCACCCTCCTTCGTCTCGTTTCGCTCTCTTTCACCCTCCTTCATCTCGTTTCGCTCTCTTCCAACCTCCTTCATCTCGTTTCGCTCTCTTTCAACCTCCTTCGTCTCGTTTCGCTATCTTTCACCCTCCTTCTTCTCGTTTCGCCCTGTTACACCCGGCTTCGTCTCGTTTCGCCCTCTTTCACCCTCCTTCGTCTCGTTTCACTCTCTTTCACCCTCCTTCGTCTCGTTTCGCTCTGTTACACCCGCCTTCGTCTCGTTTCGCCCTCTTTCACCCTCCTTCGTCTCGTTTCGTTCTCATTCACCCTCCTTCGTCTCGCTCCGCTCTCTTTCACCCTCCTTCGACTCCTTTCGCTCTCTTTCACCCTCCTTCGTCTCGTTTCGCTCTGTTTCACACTCCTTCGTCTCGTTTTGTTCTCTTTCACTCTCCTTCGTCTCGTTTCGCTCTCTTTCACCCTCCTTCGTCTTGTTTCGCTCTGTTGCACTCGCCTTTGTCTCGTTTCGCCCTCTTTCACCCTCCTTCGTCTTGTTTCGCTCTCTTTCACCCTCCTTTGTCTCATTTCGCTCTCTTTGACCCTCCTTCATCTTGTTTCGCTCTCTTTCACCCTCCTTCATCTCGTTTCGCTCTGTTGCACTCGCCTTTGTCTCGTTTCGCCCTCTTTCACCCTCCTTCGTCTTGTTTCGCTCTCTTTCACCCTCCTTTGTCTCGTTTCGCTCTCTTTGACCCTCCTTCATCTCGTTTCGCTCTCTTTCACCCTCCTTCATCTCGTATCGCTCTCTTTCACCCTCCTTATTCTCGTTTCGCTCACTTTCCCCCTCCTTCGTCTCGTTCCGCTCTCCTTCACCCTCCTTCGTCTCGTTTCGATTTCTTTCACCCTCCTTCGTCTCGTTCCACTCTCTTTCACCCTCCTTCGACTCCTTTCACTCTCTTTCACCCTCCTTCGTCTCCTTTCGCTCTCTTTCACCCTCCTTCGTCTCGTTTCGCTCTCTTTCACCCTCCACCGTCTCGTTTCGCTCTCTTTCACCCTCCTTCGTCTAGTTTCGCTCTCTTTCACGCTCCTTCGTCTTGTTTCGCTCTGTTGCACCCGCCTTCGTCTCGTTTCGCCCTCTTTCACCCTCCTTCGTCTTGTTTTGCTCTCTTTCACCCTCCTGCGTCTCGTTTCGCTCTCTTTCACCTACCTTCATCTCGTTTCGCTCTCTTTCACCCACCATCGTCTGGTTTCGCTCTCTTTCACCCTCCTTCGTCTTGTTTCGCTCTCTTTCACCCTCCTTCGTCTCGTTTCGCTCTCTTTCACCCTCCTTCATCTCGTTTCGCTCCCTTTCACCCTCCTTTGTCTCGTTTCGCTCTCTTTCACCTTCCTTCGTCTCGTTTCACTCTCTTTCACCCTCCTTCGTATCGTTTCGCTCTCTTCCAACCTCCTTCATCTTGTTTCGCTCTCTTTCACCTTCCTTCGTCTCGTTTCGCTCTCTTTCACCCTCCTTCTTATCGTTTCGCTCTGTTACACCCGCCTTCGTCTCGTTTCGCCCTCTTTCACCCTCCTTCGTCTCGTTTCACTCTCTTTCACCCTCCTTCGTCTCGTTTCGCCCTCTTTCACCCTCCTTCGTCTTGTTTCGCTCTCTTTCACCCTCCAGCGTCTCGTTTCGCTCTCTTTCACCCTCCTTCGTCTTGTTTCGGTCTCTTTCACACTCCTTTGCCTTGTTTCGCTCTCTTTCACCCACCTTCATCTTGTTTCACTCTCTTTCACCCTCCTTCGCCTCGTTTCGGTCTCTTTCATCCTCCTTCGTCTCGTTTCGTTCTCTTTCACCCGCCATCGTCTCGTTTCGCTCTCTTTGACCCTCCTTCGTCTCGTTTAGCTCTCTTTCATACTCCTTCGTCTTGTTTCGCTCTGTTTTACACTCCTTCATCTCGTTTTGTTCTCTTTCACCCTTCTTCGTCTCGTTTCGCTCTCTTTCACCCTCCTTCGTCTTGTTTCGCTCTGTTCCACCCGCCTTCGTCTCGTTTCGCCCTCTTTCATCCTCCTTCTTCTCGTTTCACTCTCTTTCACCCTCCTTCGTCTCGCTCCACTCTCTTTCACCCTCCTTCGACTCCTTTCGCTCTCTTTCACCCTCCTTCGTCTCGTTTCGCTCTCTTTCACCCTCCTTCCTCTCGTTTCGCTCTCTTTCACCCTCCTTCATCTCGTTTTGCTCTCTTTCACCTTCCTTCCTCTCGTTTCGCTGTCTTTCACCCTCCTTCGTCTTGTTTCGCTCTCTTTCACCCTCCTGCGTCTCGTTTCGCTCTCTTTCACCCTCCACCGACTCGTTTCGCTCTCTTTCACCCTCCTTCGTCTCGTTTCGCTCTCTTTCAGCCTCCTTCGTCTTGTATCGCTCTGTTGCACCTGCCTTCGTCTCGTTTCGCCCTCTTTCACCCTCCTTCGTCTTGTTTCGCTCTCTTTCGCCCTCCTTCGTCTCGTTTCGCTCTCTTTCACCCTCCTTCCTCTCGTTTCGCTCTCTTTCAACCTCCTTCTTCTCGTTTCGCTCTCTTTCACCCTCCTTTGTCTCGTTTCGCTCTCTTTGACCCTCCTTCATCTCGTTTCGCTCTCTTTCACCCTCCTTCATCTCGTTTCGCTCTCTTTCACCCTCCTTATTCTCGTTTCGCTCACTTTCACCCTCCTTCGTCTCGTTCCGCTCTCTTTCACCCTCCTTCGTCTCGTTTCGGTCTCTTTCACCCTCCTTCGTCTCGTTCCACTCTCTTTCACTCTCCTTCGACTCCTTTCGCTCTCTTTCACCCTCCTTTATCTCATTTCGCTCTCTTTCATCCCCTTCGTCTCCTTTCGCTCTCTTTCACCCTCCTTCGTCTCGCTTCGCTCTCTTTCACCCTCCACCGTCTCGTTTCGCTCTCTTTCAGCCTCCTTCGTCTCGTTTCGCTCTCTTTCATGCTCCTTCGTCTTGTTTCGCTCTCTTGCACCCGCCTTCGTCTCGTTTCGCCCTCTTTCACCCTCCTTCGTCTTGTTTCGCTCTCTTTCACCCTCCTTCGTCTCGTTTCGCTCTCTTTCACCTACCTTCATCTCGTTTCGCTCTCTTTCACCCACCATCGTCTGGTTTCGCTCTCTTTCACCCTCCTTCGTCTTGTTTCGCTCTCTTTCACCCTCCTTCGTCTCGTTTCGCTCTCTTTCACCCTCCTTCATCTCGTTTCGCTCGCTTTCACCCTCCATTGTCTCGTTTCGCTCTCTTTCACCTTCCTTCGTCTCGTTTCACTCTCTTTCACCCTCCTTCGTATCGTTTCGCTCTCTTCCAACCTCCTTCATCTCGTTTCGCTCTCTTTCAACCTCCTTCGTCTCGTTTCGCTCTCTTTCACCCTCCTTCTTCTCGTTTCGCTCTGTTACACCCGCCTTCGTCTCGTTTCGCCCTCTTTCACCCTCCTTCGTCTCGTTTCACTCTCTTTCACCCTCCTTCGTCTCGTTTCGCTCTCTTTCACCCTCCTTCATCTCGTTTCGCTCGCTTTCACCCTCCATTGTCTCGTTTCGCTCTCTTTCACCTTCCTTCATCTCGTTTCACTCTCTTTCACCCTCCTTCGTATCGTTTCGCTCTCTTCCAACCTCCTTCATCTCGTTTCGCTCTCTTTCAACCTCCTTCGTCTCGTTTCGCTCTCTTTCACCCTCCTTCTTCTCGTTTCGCTCTGTTACACCCGCCTTCGTCTCGTTTCGCCCTCTTTCACCCTCCTTCGTCTCGTTTCACTCTCTTTCACCCTCCTTCGTCTCGTTTCGTTCTCTTTCACCCTCCTTCGTCTCGCTCCGCTCTCTTTCACCCTCCTTCGACTCCTTTCGCTCTCTTTCACCCTCCTTCGTCTCGTTTCGCTCTGTTTCACACTCCTTCGTCTCATTTTGCTCTCTTTCACTCTCCTTCGTCTCGTTTCGCTCTCTTTCACCCTCCTTCGTCTTGTTTCGCTCTGTTGCACTCGCCTTTGTCTCGTTTCGCCCTCTTTCACCCTCCTTCGTCTTGTTTTGCTCTCTTTCACCCTCCTTCATCTCGTTTCGCTCTCTTTCACCCTCCTTCCACTCGTTTCACTCTCTTTCAACCTCCTTCTTCTCGTTTCGCTCTCTTTCACCCTCCTTTGTCTCGTTTCGCTCTCTTTGACCCTCCTTCATCTCGTTTCGCTCTCTTTCACCCTCCTTCATCTCGTTTCGCTCTCTTTCACCCTCCTTTTTCTCATTTCGCTCACTTTCACCCTCCTTCGTCTCGTTCCGCTCTCCTTCACCCTCCTTTGTCTCGTTTCAGTCTCTTTCACCCTCCTTCGTCTCGTTCCACTCTCTTTCACACTCCTTCGACTCCTTTCACTCTCTTTCACCCTCCTTTATCTCATTTCGCTCTCTTTCACCCTCCTTCGTCTCCTTTCGCTCTCTTTCACGCTCCTTCGTCTTGTTTCGCTCTCTTGCACCCGCCTTCGTCTCGGTTCGCCCTCTTTCTCCCTCCTTCGTCTTGTTTCGCTCTCTTTCACCCTCCTTCGTCTCGTTTCGCTCTCTTTCACCTACCTTCATCTCGTTTCGCTCTCTTTCACCCACCATCGTCTGGTTTCGCTCTCTTTCACCCTCCTTCGTCTTGTTTCGCTCTCTTTCACCCTCCTTCGTCTTGTTTCGCTCTCTTTCACCCTCCTTCATCTCGTTTCGCTCCCTTTCACCCTCCTTTTTCTCGTTTCGCTCTCTTTCACCTTCCTTCGTCTCGTTTCACTCTCTTTCACCCTCCTTCGTATCGTTTCGCTCTTTTCCAACCTCCTTCATCTCGTTTCGCTCTCTTTCAACCTCCTTCGTCTCGTTTCGCTCTCTTTCACCCTCCTTCTTCTCGTTTCGCTCTGTTACACCCGCCTTCGTCTCGTTTCGCCCTCTTTCACCCTCCTTCGTCTCGTTTCACTCTCTTTCACCCTCCTTCGTCTCGTTTCGTTCTCTTTCACCCTCCTTCGTCTCGCTCCGCTCTCTTTCACCCTCCTTCGACTCCTTTCGCTCTCTTTCACAATCCTTCATCTCGTTTCGCTCTGTTTCACACTCCTTCGTCTCGTTTTGCTCTCTTTCACTCTCCTTCGTCTCGTTTCACTCTCTTTCACCCTCCTTCGTCTTGTTTCGCTCTGTTGCACTCGCCTTTGTCTCGTTTTGCCCTCTTTCACCCTCCTTCGTCTTGTTTCGCTCTCTTTCACCCTCCTTCGTCTCGTTTCTCTCTCTTTCACCCTCCTTCCTCTCGTTTCGCTCTCTTTCAACCTCCTTCTTCTCGTTTCGCTCTCTTTCACCCTCCTTTGTCTCGTTTCGCTCTCTTTGACCCTCCTTCATCTCGTTTCGCTCTCTTTCACCCTCCTTCATCTCGTTTCGCTCTCTTTCACCCTCCTTATTCTCGTTTCGCTCACTTTCACCCTCCTTCGTCTCGTTCCGCTCTCCTTCACCCTCCTTCGTCTCGTTTCGGTCTCTTTCACCCTCCTTCGTCTCGTTCCACTCTCTTTCACCCTCCTTCGACTCCTTTCACTCTCTTTCACCCTCCTTTATCTCATTTCGCTCTCTTTCACCCTCCTTCGTCTCCTTTCGCTCTCTTTCACCCTCCTTCGTCTCGTTTCGCTCTCTTTCACGCTCCACCATCTCGTTTCCGTCTCTTTCACCCTCCTTCGTCTAGTTTCGCTCTCTTTCACGCTCCTTCGTCTTGTTTCGCTCTGTTGCACCCGCCTTCGTCTCGTTTCGCCCTCTTTCACCCTCCTTCGTCTTGTTTTGCTCTCTTTCACCCTCCTTCGTCTCGTTTCGCTCTCTTTCACCTACCTTCATCTCCATTCGCTCTCTTTCACCCACCATCGTCTCGTTTCGCTCTCTTTCACCCTCCTTCGTCTCGTTTCGCTCTCTTTCACCCTCCTTCGTCTTGTTTCGCTCTCTTTCACCCTCCTTCATCTCGTTTCGCTCCCTTTCACCCTCCTTTGTCTCGTTTCGCTCTCTTTCACCTTCCTTCATCTCGTTTCACTCTCTTTCACCCTCCTTCGTATCGTTTCGCTCTCTTCCAACCTCCTTCATCTCGTTTCGCTCTCTTTCAACTTCCTTCGTCTCGTTTCGCTCTCTTTCACCCTCCTTCATCTCGTTTCGTTCTCTTTCACCCTCCTTCGTCTCGCTCTGCTCTCTTTCACCCTCCTTCGACTCCTTTCGCTCTCTTTCACCCTCCTTCGTCTCGTTTCGCTCTGTTTCACACTCCTTCATCTCGTTTTGCTCTCTTTCACCCTCCTTCGTCTCGTTTCGCTCTCTTTCACCCTCCTTCGTCTTGTTTCGCTCTGTTGCACTCGCCTTTGTCTCGTTTCGCCCACTTTCACCCTCCTTCGTCTTGTTTCGCTCTCTTTCACCCTCCATCGTCTCGTTTCGCTCTCTTTCACCGTCCTTCGTCTCGTTTCGCTCACTTTCACGTACCTTCATCTCGTTTCGCTCTCTTTCACCCTCCTTCGACTCCTTTCGCTCTCTTTCACCCTCCATCGTCTCGTTTCGCTATCTTTGACCATCCTTCATCTCGTTTCGCTCTCTTTGACCCTCCTTCGTCTCGTTTAGCTCTTTTTCATCCTCCTTCGTCTCGTTTCGCTCTGTTTTACACTCCTTCGTCTCGTTTTGCTCTCTTTCACCCTTCTTCGTCTCGTTTCGCTCTCTTTCACCCTCCTTCATCTTGTTTCGCTCTGTTCCAACAGCCTTCGTCTCGTTTCGCCCTCTTTCACCCTCCTTCGTCTCGTTTCACTCTCTTTCACCCTCCTTCGTCTCGTTTCGTTCTCTTTCACCCTCCTTCGTCTCGTTTCGCTCTCTTTCACCCTCCTTCATCTCCTTTCACTCTCTTTCATCCTCCATCGTCTTGTTTCGCTCTCTTTCGCCCACCTTCGTCTCGTTTCTCTCTCTTTCACCCTCCACCATCTCATTTCGCTCTCTTTTACCCTCTTTTGTCTCGTTTCACTCTCTTTCACCCTCCTTCGTCTCATTTAGCTCTCTTTCATCCTCCTTCGTCTCGTTTCGCTCTCTTTCACCCTCCGTCGTCTTGTTTCGCTCTCTTTAACCCTCCATCGTCTCGTTTCGCTCTCTTTCATCCTCCTTCGTCTCGTTTCGCTCACTTTCACCCTCCTTTGTCTCTTTTCGCTCTCTTTCACCTACCTTCATCTCGTTTCGCTTTCTTTCACCCTCCATCGTCTGGTTTCGCTCTCTTTCACCCTCCTTCATCTTGTTTCGCTCTCTTTCACCCTCCTTCGTCTCGTTTCGCTCTCTTTCACCCTCCTTCATCTCGTTTCGCTCCCATTCACCCTCCTTTGTCTCGTTTCGCTCTCTTTCACCTTCCTTCGTCTCGTTTCACTCTCTTTCACCCTCCTTCGTCTCGTTTCGCTGTCTTCCAACCTCCTTCATCTCGTTTCGCTCTCTTTCAACCTCCTTCGTCTCGTTTCGCTCTCTTTCACCCTCCTTCTTCTCGTTTTGCTCTGTTCCACCCGCCTTCGTCTCGTTTCGCCCTCTTTCACCCTCCTTCGTCTCGTTTCACTCTCTTTCACTCTCCTTCGTCTCGTTTTGTTCTCTTTCACCCTCCTTCGTCTCGCTCCACTCTCTTTCACCCTCCTTCGACTCCTTTCGCTCTCTTTCACCCTCCTTCGTCTCGTTTCGCTCTGTTTCACACTCCTTCGTCTTGTTTTGCTCTCTTTCACCCTCCTTCGTCTCGTTTCGCTCTCTTTAACCGTTCTTCGTCTTGTTTCGCTCTGTTGCACCCGCCTTTGTCTCGTTTTGCCCTCTTTCACCCTCCTTCGTCTTGTTTCGCTCTCTTTCACCCTCCATCGTCTCGTTTCACTCTCTTTCACCCTCCTTCGTCTCGTTTCGCTCACTTTCACCTACCTTCATCTCGTTTCGCTCTCTTTCACCCTCCTTCGCCTCGTTTCGCTCACTTTCAACCTCCTTCGTCTCGTTCCGCTCTCTTTCACCCTCCTTCACCTTGTTTCGCTCTGTTGCACTCGCCTTTGTATCGTTTCGCCCTCTTTCACCATCCTTCGTCTTGTTTCGCTCTCTTTCACCCTCCATCGTCTCGTTTCGCTCTCTTTCACCCTCCTTCGTCTCGTTTCGCTCACTTTCACCTACCTTCATCTCGTTTCGCTCTCTTTCACCCTCCTTCGTCTCGTTTCGGTCTCTTTCACACTCCTTTGTCTTGTTTCGCTCTCTTTCACCCACCTTCATCTTGTTTCGCTCTCTTTCACCCTCCTTCGCCTCGTTTCGGTCTCTTTCATCCTCCTTCGTCTCGTTTCGTTCTCTTTCACCCTCCATCGTCTTGTTTCGCTATCATTGACCATCCTTCATCTCGTTTCGCTCTCTTTCACCCTCCTTCTTCTCGTTTCACTCTGTTCCACCCGCCTTCGTCTCGTTTCGCCCTCTTTCACCCTCCTTCGTCTCGTTTCACTCTCTTTCACCCTCCTTCGTCTTGTTTCGTTCTCTTTCACCGTCCTTCGTCTCGCTCCGCTCTCTTTCACCCTCTTTCTTCTCCTTTCGCTCTCTTTCACCCTCCTTCATCTCGTTTCACTCTCTTTCACCCTCCTTTATCTCATTTCGCTCTCTTTCACCCTCCTTCGTCTCCTTTCGCTCTCTTTCACCCTCCTTCGTCTCCTTTCGCTCTCTTTCACGCTCCACCGCCTCGTTTCGGTCTCTTTCACCCTCCTTCGTCTAGTTTCGCTCTCTTTCACGCTCCTTCGTCTTGTTTCGCTCTGTTGCACCCGCCTTCGTCTCGTTTCGCCCTCTTTCACCCTCCTTTTTCTCGTTTCGCCCTCTTTCACCCTCCTTCGTCTTGTTTCGCTCTCTTTCACCCTCCATCGTCTCGTTTCGCTCTCTTTCACCCTCCTTCGTCTCGTTTCGCTCACTTTCACGTACCTTCATCTCGTTTCGCTCTCTTTCAGCCTCCTTCGTCTCGTTTCGCTCTCTTTCACCCTCCTTCATCTCGTTTCGCTCTCTTTCAGCCTCCTTCGTCTCGTTTCGCTCTCTTTCACCCTCCTTCATCTCGTTTCGCTCCCTTTCACCCTCCTTCGTCTCGTTTCACTCTCTTTCACCCTCCTTCATCTCGTTTCGTTCTCTTTCACCCTCCTTCGTCTCGCTCTGCTCTCTTTCACCGTCCTTCGACTCCTTTCGCTCTCTTTCACCCTCCTTCATCTCGTTTCGCTCTGTTTCACACTCCTTCGTCTCGTTTTGCTCTCTTTCACCCTCCTTCGTCTCGTTTCGCTCTCTTTCACCCTCCTTCGTCTTGTTTCGCTCTGTTGCACTCGCCTTTGTCTCGTTTCGCCCTCTTTCACCCTCCTTCGTCTTGTTTCGCTCTCTTTCACCCTCCATCGTCTCGTTTCGCTCTCTTTCACCCTCCTTCGTCTCGTTTCGCTCATTTTCACGTACCCTCATCTCGTTTCGCTCTCTTTCACCCTCCTTCGACTCCTTTCGCTCTCTTTCACCCTCCATCGTCTCGTTTCGCTATCTTTGACCATCCTTCATCTCGTTTCGCTCTCTTTGACCCTCCTTCGTCTCGTTTAGCCCTTTTTCATCCTCCTTCGTCTCGTTTCGCTCTGTTTTACACTCCTTCATCTTGTTTTGCTCTCTTTCACCCTTCTTCGTCTCGTTTCGCTCTCTTTCACCCTCCTTCACCTTGTTTCGCTCTGTTCCAACAGCCTTCGTCTCGTTTCGCCCTCTTTCACCCTCCTTCGTCTCGTTTCACTCTCTTTCACCCTCCTTCGTCTCGTTTCGTTCTCTTTCACCCTCCTTCGTCTCGTTTCGCTCTCTTTCACCCTCCTTCATCTCCTTTCACTCTCTTTCATCCTCCATCGTCTTGATTCGCTCTCTTTCGCCCACCTTCGTCTCGTTTCTCTCTCTTTCACCCTCCACCATCTCATTTCGCTCTCTTTTACCCTCTTTTGTCTTGTTTCACTCTCTTTCACCCTCCTTCGTCTCATTTAGCTCTCTTTCATCCTCCTTCGTCTCGTTTCGCTCTCTTTCACCCTCCGTCGTCTTGTTTCGCTCTCTTTAACCCTCCATCGTCTCGTTTCGCTCTCTTTCATCCTCCTTCGTCTCGTTTCGCTCACTTTCACGCTCCTTTGTCTCTTTTCGCTCTCTTTCACCTACCTTCATCTCGTTTCGCTCTCTTTCACCCTCCATCGTCTGGTTTCGCTCTCTTTCACCCTCCTTCATCTTGTTTCGCTCTCTTTCACCCTCCTTCGTCTCGTTTCGCTCTCTTTCACCCTCCTTCATCTCGTTTCGCTCCCATTCACCCTCCTTTGACTCGTTTCGCTCTCTTTCACCTTCCTTCGTCTCGTTTCACTCTCTTTCACCCTCCTTCGTCTCGTTTCGCTGTCTTCCAACCTCCTTCATCTCGTTTCGCTCTCTTTCAACCTCCTTCGCCTCGTTTCGCTCTCTTTCACCCTCCTTCTTGTCGTTTTGCTCTGTTCCACCCGCCTTCGTCTCGTTTCGCCCTCTTTCACCCTCCTTCGTCTCGTTTCACTCTCTTTCACTCTCCTTCGTCTCGTTTTGTTCTCTTTCACCCTCCTTCGTCTCGCTCCACTCTCTTTCACCCTCCTTCGACTCCTTTCGCTCTCTTTCACCCTCCTTCGTCTCGTTTCGCTCTGTTTCACACTCCTTCGTCTTGTTTTGCTCTCTTTCACCCTCCTTCGTCTCGTTTCGCTCTCTTTCACCGTCCTTCGTCTTGTTTCGCTCTGTTGCACTCGCCTTTGTCTCGTTTTGCCCTCTTTCACCCTCCTTCGTCTTGTTTCGCTCTCTTTCACCCTCCATCGTCTCGTTTCGCTCTCTTTCACCCTCCTTCGTCTCGTTTCGCTCACTTTCACCTACCTTCATCTCGTTTCGCTCTCTTTCAACCTCCTTCGCCTCGTTTCGCTCACTTTCAACCTCCTTCGTCTCGTTCCGCTCTCTTTCACCCTCCTTCATCTTGTTTCGCTCTGTTGCACTCGCCTTTGTATCGTTTCGCCCTCTTTCACCATCCTTCGTCTTGTTTCGCTCTCTTTCACCCTCCATCGTCTCGTTTCGCTCTCTTTCACCCTCCTTCGTCTCGTTTCGCTCACTTTCACCTACCTTCATCTCGTTTCGCTCTCTTTCACCCTCCTTCGTCTCGTTTCGCTCTCTTCCAACCTCCTTCATCTCGTTTCGCTCTCTTTCAACCTCCTTCGTCTCGTTTCGCTCTCTTTCACCCTCCTTCATCTTGTTTCGCTCTGTTCCAACAGCCTTCGTCTCATTTCGCCCTCTTTCACCCTCCTTCGTCTCGTTTCACTCTCTTTCACCCTCCTTCGTCTCGTTTCGTTCTCTTTCACCCTCCTTCGTCTCGTTTCGCTCTCTTTCACCCTCCTTCATCTCCTTTCACTCTCTTTCATCCTCCATCGTCTTGTTTCGCTCTCTTTCGCCCACCTTCGTCTCGTTTCTCTCTCTTTCACCCTCCACCATCTCATTTCGCTCTCTTTTACCCTCTTTTGTCTCGTTTCACTCTCTTTCACCCTCCTTCGTCTCATTTAGCTCTCTTTCATCCTCCTTCGTCTCGTTTCGCTCTCTTTCACCCTCCGTCGTCTTGTTTCGCTCTCTTTAACCCTCCATCGTCTCGTTTCGCTCTCTTTCATCCTCCTTCGTCTCGTT
Source organism: Scyliorhinus torazame (assembly GCF_047496885.1). NCBI lineage: Eukaryota > Metazoa > Chordata > Chondrichthyes > Carcharhiniformes > Scyliorhinidae > Scyliorhinus > Scyliorhinus torazame. The sequence goes on from NW_027307785.1 coordinate 849,477, forward strand.
TCGCTCACTTTCGCCCTCCATCGTCTGGTTTCGCTCTCTTTCACACTCCTTCATCTTGTTTCGCTCTCTTTCACCCTCCTTCGTCTCGTTTCGCTCTCTTTCACCCTCCTTCATCTCGTTTCGCTCCCATTCACCCTCCTTTGTCTCGTTTCGCTCTCTTTCACCTTCCTTCATCTCGTTTCACTCTCTTTCACCCTCCTTCGTCTCGTTTCGCTCTCTTGCAACCTCCTTCGTCTCGTTTCGCTCTCTTTCACCCTCCTTCTTCTCGTTTTGCTCTGTTCCACCCGCCTTCGTCTCGTTTCGCCCTCTTTCACCCTCCTTCGTCTCGTTTCACTCTCTTTCACTCTCCTTCGTCTCGTTTTGTTCTCTTTCACCCTCCTTCGTCTCTCTCCACTCTCTTTCACCCTCCTTCGACTCCTTTCGCTCTCTTTCACCCTCCTTCAACTCGTTTCGCTCTGTTTCACACTCCTTCATCTTGTTTTGCTCTCTTTCACCCTCCTTCGTCTCGTTTCGCTCTCTTTCACCGTCCTTCGTCTTGTTTCGCTCTGTTGCACTCGCCTTTGTCTCATTTTGCCCTCTTTCACCCTCCTTCGTCTTGTTTCGCTCTCTTTCACCCTCCATCGTCTCGTTTCGCTCTCTTTCACCCTCCTTCGTCTCGTTTCGCTCACTTTCACCTACCTTCATCTCGTTTCGCTCTCTTTCACCCTCCTTCGCCTCGTTTCGCTCACTTTCAACCTCCTTCGTCTCGTTCCGCTCTCTTTCACCCTCCTTCATCTTGTTTCGCTCTGTTGCACTCGCCTTTGTATCGTTTCTCCCTCTTTCACCATCCTTCGTCTTGTTTCACTCTCTTTCACCCTCCTTCGTCTCGTTTCGTTCTCTTTCACCCTCCTTCGTCTCGTTTCGCTCTCTTTCACCCTCCTTCATCTCCTTTCACTCTCTTTCATCCTCCATCGTCTTGTTTCGCTCTCTTTCGCCCACCTTCGTCTCGTTTCTCTCTCTTTCACCCTCCACCATCTCATTTCGCTCTCTTTTACCCTCTTTTGTCTCGTTTCACTCTCTTTCACCCTCCTTCGTCTCATTTAGCTCTCTTTCATCCTCCTTCGTCTCGTTTCGCTCTCTTTCACCCTCCGTCGTCTTGTTTCGCTCTCTTTAACCCTCCATCGTCTCGTTTCGCTCTCTTTCATCCTCCTTCGTCTCGTTTCGCTCACTTTCGCCCTCCATCGTCTGGTTTCGCTCTCTTTCACACTCCTTCATCTTGTTTCGCTCTCTTTCACCCTCCTTCGTCTCGTTTCGCTCTCTTTCACCCTCCTTCATCTCGTTTCGCTCCCATTCACCCTCCTTTGTCTCGTTTCGCTCTCTTTCACCTTCCTTCATCTCGTTTCACTCTCTTTCACCCTCCTTCGTCTCGTTTCGCTCCCTTGCAACCTCCTTCGTCTCGTTTCGCTCTCTTTCACCCTCCTTCTTCTCGTTTTGCTCTGTTCCACCCGCCTTCGTCTCGTTTCGCCCTCTTTCACCCTCCTTCGTCTCGTTTCACTCTCTTTCACTCTCCTTCGTCTCGTTTTGTTCTCTTTCACCCTCCTTCGTCTCTCTCCACTCTCTTTCACCCTCCTTCGACTCCTTTCGCTCTCTTTCACCCTCCTTCATCTCGTTTCGCTCTGTTTCACACTCCTTCATCTTGTTTTGCTCTCTTTCACCCTCCTTCGTCTCGTTTCGCTCTCTTTCACCGTCCTTCGTCTTGTTTCGCTCTGTTGCACTCGCCTTTGTCTCATTTTGCCCTCTTTCACCCTCCTTCGTCTTGTTTCGCTCTCTTTCACCCTCCATCGTCTCGTTTCGCTCTCTTTCACCCTCCTTCGTCTCGTTTCGCTCACTTTCACCTACCTTCATCTCGTTTCGCTCTCTTTCACCCTCCTTCGCCTCGTTTCGCTCACTTTCAACCTCCTTCGTCTCGTTCCGCTCTCTTTCACCCTCCTTCATCTTGTTTCGCTCTGTTGCACTCGCCTTTGTATCGTTTCGCCCTCTTTCACCATCCTTCGTCTTGTTTCGCTCTCTTTCACCCTCCATCGTCTCGTTTCGCTCTCTTTCACCCTCCTTCGTCTCGTTTCGCTCACTTTCACCTACCTTCATCTCGTTTCGCTCTCTTTCACCCTCCTTCGTCTCGTTTCGCTCTCTTCCAACCTCCTTCATCTCGTTTCGCTCTCTTTCAACCTCCTTCGTCTCGTTTCGCTCTCTTTCACCCTCCTTCTTCTCGTTTCAATCTGTTCCACCCGCCTTCGTCTCGTTTCGCCCTCTTTCACCCTCCTTCGTCTCATTTCACTCTCTTTCACCCTCCTTCGTCTTGTTTCGTTCTCTTTCACCGTCCTTCGTCTCGCTCCGCTCTCTTTCACCCTCTTTCTTCTCCTTTCGCTCTCTTTCACCCTCCTTCATCTCGTTTCACTCTCTTTCACCCTCCTTTATCTCATTTCGCTCTCTTTCACCCTCCTTCGTCTCCTTTCGCTCTCTTTCAACCTCCTTCGTCTCGTTTCGCTCTCTTTCACGCTTCACCGTCTCGTTTCGGTCTCTTTCACCCTCCTTCGTCTAGTTTCGCTCTCTTTCACGCTCCTTCGTCTTGTTTCGCTCTGTTGCACCCGCCTTCGTCTCGTTTCGCCCTCTTTCACCCTCCTTCGTCTTGTTTTGCTCTCTTTCACCCTCCTTCGTCTCGTTTCGCTCTCTTTCACCCTCCTTCATCTCGTTTCGCTCTCTTTCACCCTCCTTCGTCTCGTTTCGGTCTCTTTCACACTCCTTTGTCTTGTTTCGCTCTCTTTCACCCACCTTCATCTTGTTTCGCTCTCTTTCACCCTCCTTCGCCTCGTTTCGGTCTCTTTCATCCTCCTTCGTCTCGTTTCGTTCTCTTTCACCCTCCATCGTCTTGTTTCGCTATCTTTGACCATCCTTCATCTCGTTTCGCTCTCTTTCACCCTCCTTCTTCTCGTTTCACTCTGTTCCACCCGCCTTCGTCTCGTTTCGCCCTCTTTCACCCTCCTTCGTCTCGTTTCACTCTCTTTCACCCTCCTTCGTCTTGTTTCGTTCTCTTTCACCGTCCTTCGTCTCGCTCCGCTCTCTTTCACCCTCTTTCTTCTCCTTTCGCTCTCTTTCACCCTCCTTCATCTCGTTTCACTCTCTTTCACCCTCCTTTATCTCATTTCGCTCTCTTTCACCCTCCTTCGTCTCCTTTCGCTCTCTTTCACCCTCCTTCGTCTCCTTTCGCTCTCTTTCACGCTCCACCGCCTCGTTTCGGTCTCTTTCACCCTCCTTCGTCTAGTTTCGCTCTCTTTCACGCTCCTTCGTCTTGTTTCGCTCTGTTGCACCCGCCTTCGTCTCGTTTCGCCCTCTTTCACCCTCCTTTTTCTCGTTTCGCCCTCTTTCACCCTCCTTCGTCTTGTTTCGCTCTCTTTCACCCTCCATCGTCTCGTTTCGCTCTCTTTCACCCTCCTTCGTCTCGTTTCGCTCACTTTCACGTACCTTCATCTCGTTTCGCTCTCTTTCACCCTCCTTCGTCTCGTTTCTCTCTCTTTCACCCTCCTTCATCTCGTTTCGCTCCCTTTCACCCTCCTTTGTCTCGTTTCGCTCTCTTTCACCTTCCTTCGTCTCGTTTCACTCTCTTTCACCCTCCTTCGTATCGTTTCGCTCTCTTCCAACCTCCTTCATTTCGTTTCGCTCTCTTTCAACTTCCTTCGTCTCGTTTCGCTCTCTTTCACCCTCCCTCTTCTCGTTTCGCTCTGTTACACCCGCCTTCGTCTCGTTTCGCCCTCTTTCACCCTCCTTCGTCTCGTTTCACTCTCTTTCACCCTCCTTCATCTCGTTTCGTTCTCTTTCACCCTTCTTCGTCTCGCTCTGCTCTCTTTCACCCTCCTTCGACTCCTTTCGCTCTCTTTCACCCTCCTTCATCTCGTTTCGCTCTGTTTCACACTCCTTCGTCTCGTTTTGCTCTCTTTCACCCTCCTTCGTCTCGTTTCGCTCTCTTTCACCCTCCTTCGTCTTGTTTCGCTCTGTTGCACTCGCCTTTGTCTCGTTTCGCCCTCTTTCACCCTCCTTCGTCTTGTTTCGCTCTCTTTCACCCTCCATCGTCTCGTTTCGCTCTCTTTCACCCTCCTTCGTCTCGTTTCGCTCATTCTCACGTACCTTCATCTCGTTTCGCTCTCTTTCACCCTCCTTCGACTCCTTTCGCTCTCTTTCACCCTCCATCGTCTCGTTTCGCTATCTTTGACCATCCTTCATCTCGTTTCGCTCTCTTTGACCCTCCTTCGTCTCGTTTAGCCCTTTTTCATCCTCCTTCGTCTCGTTTCGCTCTGTTTTACACTCCTTCATCTTGTTTTGCTCTCTTTCACCCTTCTTCGTCTCGTTTCGCTCTCTTTCACCCTCCTTCATCTTGTTTCGCTCTGTTCCAACAGCCTTCGTCTCGTTTCGCCCTCTTTCACCCTCCTTCGTCTCGTTTCACTCTCTTTCACCCTCCTTCGTCTCGTTTCGTTCTCTTTCACCCTCCTTCGTCTCGTTTCACTCTCTTTCACCCTCCTTCATCTCCTTTCACTCTCTTTCATCCTCCATCGTCTTGTTTCGCTCTCTTTCGCCCACCTTCGTCTCGTTTCTCTCTCTTTCACCCTCCACCATCTCATTTCGCTCTCTTTTACCCTCTTTTGTCTCGTTTCACTCTCTTTCACCCTCCTTCGTCTCATTTAGCTCTCTTTCATCCTCCTTCGTCTTGTTTCGCTCTCTTTCACCCTCCGTCGTCTTGTTTCGCTCTCTTTAACCCTCCATCGTCTCGTTTCGCTCTCTTTCATCCTCCTTCGTCTCGTTTCGCTCACTTTCACCCTCCTTTGTCTCTTTTCGCTCTCTTTCACCTACCTTCATCTCGTTTCGCTCTCTTTCACCCTCCATCGTCTGGTTTCGCTCTCTTTCACCCTCCTTCATCTTGTTTCGCTCTCTTTCACCTTCCTTCGTCTCGTTTCACTCTCTTTCACCCTCCTTCGTCTCGTTTCGCTGTCTTCCAACCTCCTTCATCTCGTTTCGCTCTCTTTCAACCTCCTTCGTCTCGTTTCGCTCTCTTTCACCCTCCTTCTTGTCGTTTTGCTCTGTTCCACCCGCCTTCGTCTCGTTTCGCCCTCTTTCACCCTCCTTCGTCTCGTTTCACTCTCTTTCACTCTCCTTCGTCTCGTTTTGTTCTCTTTCACCCTCCTTCGGCTCGCTCCACTCTCTTTCACCCTCCTTCGACTCCTTTCGCTCTCTTTCACCCTCCTTCGTCTCGTTTCGCTCTGTTTCACACTCCTTCGTCTTGTTTTGCTCTCTTTCACCCTCCTTCGTCTCGTTTCGCTCTCTTTCACCGTCCTTCGTCTTGTTTCGCTCTGTTGCACTCGCCTTTGTCTCGTTTTGCCCTCTTTCACCCTCCTTCGTCTTGTTTCGCTCTCTTTCACCCTCCATCGTCTCGTTTCGCTCTCTTTCACCCTCCTTCGTCTCGTTTCGCTCACTTTCACCTACCTTCATCTCGTTTCGCTCTCTTTCACCCTCCTTCGCCTCGTTTCGCTCACTTTCAACCTCCTTCTTCTCGTTCCGCTCTCTTTCACCCTCCTTCATCTTGTTTCGCTCTGTTGCACTCGCCTTTGTATCGTTTCGCCCTCTTTCACCATCCTTCGTCTTGTTTCGCTCTCTTTCACCCTCCATCGTCTCGTTTCGCTCTCTTTCACCCTCCTTCGTCTCGTTTCGCTCACTTTCACCTACCTTCATCTCGTTTCGCTCTCTTTCACCCTCCTTCGTCTCGTTTCGCTCTCTTCCAACCTCCTTCATCTCGTTTCGCTCTCTTTCAACCTCCTTCGTCTCGTTTCGCTCTCTTTCACCCTCCTTCTTCTCGTTTCACTCTGTTCCACCCGCCTTCGTCTCGTTTCGCCCTCTTTCACCCTCCTTCGTCTCGTTTCACTCTCTTTCACCCTCCTTCATCTTGTTTCGTTCTCTTTCACCGTCCTTCGTCTCGCTCCGCTCTCTTTCACCCTCTTTCTTCTCCTTTCGCTCTCTTTCACCCTCCTTCATCTCGTTTCACTCTCTTTCACCCTCCTTTATCTCATTTCGCTCTCTTTCACCCTCCTTCGTCTCCTTTCGCTCTCTTTCACCCTCCTTCATCTCGTTTCGGTCTCTTTCACGCTCCACCGTCTCGTTTCGGTCTCTTTCACCCTCCTTCGTCTAGTTTCGCTCTCTTTCACGCTCCTTTGTCTTGTTTCGCTCTCTTTCACGCTCCTTCGTCTCGTTTCGCCCTCTTTCACCCACCATCGTCTCGTTTCGCTCTCTTTCACCCTCCATCGTCTCGTTTCGCTCTCTTTCACCCTCCTTCGTCTCGTTTCGCTCACTTTCACGTACCTTCATCTCGTTTCGCTCTCTTTCACCCGCCTTCGACTCCTTTCGCTCTCTTTCACCCTCCATCGTCTTGTTTCGCTATCTTTGACCATCCTTCATCTCGTTTCGCTCTCTTTGACCCTCCTTCGTCTCGTTTAGCTCTTTTTCATCCTCCTTCGTCTCGTTTCGCTCTGTTTTACACTCCTTCATCTCGTTTTGCTCTCTTTCACCCTTCTTCGTCTCGTTTCGCTCTCTTTCACCCTCCTTCATCTTGTTTCGCTCTGTTCCAACAGCCTTCGTCTCATTTCGCCCTCTTTCACCCTCCTTCGTCTCGTTTCACTCTCTTTCACCCTCCTTCGTCTCGTTTCGTTCTCTTTCACCCTCCTTCGTCTCGTTTCGCTCTCTTTCACCCTCCTTCATCTCCTTTCACTCTCTTTCATCCTCCATCGTCTTGTTTCGCTCTCTTTCGCCCACCTTCGTCTCGTTTCTCTCTCTTTCACCCTCCACCATCTCATTTCGCTCTCTTTTACCCTCTTTTGTCTCGTTTCACTCTCTTTCACCCTCCTTCGTCTCATTTAGCTCTCTTTCATCCTCCTTCGTCTCGTTTCGCTCTCTTTCACCCTCCGTCGTCTTGTTTCGCTCTCTTTCATCCTCCTTCGTCTCGTTTCGCTCACTTTCACCCTCCTTCGTCTCGTTTCGCTCACTTTCACCCTCCATCGTCTGGTTTCGCTCTCTTTCACCCTCCTTCATCTTGTTTCGCTCTCTTTCACCCAACTTCGTCTCGTTTCGCTCTCTTTCACCCTCCTTCATCTCGTTTCGCTCCCATTCACCCTCCTTTGTCTCGTTTCGCTCTCTTTCACCTTCCTTCGTCTCGTTTCACTCTCTTTCACCCTCCTTCGTCTCGTTTCGCTCTCTTTCAACCTCCTTCGTCTCGTTTCGCTCTCTTTCACCCTCCTTCTTCTCGTTTTGCTCTGTTCCACCCGCCTTCGTCTCGTTTCGCCCTCTTTCACCCTCCTTCGTCTCGTTTCACTCTCTTTCACTCTCCTTCGTCTCGTTTTGTTCTCTTTCACCCTCCTTCGTCTCGCTCCACTCTCTTTCACCCTCCTTCGACTCCTTTCGCTCTCTTTCACCCTCCTTCGTCTCGTTTCGCTCTGTTTCACACTCCTTCATCTTGTTTTGCTCTCTTTCACCCTCCTTCGTCTCGTTTCGCTCTCTTTCACCGTCCTTCGTCTTGTTTCGCTCTGTTGCACTCGCCTTTGTCTCGTTTTGCCCTCTTTCACCCTCCTTCGTCTTGTTTCGCTCTCTTTCACCCTCCATCGTCTTGTTTCGCTCTCTTTCACCCTCCTTCGTCTCGTTTCGCTCACTTTCACCTACCTTCATCTCGTTTCGCTCTCTTTCACCCTCCTTCGCCTCGTTTCGCTCACTTTCAACCTCCTTCGTCTCGTTCCGCTCTCTTTCACCCTCCTTCATCTTGTTTCGCTCTGTTGCACTCGCCTTTGTATCGTTTCGCCCTCTTTCACCATCCTTCGTCTTGTTTCGCTCTCTTTCACCCTCCATCGTCTCGTTTCGCTCTCTTTCACCCTCCTTCGTCTCGTTTCGCTCTCTTCCAACCTCCTTCATCTCGTTTCGCTCTCTTTCAACCTCCTTCGTCTCGTTTCGCTCTCTTTCACCCTCCTTCTTCTCGTTTCACTCTGTTCCACCCGCCGTCGTCTCGTTTCGCCCACTTTCACCCTCCTTCCTCTCATTTCACTCTCTTTCACCCTCCTTCGTCTTGTTTCGTTCTCTTTCACCGTCCTTCGTCTCGCTCCGCTCTCTTTCACCCTCTTTCTTCTCCTTTCGCTCTCTTTCACCCTCCTTCATCTCGTTTCACTCTCTTTCACCCTCCTTTATCTCATTTCGCTCTCTTTCACCCTCCTTCGTCTCCTTTCGCTCTCTTTCACCCTCCTTCGTCTCGTTTCGCTCTCTTTCACGCTTCACCGTCTCGTTTCGGTCTCTTTCACCCTCCTTCGTCTAGTTTCGCTCTCTTTCACGCTCCTTCGTCTTGTTTCGCTCTGTTGCACCCGCCTTCGTCTCGTTTCGCCCTCTTCCACCCTCCTTCGTCTTGTTTTGCTCTCTTTCACCCTCCTTCGTCTCGTTTCGCTCTCTTTCACCTACCTTCATCTCGTTTCGCTCTCTTTCACCCACCATCGTCTCGTTTCGCTCTCTTTCACCCTCCTTCGTCTTGTTTCGCTCTATTTCACCCTCCTTCATCTCCTTTCGCTCTCTTTCACCCTCCTTCATCTCGTTTCGCTCCCTTTCACCCTCCTTTGTCTCGTTTCGCTCTCTTTCACCTTCCTTCGTCTCGTTTCACTCTCTTTCACCCTCCTTCATATCGTTTCGCTCTCTTCCAACCTCCTTCATCTCGTTTCGCTCTCTTTCAACTTCCTTCGTCTCGTTTCGCTCTCTTTCACCCTCCCTCTTCTTGTTTCGCTCTGTTACACCCGCCTTCGACTCCTTTCGCTCTCTTTCACCCTCCTTCGTCTCGTTTCGCTCTGTTTCACACTCCTTCGTCTCGTTTTGCTCTCTTTCACCCTCCTTCGTCTCGTTTCGCTCTCTTTCACCCTCCTGCGTCTTGTTTCGCTCTGTTGCACTCGCCTTTGTCTCGTTTCGCCCTCTTTCACCCTCCTTCGTCTTGTTTCGCTCTCTTTCACCCTCCATCGTCTCGTTTCGCTCTCTTTCACCCTCCTTCGTCTCGTTTCGCTCACTTTCACGTACCTTCATCTCGTTTCGCTCTCTTTCACCCTCCTTCGACTCCTTTTGCTCTCTTTCACCCTCCATCGTCTCGTTTCGCTATCTTTGACCATCCTTCATCTCGTTTCGCTCTCTTTGACCCTCCTTCATCTCGTTTAGCTCTTTTTCATCCTCCTTCGTCTCGTTTCGCTCTGTTTTACACTCCTTTGTCTCGTTTCGCTCTCTTTCATCCTCCTTCGTCTCGTTTCGCTCACTTTCACCCTCCTTTGTCTCTTTTCGCTCTCTTTCACCTACCTTCATCTCGTTTCGCTCTCTTTCACCCTCCATCGTCTGGTTTCGCTCTCTTTCACCTTCCTTCGTCTCGTTTCACTCTCTTTCACCCTCCTTCGTCTCGTTTCGCTGGCTTCCAACCTCCTTCATCTCGTTTCGCTCTCTTTCAACCTCCTTCGTCTCGTTTCGCTCTCTTTCACCCTCCTTCTTCTCGTTTTGCTCTGTTCCACCCGCCTTCATCTCGTTTCGCCCTCTTTCACCCTCCTTCGTCTCGTTTCACTCTCTTTCACTCTCCTTCGTCTCGTTTTGTTCTCTTTCACCCTCCTTCGTCTCGCTCCACTCTCTTTCACCCTCCTTCGACTCCTTTCGCTCTGTTTCACCCTCCTTCGTCTCGTTTCGCTCTGTTTCACACTCCTTCGTCTTGTTTTGCTCTCTTTCACCCTCCTTCGTCTCGTTTCGCTCTCTTTCACCGTCCTTCGTCTTGTTTCGCTCTGTTGCACTCGCATTTGTCTCGTTTTGCCCTCTTTCACCCTCCTTCGTCGTGTTTCGCTCTCTTTCACCCTCCATCGTCTCGTTTCGCTCTCTTTCACCCTCCTTCGTCTCGTTTCGCTCACTTTCACCTACCTTCATCTCGTTTCGCTCTCTTTCACCCTCCTTCGCCTCGTTTCGCTCACTTTCAACCTCCTTCGTCTCGTTCCGCTCTCTTTCACCCTCCTTCATCTTGTTTCGCTCTGTTGCACTCGCCTTTGTATCGTTTCGCCCTCTTTCACCATCCTTCGTCTTGTTTCGCTCTCTTTCACCCTCCATCGTCTCGTTTCGCTCTCTTTCACCCTCCTTCGTCTCGTTTCGCTCACTTTCACCCTCCTTCGTCTCGTTTCGCTCTCTTCCAACCTCCTTCATCTCGTTTCGCTCTCTTTCAACCTCCTTCATCTCGTTTCGCTCTCTTTCACCCTCCTTCTTCTCGTTTCACTCTGTTCCACCCGCCTTCGTCTCGTTTCGCCCTCTTTCACCCTCCTTCGTCTCGTTTCACTCTCTTTCACCCTCCTTCGTCTTGTTTCGTTCTCTTTCACCGTCCTTCGTCTCGCTCCGCTCTCTTTCACCCTCTTTCTTCTCCTTTCGCTCTCTTTCACCCTCCTTCATCTCGTTTCACTCTCTTTCACCCTCCTTTATCTCATTTCGCTCTCTTTCACCCTCCTTCGTCTCCTTTCGCTCTCTTTCACCCTCCTTCGTCTCGTTTCGCTCTCTTTCACGCTCCACCGTCTCGTTTCGGTCTCTTTCACCCTCCTTCGTCTAGTTTCGCTCTCTTTCACGCTCCTTCGTCTTGTTTCGCTCTGTTGCACCCGCCTTCGTCTCGTTTCGCCCTCTTTCACCCTCCTTCGTCTTGTTTTGCTCTCTTTCACCCTCCTTCGTCTCGTTTCGCTCTCTTTCACCTACCTTCATCTCGTTTCGCTCTCTTTCACCCACCATCGTCTCGTTTCGCTCTCTTTCACCCTCCTTCGTCTTGTTTCGCTCTCTTTCACCCTCCTTCGTCTCGTTTCGCTCTCTTTCACCCTCCTTCATCTCGTTTCGCTCCCTTTCACCCTGCTTTGTCTCGTTTCGCTCTCTTTCACCTTCCTTCGTCTCGTTTCACTCTCTTTCACCCTCCTTCGTATCGTTTCGCTCTCTTCCAACCTCCTTCATCTCGTTTCGCTCTCTTTCAACTTCCTTCGTCTCGTTTCGCTCTCTTTCACCCTCCCTCTTCTCGTTTCGCTCTGTTACACCCGCCTTCGTCTCGTTTCGCCCTCTTTCACCCTCCTTCGTCTCGTTTCACTCTCTTTCACCCTCCTTCATCTCGTTTCGTTCTCTTTCACCCTCCTTCGTCTCGCTCTGCTCTCTTTCACCCTCCTTCGACTCCTTTCGCTCTCTTTCACCCTCCTTCGTCTCGTTTCGCTCTGTTTCACACTCCTTCGTCTCGTTTTGCTCTCTTTCACCCTCCTTCGTCTCGTTTCGCTCTCTTTCACCCTCCTTCGTCTTGTTTCGCTCTGTTGCACTCGCCTTTGTCTCGTTTCGCCCTCTTTCACCCTCCTTCGTCTTGTTTCGCTCTCTTTCACCCTCCATCGTCTCGTTTCGCTCTCTTTCACCCTCCTTCGTCTCGTTTCGCTCACTTTCACGTACCTTCATCTCGTTTCGCTCTCTTTCACCCTCCTTCGACTCCTTTCGCTCTCTTTCACCCTCCATCGTCTCGTTTCGCTATCTTTGACCATCCTTCATCTCGTTTCGCTCTCTTTGACCCTCCTTCGTCTCGTTTAGCTCTTTTTCATCCTCCTTCGTCTCGTTTCGCTCTGTTTTACACTCCTTCGTCTCGTTTTGCTCTCTTTCACCCTTCTTCGTCTCGTTTCGCTCTCTTTCACCCTCCTTCATCCTGTTTCGCTCTGTTCCAACAACCTTCGTCTCGTTTCGCCCTCTTTCACCCTCCTTCGTCTCGTTTCACTCTCTTTCACCCTCCTTCGTCTCATTTCGTTCTCTTTCACCCTCCTTCGTCTCGTTTCGCTCTCTTTCACCCTCCTTTATCTCCTTTCACTCTCTTTCATTCTCCATCGCCTTGTTTCGCTCTCTTTCGCCCACCTTCGTCTCGTTTCTCTCTCTTTCACCCTCCACCATCTCATTTCGCTCTCTTTTACCCAAATTTCGTCTCGTTTCACTCTCTTTCACCCTCCTTCGTCTCATTTAGCTCTCTTTCATCCTCCTTCGTCTCGTTTCGCTCTCTTTCACCCTCCTTCATCTTGTTTCGCTCTGTTGCACTCGCATTTGTCTCATTTCGCCCTCTTTTACCCTCCTTCGTCTTGTTTCGCTCTCTTTCACCCTCCATCGTCTCGTTTCACTCTCTTTCACCCTACTTCGTCTCGTTTCGCTCACTTTCACCTACCTTCATCTCGTTTCGCTCTCTTTCACCCTCCTTCGCCTCGTTTCGCTCACTTTCACCCTCCTTCATCTCGTTCCACTCTCTTTCACCCTCCTTCGTCTCGTTTCGGTCTCTTTCACCCTCCTTCGTCTCGTTCCACTCTCTTTCACCCTCCTTCGACTCCTTTCGCTCTCTTTCACCCTCCTTTATCTCATTTCGCTCTCTTTCACCCTCCTTCATCTCCTTTCGCTCTCTTTCGCCCTCCATCGTCTTGTTTCGCTCTCTTTCACCCTCCTTCTTCTCGTTTCGCTCTCTTTCACCCTCCACCGTCTCATTTCGCTCTCTTTTACCCTCTTTCGTCTCGTTTCGCTCTCTTTGACCCTCCTTCGTCTCGTTTAGCTATCTTTCATCCTCCTTCGTCTCGTTTCGCTCTGTTTCACACTCCTTCGTCTCGTTTTGCTCTCTTTCACCCTCCTTCGTCTCGTTTCGCTCTCTTTCACCCTCCGTCGTCTTGTTTCGCTCTCTTTCACCCTCCATCGTCTTGTTTCGCTCTCTTTAATCCTCCTTCGTCTCGTTTCGCTCACTTTCACCCTCCTTTGTCTCGTTTTGCTCTCTTTCCCCTACCTTCATCTCGTTTCGCTCTCTTTCACCCTCCATCGTCTGGTTTCGCTCTCTTTCACCCTCCTTCTTCTCGTTTCGCTCTCTTTCACCCTCCTTCGACTCCTTTCGCTCTCTTTCACCCTCCTTTATCTCATTTCGCTCTCTTTCACCCTCCTTCATCTCCTTTCGCTCTCTTTCGCCCTCCATCGTCTTGTTTCGCTCTCTTTCACCCTCCTTCTTCTCGTTTCGCTCTCTTTCACCCTCCACCGTCTCATTTCGCTCTCTTTTACCCTCTTTCGTCTCGTTTCGCTCTCTTTGACCCTCCTTCGTCTCGTTTAGCTATCTTTCATCCTCCTTCGTCTCGTTTCGCTCTGTTTCACACTCCTTCGTCTCGTTTTGCTCTCTTTCACCCTCCTTCGTCTCGTTTCGCTCTCTTTCACCCTCCGTCGTCTTGTTTCGCTCTCTTTCACCCTCCATCGTCTTGTTTCGCTCTCTTTAATCCTCCTTCGTCTCGTTTCGCTCACTTTCACCCTCCTTTGTCTCGTTTTGCTCTCTTTCCCCTACCTTCATCTCGTTTCGCTCTCTTTCACCCTCCATCGTCTGGTTTCGCTCTCTTTCACCCTCCTTCTTCTCGTTTCGCTCTCTTTCACACTCCTTTGTCCCGTTTCGCTCTCTTTGACCCTCCTTCATCTCGTTTCGCTCTCTTTCACCCTCCTTCTTCTCGTTTCGCTCTCTATCACCCTCCTTTGTCTCGTTTCGCTCTCTTTCAACTTCCTTCGTCTCGTTTCGCTCTCTTCCACCCTCCCTCTTCTCGTTTCGCTCTGTTACACCCGCCTTCGTCTCGTTTCGCCCTCTTTCACCCTCCTTCGTCTCGTTTCACTCTCTTTCACCCTCCTTCATCTCGTTTCGTTCTCTTTCACCCTCCTTCGTCACGCTCTGCTCTCTTTCACCCTCCTTCGACTCCTTTCGCTCTCTTTCACCCTCCTTCGTCTCGTTTCGCTCTGTTTCACACTCCTTCATCTCGTTTTGCTCTCTTTCACCCTCCTTCGTCTCGTTTCGCTCTCTTTCACCCTCCTTCGTCTTGTTTCGCTCTGTTGCACACGCCTTTGTCTCGTTTCGCCCTCTTTCACCCTCCTTCGTCTTGTTTCGCTCTCTTTCACCCTCCATCGTCTCATTTCGCTCTCTTTCACCCTCCTTCGTCTCGTTTCGCTCACTTTCACGTACCTTCATCTCGTTTCGCTCTCTTTCACCCTCCTTCGACTCCTTTCGCTCTCTTTCACCCTCCATCGTCTCGTTTCGCTATCTTTGACCATCCTTCATCTTGTTTCGCTCTCTTTGACCCTCCTTCGTCTCGTTTAGCTCTTTTTCATCCTCCTTCGTCTCGTTTCGCTCTGTTTTACACTCCTTCGTCTCGTTTCGCTCTCTTTCATCCTCCTTCGTCTCGTTTCGCTCACTTTCACTCTCCTTTGTCTCTTTTCGCTCTCTTTCACCTACCTTCATCTCGTTTCGCTCTCTTTCACCCTCCATCGTCTGGTTTCGCTCTCTTTCACCCTCCTTCATCTCGTTTCGCTCCCATTCACCCTCCTTTGTCTCGTTTCGCTCTCTTTCACCTTCCTTCGTCTCATTTCACTCTCTTTCACCCTCCTTCGTCTCGTTTCGCTGTATTCCAACCTCCTTCATCTCGTTTCGCTCTCTTTCAACCTCCTTCGTCTCGTTTCGCTCTCTTTCACCCTCCTTCTTCTCGTTTCACTCTCTTTCACTCTCCTTCGTCTCGTTTTGTTCTCTTTCACCCTCCTTCGTCTCGCTCCACTCTCTTTCACCCTCCTTCGACTCCTTTCGCTCTCTTTCACCCTCCTTCGTCTCGTTTCGCTCTGTTTCACACTCCTTCGTCTTGTTTTGCTCTCTTTCACCCTCCTTCGTCTCGTTTCGCTCTCTTTCACCGTCCTTCGTCTTGTTTCGCTCTGTTGCACTCGCCTTTGTCTCGTTTTGCCCTCTTTCACCCTCCTTCGTCTTGTTTCGCTCTCTTTCACCCTCCATCGTCTCGTTTCGCTCTCTTTCACCCTCCTTCGTCTCGTTTCGCTCACTTTCACCTACCTTCATCTCGTTTCGCTCTCTTTCACCCTCCTTCGCCTCGTTTCGCTCACTTTCAACCTCCTTCGTCTCGTTCCGCTCTCTTTCACCCTCCTTCATCTTGTTTCGCTCTGTTGCACTCGCCTTTGTATCGTTTCGCCCTCTTTCACCATCCTTCGTCTTGTTTCGCTCTCTTTCACCCTCCATCGTCTCGTTTCGCTCTCTTTCACCTACCTTCATCTCGTTTCGCTCTCTTTCACCCTCCTTCGTCTCGTTTCGCTCTCTTCCAACCTCCTTCATCTCGTTTCGCTCTCTTTCACCCTCCTTCATCTCGTTTCGCTCCCTTTCACCCTGCTTTGTCTCGTTTCGCTCTCTTTCACCTTCCTTCGTCTCGTTTCACTCTCTTTCACCATCCTTCGTATCGTTTCGCTCTCTTCCAACCTCCTTCATCTCGTTTCGCTCTCTTTCAACTTCCTTCGTCTCGTTTCGCTCTCTTTCACCCTCCCTCTTCTCGTTTCGCTCTGTTACACCCGCCTTCGTCTCGTTTCGCCCTCTTTCACCCTCCTTCGTCTCGTTTCACTCTCTTTCACCCTCCTTCATCTCGTTTCGTTCTCTTTCACCCTCCTTCGTCTCGCTCTGCTCTCTTTCACCCTCCTTCGACTCCTTTCGCTCTCTTTCACCCTCCTTCGTCTCGTTTCGCTCTGTTTCACACTCCTTCGTCTCGTTTTGCTCTCTTTCACCCTCCTTCGTCTCGTTTCGCTCTCTTTCACCCTCCTTCGTCTTGTTTCGCTCTGTTGCACTCGCCTTTGTCTCGTTTCGCCCTCTTTCACCCTCCTTCGTCTTGTTTCGCTCTCTTTCACCCTCCATCGTCTCGTTTCGCTCTCTTTCACCCTCCTTCGTCTCGTTTCGCTCACTTTCACGTACCTTCATCTCGTTTCGCTCTCTTTCACCCTCCTTCGACTCCTTTCGCTCTCTTTCACCCTCCATCGTCTCGTTTCGCTATCTTTGACCATCCTTCATCTCGTTTCGCTCTCTTTGACCCTCCTTCGTCTCGTTTAGCTCTTTTTCATCCTCCTTCGTCTCGTTTCGCTCTGTTTTACACTCCTTCGTCTCGTTTTGCTCTCTTTCACCCTTCTTCGTCTCGTTTCGCTCTCTTTCACCCTCCTTCATCTTGTTTCGCTCTGTTCCAACAACCTTCGTCTCGTTTCGCCCTCTTTCACCCTCCTTCGTCTCGTTTCACTCTCTTTCACCCTCCTTCGTCTCATTTCGTTCTCTTTCACCCTCCTTCGTCTCGTTTCGCTCTCTTTCACCCTCCTTTATCTCCTTTCACTCTCTTTCATTCTCCATCGCCTTGTTTCGCTCTCTTTCGCCCACCTTCGTCTCGTTTCTCTCTCTTTCACCCTCCACCATCTCATTTCGCTCTCTTTTACCCAAATTTCGTCTCGTTTCACTCTCTTTCACCCTCCTTCGTCTCATTTAGCTCTCTTTCATCCTCCTTCGTCTCGTTTCGCTCTCTTTCACCCTCCTTCATCTTGTTTCGCTCTGTTGCACTCGCATTTGTCTCATTTCGCCCTCTTTTACCCTCCTTCGTCTTGTTTCGCTCTCTTTCACCCTCCATCGTCTCGTTTCACTCTCTTTCACCCTACTTCGTCTCGTTTCGCTCACTTTCACCTACCTTCATCTCGTTTCGCTCTCTTTCACCCTCCTTCGCCTCGTTTCGCTCACTTTCACCCTCCTTCATCTCGTTCCACTCTCTTTCACCCTCCTTCGTCTCGTTTCGGTCTCTTTCACCCTCCTTCGTCTCGTTCCACTCTCTTTCACCCTCCTTCGACTCCTTTCGCTCTCTTTCACCCTCCTTTATCTCATTTCGCTCTCTTTCACCCTCCTTCATCTCCTTTCGCTCTCTTTCGCCCTCCATCGTCTTGTTTCGCTCTCTTTCACCCTCCTTCTTCTCGTTTCGCTCTCTTTCACCCTCCACCGTCTCATTTCGCTCTCTTTTACCCTCTTTCGTCTCGTTTCGCTCTCTTTGACCCTCCTTCGTCTCGTTTAGCTATCTTTCATCCTCCTTCGTCTCGTTTCGCTCTGTTTCACACTCCTTCGTCTCGTTTTGCTCTCTTTCACCCTCCTTCGTCTCGTTTCGCTCTCTTTCACCCTCCGTCGTCTTGTTTCGCTCTCTTTCACCCTCCATCGTCTTGTTTCGCTCTCTTTAATCCTCCTTCGTCTCGTTTCGCTCACTTTCACCCTCCTTTGTCTCGTTTTGCTCTCTTTCCCCTACCTTCATCTCGTTTCGCTCTCTTTCACCCTCCATCGTCTGGTTTCGCTCTCTTTCACCCTCCTTCTTCTCGTTTCGCTCTCTTTCACACTCCTTTGTCCCGTTTCGCTCTCTTTGACCCTCCTTCATCTCGTTTCGCTCTCTTTCACCCTCCTTCTTCTCGTTTCGCTCTCTATCACCCTCCTTTGTCTCGTTTCGCTCTCTTTCAACTTCCTTCGTCTCGTTTCGCTCTCTTCCACCCTCCCTCTTCTCGTTTCGCTCTGTTACACCCGCCTTCGTCTCGTTTCGCCCTCTTTCACCCTCCTTCGTCTCGTTTCACTCGCTTTCACCCTCCTTCATCTCGTTTCGTTCTCTTTCACCCTCCTTCGTCTCGCTCTGCTCTCTTTCACCCTCCTTCGACTCCTTTCGCTCTCTTTCACCCTCCTTCGTCTCGTTTCGCTCTGTTTCACACTCCTTCATCTCGTTTTGCTCTCTTTCACCCTCCTTCGTCTCGTTTCGCTCTCTTTCACCCTCCTTCGTCTTGTTTCGCTCTGTTGCACACGCCTTTGTCTCGTTTCGCCCTCTTTCACCCTCCTTCGTCTTGTTTCGCTCTCTTTCACCCTCCATCGTCTCATTTCGCTCTCTTTCACCCTCCTTCGTCTCGTTTCGCTCACTTTCACGTACCTTCATCTCGTTTCGCTCTCTTTCACCCTCCTTCGACTCCTTTCGCTCTCTTTCACCCTCCTTCGTCTCGTTTCGCTCTGTTTCACACTCCTTCATCTCGTTTTGCTCTCTTTCACCCTCCTTCGTCTCGTTTCGCTCTCTTTCGCCCTCCTTCGTCTTGTTTCGCTCTGTTGCACACGCCTTTGTCTCGTTTCGCCCTCTTTCACCCTCCTTCGTCTTGTTTCGCTCTCTTTCACCCTCCATCGTCTCATTTCGCTCTCTTTCACCCTCCTTCGTCTCGTTTCGCTCACTTTCACGTACCTTCATCTCGTTTCGCTCTCTTTCACCCTCCTTCGTCTTGTTTCGCTCTCTTTCACCCTCCATCGTCTCATTTCGCTCTCTTTCACCCTCCTTCGTCTCGTTTCGCTCACTTTCACGTACCTTCATCTCGTTTCGCTCTCTTTCACCCTCCTTCGACTCCTTTCGCTCTCTTTCACCCTCCTTCGTCTCGTTTCGCTCTGTTTCACACTCCTTCATCTCGTTTTGCTCTCTTTCACCCTCCTTCGTCTCGTTTCGCTCTCTTTCACCCTCCTTCGTCTTGTTTCGCTCTGTTGCACACGCCTTTGTCTCGTTTCGCCCTCTTTCACCCTCCTTCGTCTTGTTTCGCTCTCTTTCACCCTCCATCGTCTCATTTCGCTCTCTTTCACCCTCCTTCGTCTCGTTTCGCTCACTTTCACGTACCTTCATCTCGTTTCGCTCTCTTTCACCCTCCTTCGTCTTGTTTCGCTCTGTTGCACACGCCTTTGTCTCGTTTCGCCCTCTTTCACCCTCCTTCGACTCCTTTCGCTCTCTTTCACCCTCCATCGTCTCGTTTCGCTATCTTTGACCATCCTTCATCTCGTTTCGCTCTCTTTGACCCTCCTTCGTCTCGTTTAGCTCTTTTTCATCCTCCTTCGTCTCGTTTCGCTCTGTTTTACACTCCTTCGTCTCGTTTTGCTCTCTTTCACCCTTCTTCGTCTCGTTTCGCTCTCTTTCACCCTCCTTCATCTTGTTTCGCTCTGTTCCAACAACCTTCGTCTCGTTTCGCCCTCTTTCACCCTCCTTCGTCTCGTTTCACTCTCTTTCACCCTCCTTCGTCTCATTTCGTTCTCTTTCACCCTCCTTCGTCTCGTTTCGCTCTCTTTCACCCTCCTTTATCTCCTTTCACTCTCTTTCATTCTCCATCGCCTTGTTTCGCTCTCTTTCGCCCACCTTCGTCTCGTTTCTCTCTCTTTCACCCTCCACCATCTCATTTCGCTCTCTTTTACCCAAATTTCGTCTCGTTTCACTCTCTTTCACCCTCCTTCGTCTCATTTAGCTCTCTTTCATCCTCCTTCGTCTTGTTTCGCTCTCTTTCACCCTCCTTCATCTTGTTTCGCTCTGTTGCACTCGCATTTGTCTCATTTCGCCCTCTTTTACCATCCTTCGTCTTGTTTCGCTCTCTTTCACCCTCCATCGTCTCGTTTCACTCTCTTTCACCCTACTTCGTCTCGTTTCGCTCACTTTCACCTACCTTCATCTCGTTTCGCTCTCTTTCACCCTCCTTCGCCTCGTTTCGCTCACTTTCACCCTCCTTCATCTCGTTCCACTCTCTTTCACCCTCCTTCGTCTCGTTTCGGTCTCTTTCACCCTCCTTCGTCTCGTTCCACTCTCTTTCACCCTCCTTCGACTCCTTTCGCTCTCTTTCACCCTCCTTTATCTCATTTCGCTCTCTTTCACCCTCCTTCATCTCCTTTCGCTCTCTTTCGCCCTCCATCGTCTTGTTTCGCTCTCTTTCACCCTCCTTCTTCTCGTTTCGCTCTCTTTCACCCTCCACCGTCTCATTTCGCTCTCTTTTACCCTCTTTCGTCTCGTTTCGCTCTCTTTGACCCTCCTTCGTCTCGTTTAGCTATCTTTCATCCTCCTTCGTCTCGTTTCGCTCTGTTTCACACTCCTTCGTCTCGTTTTGCTCTCTTTCACCCTCCTTCGTCTCGTTTCGCTCTCTTTCACCCTCCGTCGTCTTGTTTCGCTCTCTTTCACCCTCCATCGTCTTGTTTCGCTCTCTTTAATCCTCCTTCGTCTCGTTTCGCTCACTTTCACCCTCCTTTGTCTCGTTTTGCTCTCTTTCCCCTACCTTCATCTCGTTTCGCTCTCTTTCACCCTCCATCGTCTGGTTTCGCTCTCTTTCACCCTCCTTCTTCTCGTTTCGCTCTCTTTCACACTCCTTTGTCCCGTTTCGCTCTCTTTGACCCTCCTTCATCTCGTTTCGCTCTCTTTCACCCTCCTTCTTCTCGTTTCGCTCTCTATCACCCTCCTTTGTCTCGTTTCGCTCTCTTTCAACTTCCTTCGTCTCGTTTCGCTCTCTTCCACCCTCCCTCTTCTCGTTTCGCTCTGTTACACCCGCCTTCGTCTCGTTTCGCCCTCTTTCACCCTCCTTCGTCTCGTTTCACTCTCTTTCACCCTCCTTCATCTCGTTTCGTTCTCTTTCACCCTCCTTCGTCTCGCTCTGCTCTCTTTCACCCTCCTTCGACTCCTTTCGCTCTCTTTCACCCTCCTTCGTCTCGTTTCGCTCTGTTTCACACTCCTTCATCTCGTTTTGCTCTCTTTCACCCTCCTTCGTCTCGTTTCGCTCTCTTTCACCCTCCTTCGTCTTGTTTCGCTCTGTTGCACACGCCTTTGTCTCGTTTCGCCCTCTTTCACCCTCCTTCATCTTGTTTCGCTCTCTTTCACCCTCCATCGTCTCATTTCGCTCTCTTTCACCCTCCTTCGTCTCGTTTCGCTCACTTTCACGTACCTTCATCTCGTTTCGCTCTCTTTCACCCTCCTTCGACTCCTTTCGCTCTCTTTCACCCTCCATCGTCTCGTTTCGCTATCTTTGACCATCCTTCATCTCGTTTCGCTCTCTTTGACCCTCCTTCGTCTCGTTTAGCTCTTTTTCATCCTCCTTCGTCTCGTTTCGCTCTGTTTTACACTCCTTCGTCTCGTTTCGCTCTCTTTCATCCTCCTTCGTCTCGTTTCGCTCACTTTCACTCTCCTTTGTCTCTTTTCGCTCTCTTTCACCTACCTTCATCTCGTTTCGCTCTCTTTCACCCTCCATCGTCTGGTTTCGCTCTCTTTCACCCTCCTTCATCTCGTTTCGCTCCCATTCACCCTCCTTTGTCTCGTTTCGCTCTCTTTCACCTTCCTTCGTCTCATTTCACTCTCTTTCACCCTCCTTCGTCTCGTTTCGCTGTCTTCCAACCTCCTTCATCTCGTTTCGCTCTCTTTCAACCTCCTTCGTCTCGTTTCGCTCTCTTTCACCCTCCTTCTTCTCGTTTCACTCTCTTTCACTCTCCTTCGTCTCGTTTTGTTCTCTTTCACCCTCCTTCGTCTCGCTCCACTCTCTTTCACCCTCCTTCGACTCCTTTCGCTCTCTTTCACCCTCCTTCGTCTCGTTTCGCTCTGTTTCACACTCCTTCGTCTTGTTTTGCTCTCTTTCACCCTCCTTCGTCTCGTTTCGCTCTCTTTCACCGTCCTTCGTCTTGTTTCGCTCTGTTGCACTCGCCTTTGTCTCGTTTTGCCCTCTTTCACCCTCCTTCGTCTTGTTTCGCTCTCTTTCACCCTCCATCGTCTCGTTTCGCTCTCTTTCACCCTCCTTCGTCTCGTTTCGCTCACTTTCACCTACCTTCATCTCGTTTCGCTCTCTTTCACCCTCCTTCGCCTCGTTTCGCTCACTTTCAACCTCCTTCGTCTCGTTCCGCTCTCTTTCACCCTCCTTCATCTTGTTTCACTCTGTTGCACTCGCCTTTGTATCGTTTCGCCCTCTTTCACCATCCTTCGTCTTGTTTCGCTCTCTTTCACCCACCATCGTCTCGTTTCGCTCTCTTTCACCCTCCTTCGTCTCGTTTCGCTCACTTTCACCTACCTTCATCTCGTTTCGCTCTCTTTCACCCTCCTTCGTCTCGTTTCGCTCTCTTCCAACCTCCTTCATCTCGTTTCGCTCTCTTTCAACCTCCTTCGTCTCGTTTCGCTCTCTTTCACCCTCCTTCTTCTCGTTTCACTCTGTTCCACCCGCCTTCGTCTCGTTTCGCCCTCTTTCACCCTCCTTCGTCTCGTTTCACTCTCTTTCACCCTCCTTCGTCTTGTTTCGTTCTCTTTCACCGTCCTTCGTCTCGCTCCGCTCTCTTTCACCCTCTTTCTTCTCCTTTCGCTCTCTTTCACCCTCCTTCATCTCGTTTCACTCTCTTTCACCCTCCTTTATCTCATTTCGCTCTCTTTCACCCTCCTTCGTCTCCTTTCGCTCTCTTTCACCCTCCTTCGTCTCGTTTCGCTCTCTTTCACGCTCCACCGTCTCGTTTCGGTCTCTTTCACCCTCCTTCGTCTAGTTTCGCTCTCTTTCACGCTCCTTCGTCTTGTTTCGCTCTGTTGCACCCGCCTTCGTCTCGTTTCGCCCTCTTTCACCCTCCTTCGTCTTGTTTTGCTCTCTTTCACCCTCCTTCGTCTCGTTTCGCTCTCTTTCACCTACCTTCATCTCGTTTCGCTCTCTTTCACCCACCATCGTCTCGTTTCGCTCTCTTTCACCCTCCTTCGTCTTGTTTCGCTCTCTTTCACCCTCCTTCGTCTCGTTTCGCTCTCTTTCACCGTCCTTCATCTCGTTTCGCTCCCTTTCACCCTCCTTTGTCTCGTTTCGCTCTCTTTTACCTTCCTTCGTCTCGTTTCACTCTCTTTCACCCTCCTTCGTATCGTTTCGCTCTCTTCCAACCTCCTTCGTCTCGTTTCGCTCTGTTTCACACTCCTTCGTCTTGTTTTGCTCTCTTTCACCCTCCTTCGTCTCGTTTCGCTCTCTTTCACCGTCCTTCGTCTTGTTTCGCTCTGTTGCACTCGCCTTTGTCTCGTTTTGCCCTCTTTCACCCTCCTTCGTCTTGTTTCGCTCTCTTTCACCCTCCATCGTCTCGTTTCGCTCTCTTTCACCCTCCTTCGTCTCGTTTCGCTCACTTTCACCTACCTTCATCTCGTTTCGCTCTCTTTCACCCTCCTTCGCCTCGTTTCGCTCACTTTCAACCTCCTTCGTCTCGTTCCGCTCTCTTTCACCCTCCTTCATCTTGTTTCGCTCTGTTGCACTCGCCTTTGTATCGTTTCGCCCTCTTTCACCATCCTTCGTCTTGTTTCGCTCTCTTTCACCCTCCATCGTCTCGTTTCGCTCTCTTTCACCCTCCTTCGTCTCGTTTCGCTCACTTTCACCTACCTTCATCTCGTTTCGCTCTCTTTCACCCTCCTTCGTCTCGTTTCGCTCTCTTCCAACCTCCTTCATCTCGTTTCGCTCTCTTTCAACCTTCTTCGTCTCGTTTCGCTCTCTTTCACCCTCCGTCTTCTCGTTTCACTCTGTTCCACCCGCCTTCGTCTCGTTTCGCCCTCTTTCACCCTCCTTCGTCTCGTTTCACTCTCTTTCACCCTCCTTCGTCTTGTTTCGTTCTCTTTCACCGTCCTTCGTCTCGCTCCGCTCTCTTTCACCCTCTTTCTTCTCCTTTCGCTCTCTTTCACCCTCCTTCATCTCGTTTCACTCTCTTTCACCCTCCTTTATCTCATTTCGCTCTCTTTCACCCTCCTTCGTCTCCTTTCGCTCTCTTTCACCCTCCTTCGTCTCGTTTTGCTCTCTTTCACGCTCCACCGTCTCGTTTCGGTCTCTTTCACCCTCCTTCGTCTAGTTTCGCTCTCTTTCACGCTCCTTCGTCTTGTTTCGCTCTGTTGCACCCGCCTTCGTCTCGTTTCGCCCTCTTTCACCCTCCTTCGTCTTGTTTTGCTCTCTTTCACCCTCCTTCGTCTCGTTTCGCTCTCTTTCACCTACCTTCATCTCGTTTCGCTCTCTTTCACCCACCATCGTCTCGTTTCGCTCTCTTTCACCCTCCTTCGTCTTGTTTCGCTCTCTTTCACCCTCCTTCGTCTCGTTTCGCTCTCTTTCACCGTCCTTCATCTCGTTTCGCTCCCTTTCACCCTCCTTTGTCTCGTTTCGCTCTCTTTTACCTTCCTTCGTCTCGTTTCACTCTCTTTCACCCTCCTTCGTATCGTTTCGCTCTCTTCCAACCTCCTTCATCTCGTTTCGCTCTCTTTCAACTTCCTTCGTCTCGTTTCGCTCTCTTTCATCCTCCTTCGTCTCGTTTCGCTCACTTTCACCCTCCTTTGTCTCTTTTCGCTCTCTTTCACCTACCTTCATCTCGTTTCGCTCTCTTTCACCCTCCATCGTCTGGTTTCGCTCTCTTTCACCCTCCTTCATCTTGTTTCGCTCTCTTTCACCCTCCTTCGTCTCGTTTCGCTCTCTTTCACCCTCCTTCATCTCGTTTCGCTCCCATTCACCCTCCTTTGTCTCGTTTCGCTCTCTTTCACCTTCCTTCGTCTCGTTTCACTCTCTTTCACCCTCCTTCGTCTCGTTTCGCTGTCTTCCAACCTCCTTCATCTCGTTTCGCTCTCTTTCAACCTCCTTCGTCTCGTTTCGCTCTCTTTCACCCTCCTTCTTCTCGTTTTGCTCTGTTCCACCCGCCTTCGTCTCGTTTCGCCCTCTTTCACCCTCCTTCGTCTCGTTTCACTCTCTTTCACTCTCCTTCGTCTCGTTTTGTTCTCTTTCACCCTCCTTCATCTCGCTCCACTCTCTTTCACCCTCCTTCGACTCCTTTCGCTCTCTTTCACCGTCCTTCGTCTTGTTTCGCTCTGTTGCACTCGCCTTTGTCTCGTTTTGCCCTCTTTCACCCTCCTTCGTCTTGTTTCGCTCTCTTTCACCCTCCATCGTCTCGTTTCGCTCTCTTTCACCCTCCTTCGTCTCGTTTCGCTCACTTTCACCTACCTTCATCTCGTTTCGCTCTCTTTCACCCTCCTTCACCTCGTTTCGCTCACTTTCAACCTCCTTCGTCTCGTTCCGCTCTCTTTCACCCTCCTTCATCTTGTTTCGCTCTGTTGCACTCGCCTTTGTATCGTTTCGCCCTCTTTCACACTCCTTTTTCTTGTTTCGCTCTCTTTCACCCACCTTCATCTTGTTTCGCTCTCTTTCACCCTCCTTCGCCTCGTTTCGGTCTCTTTCATCCTCCTTCGTCTCGTTTCGTTCTCTTTCACCCTCCATCGTCTCGTTTCGCTATCTTTGACCATCCTTCATCTCGTTTCACTCTCTTTCACCCTCCTTCGTCTCGTTTCGCTCTCTTCCAACCTCCTTCATCTCGTTTCGCTCTCTTTCAACCTACTTCGTCTCGTTTCGCTCTCTTTCACCCTCCTTCTTCTCGTTTCACTCTGTTCCACCCGCCTTCATCTCGTTTCGCCCTCTTTCACCCTCCTTCGTCTCGTTTCACTCTCTTTCACCCTCCTTCGTCTTGTTTCGTTCTCTTTCACCGTCCTTCGTCTCGCTCTTCTCTCTTTCACCCTCTTTCTTCTCCTTTCGCTCTCTTTCACCCTCCTTCATCTCGTTTCGCTCTCTTTCACCCTCCTTCGTCTCGTTTCGCTCTCTTTCACCCTCCTTCATCTTGTTTCGCTCTGTTGCACTCGCATTTGTCTCGTTTCGCCCTCTTTTACCCTCCTTCGTCTTGTTTCGCTCTCTTTCACCCTCCATCGTCTCGTTTCACTCTCTTTCACCCTACTTCGTCTCGGTTCGCTCACTTTCACCTACCTTCATCTCGTTTCGCTCTCTTTCACCCTCCTTCGCCTCGTTTCGCTCACTTTCACCCTCCTTCGTCTCGTTCCGCTCTCTTTCACCCTCCTTCGTCTCGTTTCGGTCTCTTTCACCCTCCTTCGTCTCGTTCCACTCTCTTTCACCCTCCTTCGACTCCTTTCGCTCTCATTCACCCTCCTTTATCTCATTTCGCTCTCTTTCACCCTCCTTCATCTCCTTTCGCTCTCTTTCGCCCTCCATCGTCTTGTTTCGCTCTCTTTCACCCTCCTTCTTCTCGTTTCGCTCTCTTTCACCCTCCACCGTCTCATTTCGCTCTCTTTTACCCTCTTTCGTCTCGTTTCGCTCTCTTTGACCCTCCTTCGTCTCGTTTAGCTATCTTTCATCCTCCTTCGTCTCGTTTCGCTCTTTTTCACACTCCTTCGTCTCGTTTTGCTCTCTTTCACCCTCCTTCGTCTCGTTTCGCTCTCTTTCACCCTCCGTCGTCTTGTTTCGCTCTCTTTCACCCTCCATCGTCTTGTTTCGCTCTCTTTAATCCTCCTTCGTCTCGTTTCGCTCACTTTCACCCTCCTTTGTCTCGTTTCGCTCTCTTTCCCCTACCTTCATCTCGTTTCGCTCTCTTTCACCCTCCATCGTCTGGTTTCACTCTCTTTCACCCTCCTTCTTCTCGTTTCGCTCTCGTTCACACTCCTTTGTCCCGTTTCGCTCTCTTTGACCCTCCTTCAACTCGTTTCGCTCTCTTTCACCCTCCTTCTTCTCGTTTCGCTCTCTATCACCCTCCTTTGTCTCGTTTCGTTCTGTTTCACACTCCTTCATCTCGTTTTGCTCACTTTCACCCTCCTTCATCTCGTTTCGCTCTCTTTCACCCTCCTTCCTCTCGTTTCGCTCTCTTTCACTCTCCTTCTTCTCGTTTCGCTCTCTTTCACCCTCCTTTGTCTCTTTTCGCTCTCTTTGACCCTCCTTCATCTCGTTTCGCTCTCTTTCACCCTCCTTCGTCTGGTTTCGCTCTCTTTCACCCTCCTTCTTCTCGTTTCGCTCACTTTCACCCTCCTTCGTCTCGTTCCGCTCTCTTTCACCCTCCTTCGTCTCGTTTCGGTCTCTTTCACCCTCCTTTGTCTCATTCCACTCTCTTTCACCCCCCTTCGCCTCCTTTCGCTCTCTTTCACCCTCCTTTATCTCATTTCACTCTCTTTCTCCCTCCTTCGTCTCCTTTCACTCTCTTTCACCCTCCTTCTTCTCGTTTCGCTCTCTTTCACACTCCTTTGTCCCGTTTCGCTCTCTTTGACCCTCCTTCATCTCGTTTCGCTCTCTTTCACCCTCCTTCTTCTCGTTTCGCTCTCTATCACCCTCCTTTGTCTCGTTTCGTTCTGTTTCACACTCCTTCATCTCGTTTTGCTCTCTTTCACCCTCCTTCATCTCGTTTCGCTCTCTTTCACCCTCCTTCCTCTCGTTTCGCTCTCTTTCACTCTCCTTCTTCTCGTTTCGCTCTCTTTCACCCTCCTTTGTCTCTTTTCGCTCTCTTTCACCCTCCTTCGTCTCGTTTCGCTCTCTTTCACCCTCCTTCGTCTCGTTCCGCTCTCTTTCACCCTCCTTCTTCTCGTTTCGCTCTCTATCACCCTCCTTTGTCTCGTTTCGTTCTGTTTCACACTCCTTCATCTCGTTTTGCTCTCTTTCACCCTCCTTCATCTCGTTTCGCTCTCTTTCACCCTCCTTCCTCTCGTTTCGCTCTCTTTCACTCTCCTTCTTCTCGTTTCGCTCTCTTTCACCCTCCTTTGTCTCTTTTCGCTCTCTTTGACCCTCCTTCATCTCGTTTCGCTCTCTTTCACCCTCCTTCGTCTCGTTTCGCTCTCTTTCACCCTCCTTCGTCTCGTTCCGCTCTCTTTCACCCTCCTTCGTCTCGTTTCGCTCTCTTTCAACCTCCTTCGTCTCGTTTCGGTCTCTTTCACCCCCTTCGCCTCCTTTCGCTCTCTTTCACCCTCCTTTATCTCATTTCACTCTCTTTCACCCTCCTTCGCCTCCTTTCGCTCTCTTTCACCCTCCTTTATCTCATTTCACTCTCTTTCACCCTCCTTCGTCTCCTTTCGCTCTCTTTCACCCTCCATCATCTTGCTTCGCTCTCTTTCACCCTCCTTCGTCTCGTTTCGCTCTCTTTCACCCACCATCGTCTCATTTCGCTCTCTTTTACACTCTTTCGTCTCGTTTCGCTCTCTTTCACCCTCCTTCGTCTCGTTTCGCTGTCTTTCAACCTCCTTCGTCTCGTTTCGGTCTCTTTCACCCCCTTCGCCTCCTTTCGCTCTCTTTCACCCTCCTTTATCTCATTTCACTCTCTTTCACCCTCCTTCGTCTCCTTTCGCTCTCTTTCACCCTCCATCATCTTGCTTCGCTCTCTTTCACCCTCCTTCGTCTCGTTTCGCTCTCTTTCACCCACCATCGTCTCATTTCGCTCTCTTTTACACTCTTTCGTCTCGTTTCGCTCTCTTTGAACCTCCTTCGTCTCGTTTAGCTCTCTTTCATCCTCCTTCGTCTCGTTTCGCTCTGTTTCACACTCCTTCGTCTCGTTTTGCTCTCTTTCACGCTCCTTCGTCTCGTTTCGCTCTCTTTCACCCTCCTTCGTCGTGTTTCGCTCTGTTGCACTCGCCTTTGTCTCGTTTCACCCTCTTTCACCCTCCTTCGTCTTGTTCCGCTCACTTTCACCTACCTTCATCTCGTTTCGCTCTCTTTCCCCCTCCTTCGTCTCGTTTCGGTCTCTTTCACACTCCTTTGTCATGTTTCGCTCTCTTTCACCCACCTTCATCTTGTTTCGCTCTATTTCACCCGCCTTCGCGTCGTTTCGGTCTCTTTCATCCTCCTTCGCCTCGTTTCGTTCTCTTTCACCCTCCATCGTCTCGTTTCGCTATCTTTGACCATCCTTCATCTCGTTTCGCTCTCTTTGACCCTCCTTCGTCTCGTTTATCTCTCTTTCATCCTCCTTCATCTCGTTTCGCTCTGTTTTACACTCCTTCGTCTCGTTTTGCTCTCTTTCACCCTCCTTCGTCTCGTTTCGCTCTCTTTCACCGTCCTTCATCTCGTTTCGCTCCCTTTCACCCTCCTTTGTCTCGTTTCGCTCTCTTTTACCTTCCTTCGTCTCGTTTCACTCTCTTTCACCCTCCTTCGTATCGTTTCGCTCTCTTCCAACCTCCTTCATCTCGTTTCGCTCTCTTTCAACTTCCTTCGTCTCGTTTCGCTCTCTTTCATCCTCCTTCGTCTCGTTTCGCTCACTTTCACCCTCCTTTGTCTCTTTTCGCTCTCTTTCACCTACCTTCATCTCGTTTCGCTCTCTTTCACCCTCCATCGTCTGGTTTCGCTCTCTTTCACCCTCCTTCATCTTGTTTCGCTCTCTTTCACCCTCCTTCGTCTCGTTTCGCTCTCTTTCACCCTCCTTCATCTCGTTTCGCTCCCATTCACCCTCCTTTGTCTCGTTTCGCTCTCTTTCACCTTCCTTCGTCTCGTTTCACTCTCTTTCACCCTCCTTCGTCTCGTTTCGCTGTCTTCCAACCTCCTTCATCTCGTTTCGCTCTCTTTCAACCTCCTTCGTCTCGTTTCGCTCTCTTTCACCCTCCTTCTTCTCGTTTTGCTCTGTTCCACCCGCCTTCGTCTCGTTTCGCCCTCTTTCACCCTCCTTCGTCTCGTTTCACTCTCTTTCACTCTCCTTCGTCTCGTTTTGTTCTCTTTCACCCTCCTTCATCTCGCTCCACTCTCTTTCACCCTCCTTCGACTCCTTTCGCTCTCTTTCACCGTCCTTCGTCTTGTTTCGCTCTGTTGCACTCGCCTTTGTCTCGTTTTGCCCTCTTTCACCCTCCTTCGTCTTGTTTCGCTCTCTTTCACCCTCCATCGTCTCGTTTCGCTCTCTTTCACCCTCCTTCGTCTCGTTTCGCTCACTTTCACCTACCTTCATCTCGTTTCGCTCTCTTTCACCCTCCTTCACCTCGTTTCGCTCACTTTCAACCTCCTTCGTCTCGTTCCGCTCTCTTTCACCCTCCTTCATCTTGTTTCGCTCTGTTGCACTCGCCTTTGTATCGTTTCGCCCTCTTTCACACTCCTTTTTCTTGTTTCGCTCTCTTTCACCCACCTTCATCTTGTTTCGCTCTCTTTCACCCTCCTTCGCCTCGTTTCGGTCTCTTTCATCCTCCTTCGTCTCGTTTCGTTCTCTTTCACCCTCCATCGTCTCGTTTCGCTATCTTTGACCATCCTTCATCTCGTTTCACTCTCTTTCACCCTCCTTCGTCTCGTTTCGCTCTCTTCCAACCTCCTTCATCTCGTTTCGCTCTCTTTCAACCTACTTCGTCTCGTTTCGCTCTCTTTCACCCTCCTTCTTCTCGTTTCACTCTGTTCCACCCGCCTTCATCTCGTTTCGCCCTCTTTCACCCTCCTTCGTCTCGTTTCACTCTCTTTCACCCTCCTTCGTCTTGTTTCGTTCTCTTTCACCGTCCTTCGTCTCGCTCTTCTCTCTTTCACCCTCTTTCTTCTCCTTTCGCTCTCTTTCACCCTCCTTCATCTCGTTTCGCTCTCTTTCACCCTCCTTCGTCTCGTTTCGCTCTCTTTCACCCTCCTTCATCTTGTTTCGCTCTGTTGCACTCGCATTTGTCTCGTTTCGCCCTCTTTTACCCTCCTTCGTCTTGTTTCGCTCTCTTTCACCCTCCATCGTCTCGTTTCACTCTCTTTCACCCTACTTCGTCTCGGTTCGCTCACTTTCACCTACCTTCATCTCGTTTCGCTCTCTTTCACCCTCCTTCGCCTCGTTTCGCTCACTTTCACCCTCCTTCGTCTCGTTCCGCTCTCTTTCACCCTCCTTCGTCTCGTTTCGGTCTCTTTCACCCTCCTTCGTCTCGTTCCACTCTCTTTCACCCTCCTTCGACTCCTTTCGCTCTCATTCACCCTCCTTTATCTCATTTCGCTCTCTTTCACCCTCCTTCATCTCCTTTCGCTCTCTTTCGCCCTCCATCGTCTTGTTTCGCTCTCTTTCACCCTCCTTCTTCTCGTTTCGCTCTCTTTCACCCTCCACCGTCTCATTTCGCTCTCTTTTACCCTCTTTCGTCTCGTTTCGCTCTCTTTGACCCTCCTTCGTCTCGTTTAGCTATCTTTCATCCTCCTTCGTCTCGTTTCGCTCTTTTTCACACTCCTTCGTCTCGTTTTGCTCTCTTTCACCCTCCTTCGTCTCGTTTCGCTCTCTTTCACCCTCCGTCGTCTTGTTTCGCTCTCTTTCACCCTCCATCGTCTTGTTTCGCTCTCTTTAATCCTCCTTCGTCTCGTTTCGCTCACTTTCACCCTCCTTTGTCTCGTTTCGCTCTCTTTCCCCTACCTTCATCTCGTTTCGCTCTCTTTCACCCTCCATCGTCTGGTTTCACTCTCTTTCACCCTCCTTCTTCTCGTTTCGCTCTCGTTCACACTCCTTTGTCCCGTTTCGCTCTCTTTGACCCTCCTTCAACTCGTTTCGCTCTCTTTCACCCTCCTTCTTCTCGTTTCGCTCTCTATCACCCTCCTTTGTCTCGTTTCGTTCTGTTTCACACTCCTTCATCTCGTTTTGCTCACTTTCACCCTCCTTCATCTCGTTTCGCTCTCTTTCACCCTCCTTCCTCTCGTTTCGCTCTCTTTCACTCTCCTTCTTCTCGTTTCGCTCTCTTTCACCCTCCTTTGTCTCTTTTCGCTCTCTTTGACCCTCCTTCATCTCGTTTCGCTCTCTTTCACCCTCCTTCGTCTGGTTTCGCTCTCTTTCACCCTCCTTCTTCTCGTTTCGCTCACTTTCACCCTCCTTCGTCTCGTTCCGCTCTCTTTCACCCTCCTTCGTCTCGTTTCGGTCTCTTTCACCCTCCTTTGTCTCATTCCACTCTCTTTCACCCCCCTTCGCCTCCTTTCGCTCTCTTTCACCCTCCTTTATCTCATTTCACTCTCTTTCTCCCTCCTTCGTCTCCTTTCACTCTCTTTCACCCTCCTTCTTCTCGTTTCGCTCTCTTTCACACTCCTTTGTCCCGTTTCGCTCTCTTTGACCCTCCTTCATCTCGTTTCGCTCTCTTTCACCCTCCTTCTTCTCGTTTCGCTCTCTATCACCCTCCTTTGTCTCGTTTCGTTCTGTTTCACACTCCTTCATCTCGTTTTGCTCTCTTTCACCCTCCTTCATCTCGTTTCGCTCTCTTTCACCCTCCTTCCTCTCGTTTCGCTCTCTTTCACTCTCCTTCTTCTCGTTTCGCTCTCTTTCACCCTCCTTTGTCTCTTTTCGCTCTCTTTCACCCTCCTTCGTCTCGTTTCGCTCTCTTTCACCCTCCTTCGTCTCGTTCCGCTCTCTTTCACCCTCCTTCTTCTCGTTTCGCTCTCTATCACCCTCCTTTGTCTCGTTTCGTTCTGTTTCACACTCCTTCATCTCGTTTTGCTCTCTTTCACCCTCCTTCATCTCGTTTCGCTCTCTTTCACCCTCCTTCCTCTCGTTTCGCTCTCTTTCACTCTCCTTCTTCTCGTTTCGCTCTCTTTCACCCTCCTTTGTCTCTTTTCGCTCTCTTTGACCCTCCTTCATCTCGTTTCGCTCTCTTTCACCCTCCTTCGTCTCGTTTCGCTCTCTTTCACCCTCCTTCGTCTCGTTCCGCTCTCTTTCACCCTCCTTCGTCTCGTTTCGCTCTCTTTCAACCTCCTTCGTCTCGTTTCGGTCTCTTTCACCCCCTTCGCCTCCTTTCGCTCTCTTTCACCCTCCTTTATCTCATTTCACTCTCTTTCACCCTCCTTCGCCTCCTTTCGCTCTCTTTCACCCTCCTTTATCTCATTTCACTCTCTTTCACCCTCCTTCGTCTCCTTTCGCTCTCTTTCACCCTCCATCATCTTGCTTCGCTCTCTTTCACCCTCCTTCGTCTCGTTTCGCTCTCTTTCACCCACCATCGTCTCATTTCGCTCTCTTTTACACTCTTTCGTCTCGTTTCGCTCTCTTTCACCCTCCTTCGTCTCGTTTCGCTGTCTTTCAACCTCCTTCGTCTCGTTTCGGTCTCTTTCACCCCCTTCGCCTCCTTTCGCTCTCTTTCACCCTCCTTTATCTCATTTCACTCTCTTTCACCCTCCTTCGTCTCCTTTCGCTCTCTTTCACCCTCCATCATCTTGCTTCGCTCTCTTTCACCCTCCTTCGTCTCGTTTCGCTCTCTTTCACCCACCATCGTCTCATTTCGCTCTCTTTTACACTCTTTCGTCTCGTTTCGCTCTCTTTGAACCTCCTTCGTCTCGTTTAGCTCTCTTTCATCCTCCTTCGTCTCGTTTCGCTCTGTTTCACACTCCTTCGTCTCGTTTTGCTCTCTTTCACGCTCCTTCGTCTCGTTTCGCTCTCTTTCACCCTCCTTCGTCGTGTTTCGCTCTGTTGCACTCGCCTTTGTCTCGTTTCACCCTCTTTCACCCTCCTTCGTCTTGTTCCGCTCACTTTCACCTACCTTCATCTCGTTTCGCTCTCTTTCCCCCTCCTTCGTCTCGTTTCGGTCTCTTTCACACTCCTTTGTCATGTTTCGCTCTCTTTCACCCACCTTCATCTTGTTTCGCTCTATTTCACCCGCCTTCGCGTCGTTTCGGTCTCTTTCATCCTCCTTCGCCTCGTTTCGTTCTCTTTCACCCTCCATCGTCTCGTTTCGCTATCTTTGACCATCCTTCATCTCGTTTCGCTCTCTTTGACCCTCCTTCGTCTCGTTTATCTCTCTTTCATCCTCCTTCATCTCGTTTCGCTCTGTTTTACACTCCTTCGTCTCGTTTTGCTCTCTTTCACCCTCCTTCGTCTTGTTTCGCTCTGTTCCACCCGCCTTCGTCTCGTTTCGCCCTCTTTCACCCTCCTTTGTCTCGTTTCACTCTCTTTCCCCCTCCTTCGTCTCGTTTCATTCTCTTTCACCCTCCTTCGTCTCGCTCCGCTCTCTTTCACCCTCCTTCGACTCCTTTCGCTCTTTCACCCTCCTTCATCTCGTTTTGCTCTCTTTCACCCTCCTTCATCTCGTTTCGCTCTCTTTCACCCTCCTTCCTCTCGTTTCGCTCTCTTTCACCCTCCTTCTTCTCGTTTCGCTCTCTTTCACCCTCCTTTGTCTCGTTTCGTTCTCTTTGTCCCTCCTTCATCTCGTTTCGCTCTCTACCACCCTCCTTCGTCTCGTTTCGCTCTCTTTCACCATCCTTCGTCTTGTTTCGCTCTCTTTCACCCTCCATCGTCTCGTTTCGCTCTCTTTCACCCTCCTTCGTCTCGTTTCGCTCACTTTCACCTACCTTCATCTCGTTTCGCTCTCTTTCACCCTCCTTCGTCTCGTTTCGGTCTCTTTCACACTCCTTTGTCTTGTTTCGCTCTCTTTCACCCACCTTCATCTTGTTTCGCTCACTTTCACCCTCCTTCGCCTCGTTTCGGTCTCTTTCATCCTCCTTCGTCTCGTTTCATTCTCTTTCACCCTCCATCGTCTCGTTTCGCTATCTTTGACCATCCTTCATCTCGTTTCACTCTCTTTCACCCTCCTTCGTCTCGTTTCGCTCTCTTCCAACCTCCTTCATCTCGTTTCGCTCTCTTTCAACCTCCTTCGTCTCGTTTCGCCCTCTTTCACCCTCCTTCGTCTCGTTTCACTCTCTTTCACTCTTCTTCGTCTCGTTTCGTTCTCTTTCACCGTCCTTCGTCTCGTTTCGCTCTGTTTCACACTCATTCGTCTCGTTTTGCTCTCTTTCACCCTCCTTCGTCTCGTTTCGCTCTCTTTCACCCTCCTTCATCTTGTTTCGCTCTGTTGCACTCGCATTTGTCTCGTTTCGCCCTCTTTTACCCTCCTTCGTCTTGATCCGCTCTCTTTCACCCTCCATCGTCTCGTTTCGCTCTCTTTCACCCTCCTTCGTCTCGTTTCGCTCACTTTCACCTACCTTCATCTCGTTTCGCTCTCTTTCACCCTCCTTCGCCTCGTTTCGCTCACTTTCACCCTCCTTCGTCTCGTTCCGCTCTCTTTCACCCTCCTTCGTCTCGTTTCGGTCCCTTTCACCCTCCTTCGTCTCGTTCCACTCTCTTTCACCCTCCTTCGACTCCTTTCGCTCTCTTTCACCCTCCTTTATCTCATTTCGCTCTCTTTCTCCCTCCTTCATCTCCTTTAGCTGTCTTTCACCCTCCGTCGTATTGTTTCGCTCTCTTTGACCCTCCTTCATCTCGTTTCGCTCTCTTTCACCCTCCTTCTTCTCGTTTCGCTCTCTATCACCCTCCTTTGTCTCGTTTCGTTCTGTTTCACACTCCTTCATCTCGTTTTGCTCTCTTTCACCCTCCTTCCTCTCGTTTCGCTCTCTTTCACTCTCCTTCTTCTCGTTTCGCTCTCTTTCACCCTCCTTTGTCTCTTTTCGCTCTCTTTGACCCTCCTTCATCTCGTTTCACTCTCTTTCACCCTCCTTCATCTCGTTTCGCTCTCTTTCACCCTCCTTCCTCTTGTTTCGCTCTCTTTCACCCTCCTTCTTCTCGTTTCGCTCTCTTTCACCCTCCTTTGTCTCGTTTCGTTCTCTTTGTCCCTCCTTCATCTCGTTTCGCTCTCTACCACCCTCCTTCGTCTCGTTTCGCTCTCTTTCACCATCCTTCGTCTTGTTTCGCTCTCTTTCACCCTCCATCGTCTCGTTTCGCTCTCTTTCACCCTCCTTCGTCTCGTTTCGCTCACTTTCACCTACCTTCATCTCGTTTCGCTCTCTTTCACCCTCCTTCGTCTCGTTTCGGTCTCTTTCACACTCCTTTGTCTTGTTTCGCTCTGTTTCACCCACCTTCATCTTGTTTCGCTCTCTTTCACCCTCCTTCACCTCGTTTCGGTCTCTTTCATCCTCCTTCGTCTCGTTTCATTCTCTTTCACCCTCCATCGTCTCGTTTCGCTATCTTTGACCATCCTTCATCTCGTTTCACTCTCTTTCACCCTCCTTCGTCTCGTTTCGCTCTCTTCCAACCTCCTTCATCTCGTTTCGCTCTCTTTCAACCTCCTTCGTCTCGTTTCGCTCTCTTTCACCCTTCTTCTTCTCGTTTCACTCTGTTCCACCCGCCTTCGTCTCGTTTCGCCCTCTTTCACCCTCCTTCGTCTCGTTTCACTCTCTTTCACCCTCCTTCGTCTCGTTTCGTTCTCTTTCACCGTCCTTCGTCTCGCTCCGCTCTCTTTCACCCTCTTTCTTCTCCTTTCGCTCTCTTTCACCCTCCTTCGTCTCGTTTCGCTCTGTTTCACACTCATTCGTCTCGTTTTGCTCTCTTTCACCCTCCTTCGTCTCGTTTCGCTCTCTTTCACCCTCCTTCATCTTGTTTCGCTCTGTTGCACTCGCATTTGTCTCGTTTCGCCCTCTTTTACCCTCCTTCGTCTTGATCCGCTCTCTTTCACCCTCCATCGTCTCGTTTCGCTCTCTTTCACCCTCCTTCGTCTCGTTTCGCTCACTTTCACCTACCTTCATCTCGTTTCGCTCTCTTTCACCCTCCTTCGCCTCGTTTCGCTCACTTTCACCCTCCTTCGTCTCGTTCCGCTCTCTTTCACCCTCCTTCGTCTCGTTTCGCTCCCTTTCACCCTCCTTCGTCTCGTTCCACTCTCTTTCACCCTCCTTCGACTCCTTTCGCTCTCTTTCACCCTCCTTTATCTCATTTCGCTCTCTTTCTCCCTCCTTCATCTCCTTTCGCTGTCTTTCACCCTCCGTCGTATTGTTTCGCTCTCTTTGACCCTCCTTCATCTCGTTTCGCTCTCTTTCACCCTCCTTCTTCTCGTTTCGCTCTCTATCACCCTCCTTTGTCTCGTTTCGTTCTGTTTCACACTCCTTCATCTCGTTTTGCTCTCTTTCACCCTCCTTCCTCTCGTTTCGCTCTCTTTCACTCTCCTTCTTCTCGTTTCGCTCTCTTTCACCCTCCTTTGTCTCTTTTCGCTCTCTTTGACCCTCCTTCATCTCGTTTCGCTCTCTTTCACCCTCCTTCATCTCGTTTCGCTCTCTTTCACCCTCCTTCCTCTTGTTTCGCTCTCTTTCACCCTCCTTCTTCTTGTTTCGCTCTCTTTCACCCTCCTTTGTCTCGTTTCGTTCTCTTTGTCCCTCCTTCATCTCGTTTCGCTCTCTACCACCCTCCTTCGTCTCGTTTCGCTCTCTTTCACCATCCTTCGTCTTGTTTCGCTCTCTTTCACCCTCCATCGTCTCGTTTCGCTCTCTTTCACCCTCCTTCGTCTCGTTTCGCTCACTTTCACCTACCTTCATCTCGTTTCGCTCTCTTTCACCCTCCTTCGTCTCGTTTCGGTCTCTTTCACACTCCTTTGTCTTGTTTCGCTCTCTTTCACCCACCTTCATCTTGTTTCGCTCTCTTTCACCCTCCTTCGCCTCGTTTCGGTCTCTTTCATCCTCCTTCGTCTCGTTTCATTCTCTTTCACCCTCCATCGTCTCGTTTCGCTATCTTTGACCATCCTTCATCTCGTTTCACTCTCTTTCACCCTCCTTCGTCTCGTTTCGCTCTCTTCCAACCTCCTTCATCTCGTTTCGCTCTCTTTCAACCTCCTTCGTCTCGTTTCGCTCTCTTTCACCCTCCTTCTTCTCGTTTCACTCTGTTCCACCCGCCTTCGTCTCGTTTCGCCCTCTTTCACCCTCCTTCGTCTCGTTTCACTCTCTTTCACCCTCCTTCGTCTCGTTTCGTTCTCTTTCACCGTCCTTCGTCTCGCTCCGCTCTCTTTCACCCTCTTTCTTCTCCTTTCGCTCTCTTTCACCCTCCTTCGTCTCGTTTCGCTCTGTTTCACACTCATTCATCTCGTTTTGCTCTCTTTCACCCTCCTTCGTCTCGTTTCGCTCTCTTTCACCCTCCTTCATCTTGGTTCGCTCTGTTGCACTCGCATTTGTCTCGTTTCGCCCTCTTTTACCCTCCTTCGTCTTGATCCGCTCTCTTTCACCCTCCATCGTCTCGTTTCGCTCTCTTTCACCCTCCTTCGTCTCGTTTCGCTCACTTTCACCTACCTTCATCTCGTTTCGCTCTCTTTCACCCTCCTTCGCCTCGTTTCGCTCACTTTCACCCTCCTTCGTCTTGTTCCGCTCTCTTTCACCCTCCTTCGTCTCGTTTCGGTCCCTTTCACCCTCCTTGGTCTCGTTCCACTCTCTTTCACCCTCCTTCGACTCCTTTCGCTCTCTTTGACCCTCCTTCATCTCGTTTCGCTCTCTTTCACCCTCCTTCTTCTCGTTTCGCTCTCTATCACCCTCCTTTGTCTCGTTTCGTTCTGTTTCACACTCCTTCATCTCGTTTTGCTCTCTTTCACCCTCCTTCCTCTCGTTTCGCTCTCTTTCACTCTCCTTCTTCTCGTTTCGCTCTCTTTCACCCTCCTTTGTCTCTTTTCGCTCTCTTTGACCCTCCTTCATCTCGTTTCGCACTCTTTCACCCTCCTTCGTCTCGTTTCGCTCTCTTTCACCCTCCTTCTTCTCGTTTCGCTCACTTTCACCCTCCTTCGTCTCGTTCCGCTCTCTTTCACCCTCCTTCGTCTCGTTTCGGTCTCTTTCACCCTCCTTCGTCTCATTCCACTCTCTTTCACCCTCCTTCGCCTCTTTTCGCTCTCTTTCACCCTCCTTTATCTCATTTCACTCTCTTTCACCCTCCTTCGTCTCCCTTCGCTCTCTTTCACCCTCCATCGTCTTGTTTCGCTCTCTTTCACCCTCCTTCATCTCGTTTCGGTCTCTTTCACCCCCCTTCGCCTCCTTTCGCTCTCTTTCACCCTGCTTTATCTCATTTCACTCTCTTTCACCCTCCTTCGTCTCCTTTCGCTCTCTTTCACCCTCCATCATCTTGTTTCGCTCTCTTTCACCCTCCTTCGTCTCGTTTCGCTCTCTTTCACCCTCCACCGTCTCATTTCGCTCTCTTTTACACTCTTTCGTCTCGTTTCGCTCTCTTTGAACCTCCTTCGTCTCGTTTAGCTCTCTTTCATCCTCCTTCGTCTCGTTTCGCTCTGTTTCACACTCCTTCGTCTCGTTTTGCTCTCTTTCACCCTCCTTCGTCTCGTTTCGCTCTCTTTCACCCTCCTTCGTCTTGTTTCGCTCTGTTGCACTCGCCTTTGTCTCGTTTCACCCTCTTTCACCCTCCTTCGTCTTGTTTCGCTCTCTTTCATCCTCCATCGTCTCGTTTCGCTCTCTTTCACCCTCCTTCGTCTCGTTTCGCTCACTTTCACCTACCTTCATCTCGTTTCGCTCTCTTTCCCCCTCCTTCGTCTCGTTTCGGTCTCTTTCACACTCCTTTGTCTTGTTTCGCTCTCTTTCACCCACCTTCATCTTGTTTCGCTCTATTTCACCCGCCTTCGCGTCGTTTCGGTCTCTTTCATCCTCCTTCGTCTCGTTTCGTTCTCTTTCACCCTCCATCGTCTCGTTTCGCTATCTTTGACCATCCTTCAACTCGTTTCGCTCTCTTTGACCCTCCTTCGTCTCGTTTATCTCTCTTTCATCCTCCTTCATCTCGTTTCGCTCTGTTTTACACTCCTTCGTCTCGTTTTGCTCTCTTTCACCCTCCTTCATCTTGTTTCGCTCTGTTCCACCCGCCTTCGTCTCGTTTCGCCCTCTTTCACCCTCCTTCGTCTCGTTTCACTCTCTTTCCCCCTCCTTCGTCTCGTTTCATTCTCTTTCACCCTCCTTCGTCTCGCTCCGCTCTCTTTCACCCTCCTTCGACTCCTTTCGCTCTTTCACCCTCCTTCGTCTCGTTTTGCTCTCTTTCACCCTCCTTCATCTCGTTTCGCTCTCTTTCACCCTCCTTCCTCTCGTTTCGCTCTCTTTCACCCTCCTTCTTCTCGTTTCGCTCTCTTTCACCCTCCTTTGTCTCGTTTCGTTCTCTTTGTCCCTCCTTCATCTCGTTTCGCTCTCTACCACCCTCCTTCGTCTCGTTTCGCTCTCTTTCACCATCCTTCGTCTTGTTTCGCTCTCTTTCACCCTCCTTCGCCTCGTTTCGCTCACTTTCACCCTCCTTCGTCTCGTTCCGCTCTCTTTCACCCTCCTTCGTCTCGTTTCGGTCCCTTTCACCCTCCTCTGTCTCGTTCCACTCTCTTTCACCCTCCTTCGACTCCTTTCGCTCTCTTTCACCCTCCTTTATCTCATTTCGCTCTCTTTCTCCCTCCTTCATCTCCTTTCGCTGTCTTTCACCCTCCGTCATATTGTTTTGCTCTCTTTGACCCTCCTTCATCTCGTTTCGCTCTCTTTCACCCTCCTTCTTCTCGTTTCGCTCTCTATCACCCTCCTTTGTCTCGTTTCGTTCTGTTTCACACTCCTTCATCTCGTTTTGCTCTCTTTCACCCTCCTTCCTCTCGTTTCGCTCTCTTTCACTCTCCTTCTACTCGTTTCGCTCTCTTTCACCCTCCTTTGTCTCTTTTCGCTCTCTTTGACCCTCCTTCATCTCGTTTCGCTCTCTTTCACCCTCCTTCATCTCGTTTCGCTCTCTTTCACCCTCCTTCCTCTTGTTTCGCTCTCTTTCACCCTCCTTCTTCTCGT
This sequence comes from Scyliorhinus torazame, assembly GCF_047496885.1. Classification (NCBI taxonomy): domain Eukaryota; kingdom Metazoa; phylum Chordata; class Chondrichthyes; order Carcharhiniformes; family Scyliorhinidae; genus Scyliorhinus; species Scyliorhinus torazame. The sequence goes on from NW_027307785.1 coordinate 889,371, forward strand.
TTCGCTCTCTTTCACCCTCCTTTGTCTCGTTTCGTTCTCTTTGCCCCTCCTTCATCTCGTTTCGCTCTCTACCACCCTCCTTCGTCTCGTTTCGCTCTCTTTCACCATCCTTCGTCTTGTTTCGCTCTCTTTCACCCTCCATCGTCTCGTTTCGCTCTCTTTCACCCTCCTTCGTCTCGTTTCGCTCACTTTCACCTACCTTCATCTCGTTTCGCTCTCTTTCACCCTCCTTCGTCTCGTTTCGGTCTCTTTCACACTCCTTTGTCTTGTTTCGCTCTCTTTCACCCACCTTCATCTTGTTTCGCTCTCTTTCACCCTCCTTCGCCTCGTTTCGGTCTCTTTCATCCTCCTTCGTCTCGTTTCATTCTCTTTCACCCTCCATCGTCTCGTTTCGCTATCTTTGACCATCCTTCATCTCGTTTCACTCTCTTTCACCCTCCTTCGTCTCGTTTCGCTCTCTTCCAACCTCCTTCATCTCGTTTCGCTCTCTTTCAACCTCCTTCGTCTCGTTTCGCTCTCTTTCACCCTCCTTCTTCTCGTTTCACTCTGTTCCACCCGCCTTCGTCTCGTTTCGCCCTCTTTCACCCTCCTTCGTCTCGTTTCACTCTCTTTCACCCTCCTTCGTCTCGTTTCGTTCTCTTTCACCGTCCTTCGTCTCGCTCCGCTCTCTTTCACCCTCTTTCTTCTCCTTTCGCTCTCTTTCACCCTCCTTCGTCTCGTTTCGCTCTGTTTCACACTCATTCATCTCGTTTTGCTCTCTTTCACCCTCCTTCGTCTCGTTTCGCTCTCTTTCACCCTCCTTCATCTTGTTTCGCTCTGTTGCACTCGCATTTGTCTCGTTTCGCCCTCTTTTACCCTCCTTCGTCTTGATCCGCTCTCTTTCACCCTCCATCGTCTCGTTTCGCTCTCTTTCACCCTCCTTCGTCTCGTTTCGCTCACTTTCACCTACCTTCATCTCGTTTCGCTCTCTTTCACCCTCCTTCGCCTCGTTTCGCTCACTTTCACCCTCCTTCGTCTCGTTCCGCTCTCTTTCACCCTCCTTCGTCTCGTTTCGGTCCCTTTCACCCTCCTTGGTCTCGTTCCACTCTCTTTCACCCTCCTTCGACTCCTTTCGCTCTCTTTGACCCTCCTTCATCTCGTTTCGCTCTCTTTCACCCTCCTTCTTCTCGTTTCGCTCTCTATCACCCTCCTTTGTCTCGTTTCGTTCTGTTTCACACTCCTTCATCTCGTTTTGCTCTCTTTCACCCTCCTTCCTCTCGTTTCGCTCTCTTTCACTCTCCTTCTTCTCGTTTCGCTCTCTTTCACCCTCCTTTGTCTCTTTTCGCTCTCTTTGACCCTCCTTCATCTCGTTTCGCTCTCTTTCACCCTCCTTCGTCTCGTTTCGCTCTCTTTCACCCTCCTTCTTCTCGTTTCGCTCACTTTCACCCTCCTTCGTCTCGTTCCGCTCTCTTTCACCCTCCTTCGTCTCATTCCACTCTCTTTCACCCTCCTTCGACTCTTTTCGCTCTCTTTCACCCTCCTTTATCTCATTTCACTCTCTTTCACCCTCCTTCGTCTCCCTTCGCTCTCTTTCACCCTCCATCGTCTTGTTTCGCTCTCTTTCACCCTCCTTCATCTCGTTTCGGTCTCTTTCACCCCCCTTCGCCTCCTTTCGCTCTCTTTCACCCTGCTTTATCTCATTTCACTCTCTTTCACCCTCCTTCGTCTCCTTTTGCTCTCTTTCACCCTCCATCATCTTGTTTCGCTCTCTTTCACCCTCCTTCGTCTCGTTTCGCTCTCTTTCACCCTCCACCGTCTCATTTCGCTCTCTTTTACACTCTTTCGTCTCGTTTCGCTCTCTTTGAACCTCCTTCGTCTCGTTTCGCTCTCTTTCACCCTCCTTCTTCTCGTTTCGCTCTCTTTCACCCTCCTTTGTCTCGTTTCGTTCTCTTTGTCCCTCCTTCATCTCGTTTCGCTCTCTACCACCCTCCTTCGTCTCGTTTCGCTCTCTTTCACCATCCTTCGTCTTGTTTCGCTCTCTTTCACCCTCCATCGTCTCGTTTCGCTCTCTTTCACCCTCCTTCGTCTCGTTTCGCTCACTTTCACCTACCTTCATCTCGTTTCGCTCTCTTTCACCCTCCTTCGTCTCGTTTCGGTCTCTTTCACACTCCTTTGTCTTGTTTCGCTCTCTTTCACCCTCCTTCGCCTCGTTTCGGTCTCTTTCATCCTCCTTCGTCTCGTTTCATTCTCTTTCACCCTCCATCGTCTCGTTTCGCTATCTTTGACCATCCTTCATCTCGTTTCACTCTCTTTCACCCTCCTTCGTCTCGTTTCGCTCTCTTCCAACCTCCTTCATCTCGTTTCGCTCTCTTTCAACCTCCTTCGTCTCGTTTCGCTCTCTTTCACCCTCCTTCTTCTCGTTTCACTCTGTTCCACCCGCCTTCGTCTCGTTTCGCCCTCTTTCACCCTCATTCGTCTCGTTTCACTCTCTTTCACCCTCCTTCGTCTCGTTTCGTTCTCTTTCACCGTCCTTCGTCTCGCTCCGCTCTCTTTCACCCTCTTTCTTCTCCTTTCGCTCTCTTTCACCCTCCTTCGTCTCGTTTCGCTCTGTTTCACACTCCTTCGTCTCGTTTTGCTCTCTTTCACCCTCCTTCGTCTCGTTTCGCTCTCTTTCACCCTCCTTCATCTTGTTTCGCTCTGTTGCACTCGCATTGGTCTCGTTTCGCCCTCTTTTACCCTCCTTCGTCTTGATCCGCTCTCTTTCACCCTCCATCGTCTCGTTTCGCTCTCTTTCACCGTCCTTCGTCTCGTTTCGCTCACTTTCACCTACCTTCATCTCGTTTCGCTCTCTTTCACCCTCCTTCGCCTCGTTTCGCTCACTTTCACCCTCCTTCGTCTCGTTCCGCTCTCTTTCACCCTCCTTCGTCTCGTTTCGGTCCCTTTCACCCTCCTTTGTCTCGTTCCACTCTCTTTCACCCTCCGTCGACTCCTTTCGCTCTCTTTCACCCTCCTTTATCTCATTTCGCTCTCTTTCTCCCTCCTTCATCTCCTTTCGCTGTCTTTCACCCTCCGTCGTATTGTTTCGCTCTCTTTCACCCTCCATCGTCTCGTTTCGCTCTCTTTCATCCTCCTTCGTCTCGTTTCGCTCACTTTCACCCTCCTTTGTCTCGTTTCGCTCTCTTTCACCTACCTTCATCTCGTTTCGCTCTCTTTCACCCTCCTTTGTCTTGTTTCGCTCTCTTTCACCTACCTTCATCTCGTTTCGCTCTCTTTCACACTCCTTTATCCCGTTTCGCTCTCTTTGACCCTCCTTCATCTCGTTTCGCTCTCTTTCACCCTCCTTCTTCTCGTTTCGCTCCCTTTCACCCTCCTTCGTCTCGTTTCGTTCTGTTTCACACTCCTTCGTCTCGTTTTGCTCTCTTTCACCCTCCTTCATCTCGTTTCGCTCTCTTTCACCCTCCTTCCTCTCGTTTAGCTCTCTTTCACCCTCCTTCTTCTCGTTTCGCTCTCTTTGACCCTCCTTTGTCTCGTTTCGCTCTCTTTGACCCTCCTTCATCTCGTTTCGCTCTCTTTCACCCTCCTTCGTCTCGTTTCGCTCTCTTTCACCCTCCTTCTTCTCGTTTCGCTCACTTTCACCCTCCTTCGTCTCGTTCCGCTTTCTTTCACCCTCCTTCGTCTCGTTTCGGTCTCTTTCACCCTCCTTCGTCTCATTCCACTCTCTTTCACCCTCCTTCGCCTCCTTTCGCTCTCTTTCACCCTCCTTTATCTCATTTCACTCTCTTTCACCCTCCTTCGTCTCCTTTCGCTCTCTTTCACCCTCCATCGTCTTGTTTCGCTCTCTTTCTCACTCCTTCATCTCGTTTCGGTCTCTTTCACCCTCCTTCGCCTCCTTTCGCTCTCTTTCACCCTCCTTTATCTCATTTCACTCTCTTTCACCCTCCTTCGTCTCCTTTCGCTCTCTTTCACCCTCCATCGTCTTGTTTCGCTCTCTTTCACCCTCCTTCATCTCGTTTCGCTCTATTTCACCCTCCACCGTCTCATTTTGCTCTCTTTTACACTCTTTCGTCTCGTTTCGCTCTCTTTGAACCTCCTTCGTCTCGTTTAGCTCTCTTTCATCCTCCTTCGTCTCGTTTCGCTCTGTTTCACACTTCTTCGTCTCGTTTTGCTCTCTTTCACCCTCCTTCATCTCGTTTCGCTCTCTTTCACCCTCCTTCGTCTTGTTTCGCTCTGTTGCACTCGCCTTTGTCTCGTTTCACCCTCTTTCACCCTCCTTCGTCTTGTTTCGCTCTCTTTCATCCTCCATCGTCTCGTTTCGCTCTCTTTCACCCTCCTTCGTCTCGTTTCGCTCACTTTCACCGACCTTCATCTCGTTTCGCTCTCTTTCACCCTCCTTCGTCTCGTTTCGGTCTCTTTCACACTCCTTTGTCTTGTTTCGCTTTCTTTCACCCACCTTCATCTTGTTTCGCTCTATTTCACCCGCCTTCGCCTCGTTTCGGTCTCTTTCATCCTCCTTCGTCTCGTTTCGTTCTCTTTCACCCTCCATCGTCTCGTTTCGCTATCTTTGACCATCCTTCATCTCGTTTCGCTCTCTTTGACCCTCCTTCGTCTCGTTTAGCTCTCTTTCATCCTCCTTCATCTCGCTTCGCTCTGTTTTACACTGCTTCGTCTCGTTTTGCTCTCTTTCACCCTCCTTCATCTTGTTTTGCTCTGTTCCACCCGCCTTCGTCTCGTTTCACCCTCTTTCACCCTCCTTGGTCTCGTTTCACTCTCTTTCACCTACCTTCATCTCGTTTCGCTCTCTTTCATCCTCCTTCGTCTCGCTTCGCTCACTTTCACCCTCCTTTGTCTCGTTTCGCTCTCTTTCACCTACCTTCATCTCGTTTCGCTCTCTTTCACCCTCCATCGTCTGGTTTCGCTCTCTTTCACCCTCCTTCTTCTCGTTTCGCTCTCTTTCACACTCCTTTGTCCCGTTTCGCTCTCTTTGACCCTCCTTCATCTCGTTTCGCTCTCTTTCACCCTCCTTCTTCTCGTTTCGCTCCCTTTCACCCTCCTTCGTCTCGTTTCGTTCTATTTCACACTCCTTCGTCTCGTTTTGCTCTCTTTCACCCTCCTTCATCTCGTTTCGCTCTCTTTCACCCTCCTTCCTCTCGTTTCGCTCTCTTTCACCCTCCTTCTTCTCGTTTCGCTCTCTTTGACCCTCCTTTGTCTCGTTTCGCTCTCTTTGACCCTCCTTCATCTCGTTTCGCTCTCTTTCACCCTCCTTCGTCTCGTTTCGCTCTCTTTCACCCTCCTTCGTCTCGTTTCGGTCTCTTTCACCCTCCTTCGTCTCATTCCACTCTCTTTCACCCTCCTTCGCCTCCTTTCGCTCTCTTTCACCCTCCTTTATCTCATTTCACTCTCTTTCACCCTCCTTCGTCTCCTTTCGCTCTCTTTCACCCTCCATCATCTTGTTTCGCTCTCTTTCACACTCCTTCATCTCGTTTCGGTCTCTTTCACCCTCCTTCGCCTCCTTTCGCTCTCTTTCACCCTCCTTTATCTCATTTCACTCTCTTTCACCCTCCTTCGTCTCCTTTCGCTCTCTTTCACCCTCCATCGTCTTGTTTCGCTCTCTTTCACCCTCCTTCATCTCGTTTCGCTCTCTTTCACCCTCCACCGTCTCATTTTGCTCTCTTTTACACTCTTTTGTCACGTTTCGCTCTCTTTGAACCTCCTTCGTCTCGTTTATCTCTCTTTCATCCTCCTTCGTCTCGTTTCGCTCTGTTTCACACTCCTTCGTCTCGTTTTGCTCTCTTTCACCCTCCTTCATCTCGTTTCGCTCTCTTTCACCCTCCTTCGTCTTGTTTCGCTCTGTTGCACTCGCCTTTGTCTCGTTTCACCCTCTTTCACCCTCCTTCGTCTTGTTTCGCTCTCTTTCATCCTCCATCGTCTCGTTTCGCTCTCTTTCACCCTCCTTCGTCTCGTTTCGCTCACTTTCACCTCCCTTCATCTCGTTTCGCTCTCTTTCACCCTCCTTCGTCTCGTTTCGGTCTCTTTCACACTCCTTTGTCTTGTTTCGCTTTCTTTCACCCACCTTCATCTTGTTTCGCTCTATTTCACCCGCCTTCGCCTCGTTTCGGTCTCTTTCATCCTCCTTCGTCTCGTTTCGTTCTATTTCACCCTCCATCGTCTCGTTTCGCTCTCTTTGACCCTCCTTCATCTCGTTTAGCTCTCTTTCATCCTCCTTCATCTCGCTTCGCTCTGTTTTACACTGCTTCGTCTCGTTTTGCTCTCTTTCACCCTCCTTCATCTTGTTTTGCTCTGTTCCACCCGCCTTCGTCTCGTTTCACCCTCTTTCACCCTCCTTGGTCTCGTTTCACTCTCTTTCACCTACCTTCATCTCGTTTCGCTCTCTTTCATCCTCCTTCGTCTCGTTTCGCTCACTTTCACCCTCCTTTGTCTCGTTTCGCTCTCTTTCACCTACCTTCATCTCGTTTCGCTCTCTTTCACCCTCCATCGTCTGGTTTCGCTCTCTTTCACCCTCCTTCTTCTCGTTTCGCTCTCTTTCACACTCCTTTGTCCCGTTTCGCTCTCTTTGACCCTCCTTCATCTCGTTTCGCTCTCTTTCACCCTCCTTCTTCTCGTTTCGCTCCCTTTCACCCTCCATCGTCTCGTTTCGTTCTGTGTCACACTCCTTCGTCTCGTTTCGCCCTCTTTCACCCTCCTTCGTCTCGTTTCACTCTCTTTCCCCCTCCTTCGTCTCGTTTCATTCTCTTTCACCCTCCTTCGTCTCGCTCCGCTCTCTTTCACCCTCCTTCGACTCCTTTCGCTCTTTCACCCTCCTTCGTCTCGTTTTGCTCTCTTTCACCCTCCTTCATCTCGTTTCGCTCTCTTTCACCCTCCTTCCTCTCGTTTCGCTCTCTTTCACCCTCCTTCTTCTCGTTTCGCTCTCTTTCACCCTCCTTTGTCTCGTTTCGTTCTCTTTGTCCCTCCTTCATCTCGTTTCGCTCTCTACCACCCTCCTTCGTCTCGTTTCGCTCTCTTTCACCATCCTTCGTCTTGTTTCGCTCTCTTTCACCCTCCATCGTCTCGTTTCGCTCTCTTTCACCCTCCTTCGTCTCGTTTCGCTCACTTTCACCTACCTTCATCTCGTTTCGCTCTCTTTCACCCTCCTTCGTCTCGTTTCGGTCTCTTTCACACTCCTTTGTCTTGTTTCGCTCTCTTTCACCCTCCTTCGCCTCGTTTCGGTCTCTTTCATCCTCCTTCGTCTCGTTTCATTCTCTTTCACCCTCCATCGTCTCGTTTCGCTATCTTTGACCATCCTTCATCTCGTTTCACTCTCTTTCACCCTCCTTCGTCTCGTTTCGCTCTCTTCCAACCTCCTTCATCTCGTTTCGCTCTCTTTCAACCTCCTTCGTCTCGTTTCGCTCTCTTTCACCCTCCTTCTTCTCGTTTCACTCTGTTCCACCCGCCTTCGTCTCGTTTCGCCCTCTTTCACCCTCCTTCGTCTCGTTTCACTCTCTTTCACCCTCCTTCGTCTCGTTTCGTTCTCTTTCACCGTCCTTCGTCTCGCTCCGCTCTCTTTCACCCTCTTTCTTCTCCTTTCGCTCTCTTTCACCCTCCTTCGTCTCGTTTCGCTCTGTTTCACACTCCTTCGTCTCGTTTTGCTCTCTTTCACCCTCCTTCGTCTCGTTTCGCTCTCTTTCACCCTCCTTCATCTTGTTTCGCTCTGTTGCACTCGCATTGGTCTCGTTTCGCCCTCTTTTACCCTCCTTCGTCTTGATCCGCTCTCTTTCACCCTCCATCGTCTCGTTTCGCTCTCTTTCACCGTCCTTCGTCTCGTTTCGCTCACTTTCACCTACCTTCATCTCGTTTCGCTCTCTTTCACCCTCCTTCGCCTCGTTTCGCTCACTTTCACCCTCCTTCGTCTCGTTCCGCTCTCTTTCACCCTCCTTCGCCTCGTTTCGCTCACTTTCACCCTCCTTCGTCTCGTTCCGCTCTCTTTCACCCTCCTTCGTCTCGTTTCGGTCCCTTTCACCCTCCTTTGTCTCGTTCCACTCTCTTTCACCCTCCGTCGACTCCTTTCGCTCTCTTTCACCCTCCTTTATCTCATTTCGCTCTCTTTCTCCCTCCTTCATCTCCTTTCGCTGTCTTTCACCCTCCGTCGTATTGTTTCGCTCTCTTTCACCCTCCATCGTCTCGTTTCGCTCTCTTTCATCCTCCTTCGTCTCGTTTCGCTCACTTTCACCCTCCTTTGTCTCGTTTCGCTCTCTTTCACCTACCTTCATCTCGTTTCGCTCTCTTTCACCCTCCTTTGTCTTGTTTCGCTCTCTTTCACCTACCTTCATCTCGTTTCGCTCTCTTTCACACTCCTTTATCCCGTTTCGCTCTCTTTGACCCTCCTTCATCTCGTTTCGCTCTCTTTCACCCTCCTTCTTCTCGTTTCGCTCCCTTTCACCCTCCTTCGTCTCGTTTCGTTCTGTTTCACACTCCTTCGTCTCGTTTTGCTCTCTTTCACCCTCCTTCATCTCGTTTCGCTCTCTTTCACCCTCCTTCCTCTCGTTTAGCTCTCTTTCACCCTCCTTCTTCTCGTTTCGCTCTCTTTGACCCTCCTTTGTCTCGTTTCGCTCTCTTTGACCCTCCTTCATCTCGTTTCGCTCTCTTTCACCCTCCTTCGTCTCGTTTCGCTCTCTTTCACCCTCCTTCTTCTCGTTTCGCTCACTTTCACCCTCCTTCGTCTCGTTCCGCTTTCTTTCACCCTCCTTCGTCTCGTTTCGGTCTCTTTCACCCTCCTTCGTCTCATTCCACTCTCTTTCACCCTCCTTCGCCTCCTTTCGCTCTCTTTCACCCTCCTTTATCTCATTTCACTCTCTTTCACCCTCCTTCGTCTCCTTTCGCTCTCTTTCACCCTCCATCGTCTTGTTTCGCTCTCTTTCACACTCCTTCATCTCGTTTCGGTCTCTTTCACCCTCCTTCGCCTCCTTTCGCTCTCTTTCACCCTCCTTTATCTCATTTCACTCTCTTTCACCCTCCTTCGTCTCCTTTCGCTCTCTTTCACCCTCCATCGTCTTGTTTCGCTCTCTTTCACCCTCCTTCATCTCGTTTCGCTCTCTTTCACCCTCCACCGTCTCATTTTGCTCTCTTTTACACTCTTTCGTCTCGTTTCGCTCTCTTTGAACCTCCTTCGTCTCGTTTAGCTCTCTTTCATCCTCCTTCGTCTCGTTTCGCTCTGTTTCACACTCCTTCGTCTCGTTTTGCTCTCTTTCACCCTCCTTCATCTCGTTTCGCTCTCTTTCACCCTCCTTCGTCTTGTTTAGCTCTGTTGCACTCGCCTTTGTCTCGTTTCACCCTCTTTCACCCTCCTTCGTCTTGTTTCGCTCTCTTTCATCCTCCATCGGCTCGTTTCGCTCTCTTTCACCCTCCTTCGTCTCGTTTCGCTCACTTTCACCTACCTTCATCTCGTTTCGCTCTCTTTCACCCTCCTTCGTCTCGTTTCGGTCTCTTTCACACTCCTTTGTCTTGTTTCGCTTTCTTTCACCCACCTTCATCTTGTTTCGCTCTATTTCACCCGCCTTCGCCTCGTTTCGGTCTCTTTCATCCTCCTTCGTCTCGTTTCGTTCTCTTTCACCCTCCATCGTCTCGTTTCGCTATCTTTGACCATCCTTCATCTCGTTTCGCTCTCTTTGACCCTCCTTCGTCTCGTTTAGCTCTCTTTCATCCTCATTCATCTCGCTTCGCTCTGTTTTACACTGCTTCGTCTCGTTTTGCTCTCTTTCACCCTCCTTCATCTTGTTTTGCTCTGTTCCACCCGCCTTCGTCTCGTTTCACCCTCTTTCACCCTCCTTCGTCTCGTTTCACTCTCTTTCACCTACCTTCATTTCGTTTCGCTCTCTTTCATCCTCCTTCGTCTCGTTTCGCTCACTTTCACCCTCCTTTGTCTCGTTTCGCTCTCTTTCACCCTCCGTCATATTGTTTCGCTCTCTTTCACCCTCCATCGTCTGGTTTCGCTCTCTTTCACCCTCCTTCTTCTCGTTTCGCTCTCTTTCACACTCCTTTGTCCCGTTTCGCTCTCTTTGACCCTCCTTCATCTCGTTTCGCTCTCTTTCACCCTCCTTCTTCTCGTTTCGCTCCCTTTCACCCTCCTTCGTCTCGTTTCGTTCTGTTTCACACTCCTTCGTCTCGTTTTGCTCTCTTTCACCCTCCTTCATCTCGTTTCGCTCTCTTTCACCCTCCTTCCTCTCGTTTCGCTCTCTTTCACCCTCCTTCTTCTCGTTTCGCTCTCTTTGACCCTCCTTTGTCTCGTTTCGCTCTCTTTGACCCTCCTTCATCTCGTTTCGCTCTCTTTCACCCTCCTTCGTCTCGTTTCGCTCTCTTTCACCCTCCTTCTTCTCGTTTCGCTCACTTTCACCCTCCTTCGTCTCGTTCCGCTTTCTTTCACCCTCCTTCGTCTCGTTACGGTCTCTTTCACCCTCCTTCGTCTCATTCCACTCTCTTTCACCCTCCTTCGCCTCCTTTCGCTCTCTTTCACCCTCCTTTATCTCATTTCACTCTCTTTCACCCTCCTTCGTCTCCTTTCGCTCTCTTTCACCCTCCATCGTCTTGTTTCGCTCTCTTTCACACTCCTTCATCTCGTTTCGGTCTCTTTCACCCTCCTTCGCCTCCTTTCGCTCTCTTTCACCCTCCTTTATCTCATTTCACTCTCTTTCACCCTCCTTCGTCTCCTTTCGCTCTCTTTCACCCTCCATCGTCTTGTTTCGCTCTCTTTCACCCTCCTTCATCTCGTTTCGCTCTCTTTCACCCTCCACCGTCTCATTTTGCTCTCTTTTACACTCTTTCGTCTCGTTTCGCTCTCTTTGAACCTCCTTCGTCTCGTTTAGCTCTCTTTCATCCTCCTTCGTCTCGTTTCGCTCTGTTTCACACTCCTTTGTCTTGTTTCGCTTTCTTTCACCCACCTTCATCTTGTTTCGCTCGATTTCACCCGCCTTCGCCTCGTTTCGGTCTCTTTCATCCTCCTTCGTCTCGTTTCGTTCTCTTTCACCCTCCATCGTCTCGTTTCGCTATCTTTGACCATCCTTCATCTCGTTTCGCTCTCTTTGACCCTCCTTCGTCTCGTTTAGCTCTCTTTCATCCTCCTTCATCTCGCTTCGCTCTGTTTTACACTGCTTCGTCTCGTTTTGCTCTCTTTCACCCTCCTTCATCTTGTTTTGCTCTGTTCCACCCGCCTTCGTCTCGTTTCACCCTCTTTCACCCTCCTTGGTCTCGTTTCACTCTCTTTCACCCTCCTTCATCTCGTTTCGCTCTCTTTCACCCTCCTTCCTCTCGTTTCGCTCTATTTCACGCTCCTTCTTCTCGTTTCGCTCTCTTTCGCCCTCCTTTGTCTCGATTCGCTCTCTTTGTCCCTCCTTCATCTCGTTTCGCTCTCTTTCACCCTCCTTCGTCTCGTTTCGCTCTCTTTCACCCTCTTTCGTCTCGTTTCGTTCTCTTTGACCCTCCTTCGTCTCGTTTAGCTCTCTTTCATCCTGCTTCGTCTCGTTTCGCTCTGTTTCACACTCGTTCGTCTCGTTTTGCTCTCTTTCACCCTCCTTCGTCTCGTTTCGCTCTCTTTCACCCTCCGTCGTCTTGTTTCGCTCTCTTTCACCCTCCATCGTCTTGTTTCGCTCTCTGTCACCCTCCTTCGTCTCGTTTCTCTCTCTTTCACCCTCCACCATCTCATTTCGCTCTCTTTTACCCTCTTTCGTCTCGTTTCGCTCTCTTTGACCCTCCTTCGTCTCGTTTAGCTCTCTCTCATCCTCCTTCATCTCGTTTCGCTCTGTTTCACACTCCTTCGTCTCGTTTTGCTCTCTTTCACCCTCCTTCGTCTTGTTTCGCTCTGTTCCACCTGCCTTCGTCTCGTTTGGCCCTCTTTCACCCTCCTTCGTCTCGTTTCACGCTCTTTCAACCTCCTTCGTCTCGTTTCGTTCTCTTTCACCCTCCTTCGTCTCACTCCGCTCTCTTTCACCTTCCTTCGACTCCTTTCGCTCTCTTTCACCCTCCTTCACCTTGTTTCGCTCTGTTGCACTCGCATTTGTCTCGTTTCGCCCTCTTTTACCCTCCTTCGTCTCGATCCGCTCTCTTTCACCCTCCATCGTCTCGTTTCGCTCTCTTTCACCCTCCTTCGTCTCGTTTCGCTCACTTTCACCTACCTTCATCTCGTTTCGCTCTCTTTCACCCTCCTTCGCCTCGTTTCGCTCACTTTCACCCTCCTTCGTCTTGTTCCGCTCTCTTTCACTCTCCTTCGTCTCGTTTCGGTCTCTTTCACCCTCCTTCGTCTCGTTCCACTCTCTTTCACCCTCCTTCGACTCCTTTCGCTCTCTTTCACCCTCCTTTATCTCATTTCGCTCTCTTTCTCACTCCTTCATCTCCTTTCGCTCTCTTTCACCCTCCATCGTCTTGTTTCGCTCTCGTTCACCCTCCTTCTTATCGTTTCGCTCTCTTTCACCCTCCAACGTCTCATTTTGCTCTCTTTTACCCTCTTTCGTCTCGTTTTGCTCTCTTTGACCCTCCTTCGTCTCGTTTAGCTATCTTTCATCCTCCTTCGTCTCGTTTCGCTCTCTTTCACCCTCCTTCTTCTCGTTTCGCTCACTTTCACCCTCCTTCGTCTCGTTCCGCTTTCTTTCACCCTCCTTCGTCTCGTTTCGGTCTCTTTCACCCTCCTTCGTCTCATTCCACTCTCTTTCACCCTCCTTCGCCTCCTTTCGCTCTCTTTCACCCTCCTTTATCTCATTTCACTCTCTTTCACCCTCCTTCGTCTCCTTTCGCTCTCTTTCACCCTCCATCGTCTTGTTCCGCTCTCTTTCACACTCCTTCATCTCGTTTCGGTCTCTTTCACCCTCCTTCGCCTCCTTTCGCTCTCTTTCACCCTCCTTTATCTCATTTCACTCTCTTTCACCCTCCTTCGTCTCCTTTCGCTCTCTTTCACCCTCCATCGTCTTGTTTCGCTCTCTTTCACCCTCCTTCATCTCGTTTCGCTCTCTTTCACCCTCCACCGTCTCATTTTGCTCTCTTTTACACTCTTTCGTCTCGTTTCGCTCTCTTTGAACCTCCTTCGTCTCGTTTAGCTCTCTTTCATCCTCCTTCGTCTCGTTTCGCTCTGTTTCACACTCCTTCGTCTCGTTTTGCTCTCTTTCACCCTCCTTCATCTCGTTTCGCTCTCTTTCACCCTCCTTCGTCTTGTTTCGCTCTGTTGCACTCGCCTTTGTCTCGTTTCACCCTCTTTCACCCTCCTTCGTCTTGTTTCGCTCTCTTTCATCCTCCATCGGCTCGTTTCGCTCTCTTTCACCCTCCTTCGTCTCGTTTCGCTCACTTTCACCTACCTTCATCTCGTTTCGCTCTCTTTCACCCTGCTTCGTCTCGTTTCGGTCTCTTTCACACTCCTTTGTCTTGTTTCGCTTTCTTTCACCCACCTTCATCTTGTTTCGCTCTATTTCACCCGCCTTCGCCTCGTTTCGGTCTCTTTCATCCTCCTTCGTCTCGTTTCGTTCTCTTTCACCCTCCATCGTCTCGTTTCGCTATCTTTGACCATCCTTCATCTCGTTTCGCTCTCTTTGACCCTCCTTCATCTCGTTTAGCTCTCTTTCATCCTCCTTCATCTCGCTTCGCTCTGTTTTACACTTCTTCGTCTCGTTTTGCTCTCTTTCACCCTCCTTCATCTTGTTTTGCTCTGTTCCACCCGCCTTCGTCTCGTTTCACCCTCTTTCACCCTCCTTGGTCTCGTTTCACTCTCTTTCACCCTCCTTCATCTCGTTTCGCTCTCTTTCACCCTCCTTCCTCTCGTTTCGCTCTATTTCACGCTCCTTCTTCTCGTTTCGCTCTCTTTCGCCCTCCTTTGTCTCGATTCGCTCTCTTTGTCCCTCCTTCATCTCGTTTCGCTCTCTTTCACCCTCCTTCGTCTCGTTTCGCTCTCTTTCACCCTCTTTCGTCTCGTTTCGTTCTCTTTGACCCTCCTTCGTCTCGTTTAGCTCTCTTTCATCCTGCTTCGTCTCGTTTCGCTCTGTTTCACACTCGTTCGTCTCGTTTTGCTCTCTTTCACCCTCCTTCGTCTCGTTTCGCTCTCTTTCACCCTCCGTCGTCTTGTTTCGCTCTCTTTCACCCTCCATCGTCTTGTTTCGCTCTCTGTCACCCTCCTTCGTCTCGTTTCTCTCTCTTTCACCCTCCACCATCTCATTTCGCTCTCTTTTACCCTCTTTCGTCTCGTTTCGCTCTCTTTGACCCTCCTTCGTCTCGTTTAGCTCTCTCTCATCCTCCTTCATCTCGTTTCGCTCTGTTTCACACTCCTTCGTCTCGTTTTGCTCTCTTTCACCCTCCTTCGTCTTGTTTCGCTCTGTTCCACCTGCCTTCGTCTCGTTTGGCCCTCTTTCACCCTCCTTCGTCTCGTTTCACGCTCTTTCAACCTCCTTCGTCTCGTTTCGTTCTCTTTCACCCTCCTTCGTCTCACTCCGCTCTCTTTCACCTTCCTTCGACTCCTTTCGCTCTCTTTCACCCTCCTTCACCTTGTTTCGCTCTGTTGCACTCGCATTTGTCTCGTTTCGCCCTCTTTTACCCTCCTTCGTCTCGATCCGCTCTCTTTCACCCTCCATCGTCTCGTTTCGCTCTCTTTCACCCTCCTTCGTCTCGTTTCGCTCACTTTCACCTACCTTCATCTCGTTTCGCTCTCTTTCACCCTCCTTCGCCTCGTTTCGCTCACTTTCACCCTCCTTCGTCTTGTTCCGCTCTCTTTCACCCTCCTTCGTCTCATTTCGGTCTCTTTCACCCTCCTTCGTCTCGTTCCACTCTCTTTCACCCTCCTTCGACTCCTTTCGCTCTCTTTCACCCTCCTTTATCTCATTTCGCTCTCTTTCTCACTCCTTCATCTCCTTTCGCTCTCTTTCACCCTCCATCGTCTTGTTTCGCTCTCGTTCACCCTCCTTCTTATCGTTTCGCTCTCTTTCACCCTCCAACGTCTCATTTTGCTCTCTTTTACCCTCTTTCGTCTCGTTTTGCTCTCTTTGACCCTCCTTCGTCTCGTTTAGCTATCTTTCATCCTCCTTCGTCTCGTTTCGCTCTGTTTCACACTCCTTCGTCTCGTTTTGCTCTCTTTCACCCTCCTTCGTCTCGTTTCACTCTCTTTCACCCTCCGTCATATTGTTTCGCTCTCTTTCACCCTCCATCGTCTCGTTTCGCTCTCTTTCATCCTCCTTCGTCTCGTTTCGCTCACTTTCACCCTCCTTTGTCTCGTTTCGCTCTCTTTCACCTACCTTCATCTCGTTTCGCTCTCTTTCACACTCCTTTATCCCGTTTCGCTCTCTTTGACCCTCCTTCATCTCGTTTCGCTCTCTTTCACCCTCCTTCTTCTCGGTTCGCTCTCTTTCACCCTCCTTTGTCTCGTTTCGTTCTGTTTCACACTCCTTCGTCTCGTTTTGCTCTCTTTCACCCTCCTTCATCTCGTTTCGCTCTCTTTCACCCTCCTTCCTCTCGTTTCGCTCTCTTTCACCCTCCTTCTTCTCGTTTCGCTCTCTTTCACCCTCCTTCATCTCGTTTCGCTCTCTTTGACCCTCCTTCGTCTCGTTTAGCTCTCTTTCATCCTCCTTCATCTCGCTTCGCTCTGTTTTACACTGCTTCGTCTCGTTTTGCTCTCTTTCACCCTCCTTCATCTTGTTTTGCTCTGTTCCACCCGCCTTCGTCTCGTTTCACCCTCTTTCACCCTCCTTGGTCTCGTTTCACTCTCTTTCACCCTCCTTCATCTCGTTTCGCTCTCTTTCACCCTCCTTCATCTCGTTTCGCTCTATTTCACGCTCCTTCTTCTCGTTTCGCTCTCTTTCGCCCTCCTTTGTCTCGATTCGCTCTCTTTGTCCCTCCTTCATCTCGTTTCGCTCTCTTTCACCCTCCTTCGTCTCGTTTCGCTCTCTTTCACCCTCTTTCGTCTCGTTTCGTTCTCTTTGACCCTCCTTCGTCTCGTTTAGCTCTCTTTCATCCTGCTTCGTCTCGTTTCGCTCTGTTTCACACTCGTTCGTCTCGTTTTGCTCTCTTTCACCCTCCTTCGTCTCGTTTCGCTCTCTTTCACCCTCCGTCGTCTTGTTTCGCTCTCTTTCACCCTCCATCGTCTTGTTTCGCTCTCTGTCACCCTCCTTCGTCTCGTTTCTCTCTCTTTCACCCTCCACCATCTCATTTCGCTCTCTTTTACCCTCTTTCGTCTCGTTTCGCTCTCTTTGACCCTCCTTCGTCTCGTTTAGCTCTCTCTCATCCTCCTTCATCTCGTTTCGCTCTGTTTCACACTCCTTCGTCTCGTTTTGCTCTCTTTCACCCTCCTTCGTCTTGTTTCGCTCTGTTCCACCTGCCTTCGTCTCGTTTGGCCCTCTTTCACCCTCCTTCGTCTCGTTTCACGCTCTTTCAACCTCCTTCGTCTCGTTTCGTTCTCTTTCACCCTCCTTCGTCTCACTCCGCTCTCTTTCACCTTCCTTCGACTCCTTTCGCTCTCTTTCACCCTCCTTCACCTTGTTTCGCTCTGTTGCACTCGCATTTGTCTCGTTTCGCCCTCTTTTACCCTCCTTCGTCTCGATCCGCTCTCTTTCACCCTCCATCGTCTCGTTTCGCTCTCTTTCACCCTCCTTCGTCTCGTTTCGCTCACTTTCACCTACCTTCATCTCGTTTCGCTCTCTTTCACCCTCCTTCGCCTCGTTTCGCTCACTTTCACCCTCCTTCGTCTTGTTCCGCTCTCTTTCACCCTCCTTCGTCTCGTTTCGGTCTCTTTCACCCTCCTTCGTCTCGTTCCACTCTCTTTCACCCTCCTTCGACTCCTTTCGCTCTCTTTCACCCTCCATCGTCTTGTTTCGCTCTCGTTCACCCTCCTTCTTATCGTTTCGCTCTCTTTCACCCTCCAACGTCTCATTTTGCTCTCTTTTACCCTCTTTCGTCTCGTTTTGCTCTCTTTGACCCTCCTTCGTCTCGTTTAGCTATCTTTCATCCTCCTTCGTCTCGTTTCGCTCTCTTTCACCCTCCTTCTTCTCGTTTCGCTCACTTTCACCCTCCTTCGTCTCGTTCCGCTTTCTTTCACCCTCCTTCGTCTCGTTTCGGACTCTTTCACCCTCCTTCGTCTCATTCCACTCTCTTTCACCCTCCTTCGCCTCCTTTCGCTCTCTTTCACCCTCCTTTATCTCATTTCACTCTCTTTCACCCTCCTTCGTCTCCTTTCGCTCTCTTTCACCCTCCATCGTCTTGTTTCGCTCTCTTTCACACTCCTTCATCTCGTTTCGGTCTCTTTCACCCTCCTTCGCCTCCTTTCGCTCTCTTTCACCCTCCTTTATCTCATTTCACTCTCTTTCACCCTCCTTCGTCTCCTTTCGCTCTCTTTCACCCTCCATCGTCTTGTTTCGCTCTCTTTCACCCTCCTTCATCTCGTTTCGCTCTCTTTCACCCTCCACCGTCTCATTTTGCTCTCTTTTACACTCTTTCGTCTCGTTTCGCTCTCTTTGAACCTCCTTCGTCTCGTTTAGCTCTCTTTCATCCTCCTTCGTCTCGTTTCGCTCTGTTTCACACTCCTTCGTCTCGTTTTGCTCTCTTTCACCCTCCTTCATCTCGTTTCGCTCTCTTTCACCCTCCTTCGTCTTGTTTCGCTCTGTTGCACTCGCCTTTGTCTCGTTTCACCCTCTTTCACCCTCCTTCGTCTTGTTTCGCTCTCTTTCATCCTCCATCGGCTCGTTTCGCTCTCTTTCACCCTCCTTCGTCTCGTTTCGCTCACTTTCACCTACCTTCATCTCGTTTCGCTCTCTTTCACCCTGCTTCGTCTCGTTTCGGTCTCTTTCACACTCCTTTGTCTTGTTTCGCTTTCTTTCACCCACCTTCATCTTGTTTCGCTCTATTTCACCCGCCTTCGCCTCGTTTCGGTCTCTTTCATCCTCCTTCGTCTCGTTTCGTTCTCTTTCACCCTCCATCGTCTCGTTTCGCTATCTTTGACCATCCTTCATCTCGTTTCGCTCTCTTTGACCCTCCTTCGTCTCGTTTAGCTCTCTTTCATCCTCCTTCATCTCGCTTCGCTCTGTTTTACACTTCTTCGTCTCGTTTCACCCTCTTTCACCCTCCTTGGTCTCGTTTCACTCTCTTTCACCCTCCTTCATCTCGTTTCGCTCTCTTTCACCCTCCTTCCTCTCGTTTCGCTCTATTTCACGCTCCTTCTTCTCGTTTCGCTCTCTTTCGCCCTCCTTTGTCTCGATTCGCTCTCTTTGTCCCTCCTTCATCTCGTTTCGCTCTCTTTCACCCTCCTTCGTCTCGTTTCGCTCTCTTTCACCCTCTTTCGTCTCGTTTCGTTCTCTTTGACCCTCCTTCGTCTCGTTTAGCTCTCTTTCATCCTGCTTCGTCTCGTTTCGCTCTGTTTCACACTCGTTCGTCTCGTTTTGCTCTCTTTCACCCTCCTTCGTCTCGTTTCGCTCTCTTTCACCCTCCGTCGTCTTGTTTCGCTCTCTTTCACCCTCCATCGTCTTGTTTCGCTCTCTGTCACCCTCCTTCGTCTCGTTTCTCTCTCTTTCACCCTCCACCATCTCATTTCGCTCTCTTTTACCCTCTTTCGTCTCGTTTCGCTCTCTTTGACCCTCCTTCGTCTCGTTTAGCTCTCTCTCATCCTCCTTCATCTCGTTTCGCTCTGTTTCACACTCCTTCGTCTCGTTTTGCTCTCTTTCACCCTCCTTCGTCTTGTTTCGCTCTGTTCCACCTGCCTTCGTCTCGTTTGGCCCTCTTTCACCCTCCTTCGTCTCGTTTCACGCTCTTTCAACCTCCTTCGTCTCGTTTCGTTCTCTTTCACCCTCCTTCGTCTCACTCCGCTCTCTTTCACCTTCCTTCGACTCCTTTCGCTCTCTTTCACCCTCCTTCACCTTGTTTCGCTCTGTTGCACTCGCATTTGTCTCGTTTCGCCCTCTTTTACCCTCCTTCGTCTCGATCCGCTCTCTTTCACCCTCCATCGTCTCGTTTCGCTCTCTTTCACCCTCCTTCGTCTCGTTTCGCTCACTTTCACCTACCTTCATCTCGTTTCGCTCTCTTTCACCCTCCTTCGCCTCGTTTCGCTCACTTTCACCCTCCTTCGTCTTGTTCCGCTCTCTTTCACCCTCCTTCGTCTCGTTTCGGTCTCTTTCACCCTCCTTCGTCTCGTTCCACTCTCTTTCACCCTCCTTCGACTCCTTTCGCTCTCTTTCACCCTCCTTTATCTCATTTCGCTCTCTTTCTCACTCCTTCATCTCCTTTCGCTCTCTTTCACCCTCCATCGTCTTGTTTCGCTCTCGTTCACCCTCCTTCTTATCGTTTCGCTCTCTTTCACCCTCCAACGTCTCATTTTGCTCTCTTTTACCCTCTTTCGTCTCGTTTTGCTCTCTTTGACCCTCCTTCGTCTCGTTTAGCTATCTTTCATCCTCCTTCGTCTCGTTTCGCTCTGTTTCACACTCCTTCGTCTCGTTTTGCTCTCTTTCACCCTCCTTCGTCTCGTTTCACTCTCTTTCACCCTCCGTCATATTGTTTCGCTCTCTTTCACCCTCCATCGTCTCGTTTCGCTCTCTTTCATCCTCCTTCGTCTCGTTTCGCTCACTTTCACCCTCCTTTGTCTCGTTTCGCTCTCTTTCACCTACCTTCATCTCGTTTCGCTCTCTTTCACACTCCTTTATCCCGTTTCGCTCTCTTTGACCCTCCTTCATCTCGTTTCGCTCTCTTTCACCCTCCTTCTTCTCGGTTCGCTCTCTTTCACCCTCCTTTGTCTCGTTTCGTTCTGTTTCACACTCCTTCGTCTCGTTTTGCTCTCTTTCACCCTCCTTCATCTCGTTTCGCTCTCTTTCACCCTCCTTCCTCTCGTTTCGCTCTCTTTCACCCTCCTTCTTCTCGTTTCGCTCTCTTTCACCCTCCTTCATCTCGTTTCGCTCTCTTTGACCCTCCTTCGTCTCGTTTAGCTCTCTTTCATCCTCCTTCATCTCGCTTCGCTCTGTTTTACACTGCTTCGTCTCGTTTTGCTCTCTTTCACCCTCCTTCATCTTGTTTTGCTCTGTTCCACCCGCCTTCGTCTCGTTTCACCCTCTTTCACCCTCCTTGGTCTCGTTTCACTCTCTTTCACCCTCCTTCATCTCGTTTCGCTCTCTTTCACCCTCCTTCATCTCGTTTCGCTCTATTTCACGCTCCTTCTTCTCGTTTCGCTCTCTTTCGCCCTCCTTTGTCTCGATTCGCTCTCTTTGTCCCTCCTTCATCTCGTTTCGCTCTCTTTCACCCTCCTTCGTCTCGTTTCGCTCTCTTTCACCCTCTTTCGTCTCGTTTCGTTCTCTTTGACCCTCCTTCGTCTCGTTTAGCTCTCTTTCATCCTGCTTCGTCTCGTTTCGCTCTGTTTCACACTCGTTCGTCTCGTTTTGCTCTCTTTCACCCTCCTTCGTCTCGTTTCGCTCTCTTTCACCCTCCGTCGTCTTGTTTCGCTCTCTTTCACCCTCCATCGTCTTGTTTCGCTCTCTGTCACCCTCCTTCGTCTCGTTTCTCTCTCTTTCACCCTCCACCATCTCATTTCGCTCTCTTTTACCCTCTTTCGTCTCGTTTCGCTCTCTTTGACCCTCCTTCGTCTCGTTTAGCTCTCTCTCATCCTCCTTCATCTCGTTTCGCTCTGTTTCACACTCCTTCGTCTCGTTTTGCTCTCTTTCACCCTCCTTCGTCTTGTTTCGCTCTGTTCCACCTGCCTTCGTCTCGTTTGGCCCTCTTTCACCCTCCTTCGTCTCGTTTCACGCTCTTTCAACCTCCTTCGTCTCGTTTCGTTCTCTTTCACCCTCCTTCGTCTCACTCCGCTCTCTTTCACCTTCCTTCGACTCCTTTCGCTCTCTTTCACCCTCCTTCACCTTGTTTCGCTCTGTTGCACTCGCATTTGTCTCGTTTCGCCCTCTTTTACCCTCCTTCGTCTCGATCCGCTCTCTTTCACCCTCCATCGTCTCGTTTCGCTCTCTTTCACCCTCCTTCGTCTCGTTTCGCTCACTTTCACCTACCTTCATCTCGTTTCGCTCTCTTTCACCCTCCTTCGCCTCGTTTCGCTCACTTTCACCCTCCTTCGTCTTGTTCCGCTCTCTTTCACCCTCCTTCGTCTCGTTTCGGTCTCTTTCACCCTCCTTCGTCTCGTTCCACTCTCTTTCACCCTCCTTCGACTCCTTTCGCTCTCTTTCACCCTCCTTTATCTCATTTCGCTCTCTTTCTCACTCCTTCATCTCCTTTCGCTCTCTTTCACCCTCCATCGTCTTGTTTCGCTCTCGTTCACCCTCCTTCTTATCGTTTCGCTCTCTTTCACCCTCCAACGTCTCATTTTGCTCTCTTTTACCCTCTTTCGTCTCGTTTTGCTCTCTTTGACCCTCCTTCGTCTCGTTTAGCTATCTTTCATCCTCCTTCGTCTCGTTTCGCTCTGTTTCACACTCCTTCGTCTCGTTTTGCTCTCTTTCACCCTCCTTCGTCTCGTTTCGCTCTCTTTCACCCTCCGTCATATTGTTTCGCTCTCTTTCACCCTCCATCGTCTCGTTTCGCTCTCTTTCATCCTCCTTCGTCTCGTTTCGCTCACTTTCACCCTCCTTTGTCTCGTTTCGCTCTCTTTCACCTACCTTCATCTCGTTTCGCTCTCTTTCACACTCCTTTATCCCGTTTCGCTCTCTTTGACCCTCCTTCATCTCGTTTCGCTCTCTTTCACCCTCCTTCTTCTCGGTTCGCTCTCTTTCACCCTCCTTTGTCTCGTTTCGTTCTGTTTCACACTCCTTCGTCTCGTTTTGCTCTCTTTCACCCTCCTTCATCTCGTTTCGCTCTCTTTCACCCTCCTTCCTCTCGTTTCGCTCTCTTTCACCCTCCTTCTTCTCGTTTCGCTCTCTTTCACCCTCCATCGTCTCGTTTCGCTCTCTTTCACCCTCCTTCGTCTCGTTTCGCTCACTTTCACCTACCTTCATCTCGTTTCGCTCTCTTTCACCCTCCTTCGCCTCGTTTCGCTCACTTTCACCCTCCTTCGTCTCGTTCCGCTCTCTTTCACCCTCCTTCGACTCCTTTCGCTCTCTTTCACCCTCCTTTATCTCATTTCGCTCTCTTTCTCCCTCCTTCATCTCCTTTCACTCTCTTTCACCCTCCATCGTCTTGTTTCGCTCTCTTTCACCCTCCTTCTTCTCGTTTCGCTCTCTTTCACCCTCCACCATCTCATTTCGCTCTCTTTTACCCTCTTTCGTCTCGTTTCGCTCTCTTTGACCCTCCTTCGTCTCGTTTAGCCAACTTTCATCCTCCTTCGTCTCGTTTCGCTCTGTTTCAAACTCCTTCGTCTCGTTTTGCTCTCTTTCACCCTCCTTCGTCTCGTTTCGCTCTCTTTCACCCTCCGTCATATTGTTTCGCTCTCTTTCACCCTCCATCGTCTTGTTTCGCTCTCTTTCACCCTCCTTCGTCTCGTTTCGCTCTCTTTCACCCTCCTTCGTCTCGTTTCGCTCTCTTTCACCCTCCTTCGTCTCGTTTCGCTCTCTTTCACCCTCCTTCGTCTTGTTTCGCTCTGTTGCACCCGCCTTCATCTCGTTTCGCCCTCTATCACCCTCCTTCGTCTTGTTTCGCTCTCTTTCACCCTTCTTCGTCTCTTTTCGCTCTCTTTCACCCTCCTTCATCTCGTTTCAATCTCTTTCTCCCTCCTTCGTCTCGTTTCGCTCTCTTTCACCCTCCTTCGTCTTGTTTCGCTCTGTTGCACTCGCCTTTGTCTCATCTCGCCCTCTTTCACCCTCCTTCGTCTTGTTTCGCTCTCTTTCACCCTCCATCGTCTCGTTTCGCTCTCTTTCACCCTCCTTCGTCTCGTTTCGCTCACTTTCACCTACCTTCATCTCGTTTCGCTCTCTTTCACCCTCCTTCGCCTCGTTTCGCTCACTTTCACCCTCCTTCGTCTCGTTCCGCTCTCTTTCACCCTCCTTCGTCTCGTTTCGGTCACTTTCACCCTCCTTCGTCTCGTTCCACTCTCTTTCACCCTCCTTCGACTCCTTTCGCTCTCTTTCACCCTCCTTTATCTCATTTCGCTCTCTTTCTCACTCCTTCATCTCCTTTCGCTCTCTTTCACCCTCCATCGTCTTGTTTCGCTCTCGTTCACCCTCCTTCTTCTCGTTTCGCTCTCTTTCACCCTCCAACGTCTCATTTTGCTCTCTTTTACCCTCTTTCGTCTCGTTTTGCTCTCTTTGACCCTCCTTCGTCTCGTTTAGCTATCTTTCATCCTCCTTCGTCTCGTTTCGCTCTGTTTCACACTCCTTCGTCTCGTTTTGCTCTCTTTCACCCTCCTTCGTCTCGTTTCGCTCTCTTTCACCCTCCGTCATATTGTTTCGCTCTCTTTCACCCTCCATCGTCTCGTTTCGCTCTCTTTCATCCTCCTTCGTCTCGTTTCGCTCACTTTCACCCTCCTTTGTCTCGTTTCGCTCTCTTTCACCTACCTTCATCTCGTTTCGCTCTCTTTCACCCTCCATCGTCTGGTTTCGCTCTCTTTCACCCTCCTTCTTCTCGTTTCGCTCTCTTTCACACTCCTTTGTCCCGTTTCGCTCTCTTTGACCCTCCTTCATCTCGTTTCGCTCTCTTTCACCCTCCTTCTTCTCGTTTCGCTCCCTTTCACCCTCCTTCGTCTCGTTTCGTTCTGTTTCACACTCCTTCGTCTCGTTTTGCTCTCTTTCACCCTCCTTCATCTCGTTTCGCTCTCTTTCACCCTCCTTCGTCTCGTTTCGCTCTCTTTCACCCTCCTTCTTCTCGTTTCGCTCACTTTCACCCTCCTTCGTCTCGTTCCGCTTTCTTTCACCCTCCTTCGTCTCGTTTCGGTCTCTTTCACCCTCCTTCGTCTCATTCCACTCTCTTTCACCCTCCTTCGTCTCCTTTCGCTCTCTTTCACCCTCCATCGTCTTGTTTCGCTCTCTTTCACACTCCTTCATCTCGTTTCGGTCTCTTTCACCCTCCTTCGCCTCCTTTCGCTCTCTTTCACCCTCCTTTATCTCATTTCACTCTCTTTCACCCTCCTTCGTCTCCTTTCGCTCTCTTTCACCCTCCATCGTCTTGTTTCGCTCTCTTTCACCCTCCTTCATCTCGTTTCGCTCTCTTTCACCCTCCACCGTCTCATTTTGCTCTCTTTTACACTCTTTCGTCTCGTTTCGCTCTCTTTGAACCTCCTTCGTCTCGTTTCGCTCTGTTTCACACTTCTTCGTCTCGTTTTGCTCTCTTTCACCCTCCTTCATCTCGTTTCGCTCTCTTTCACCCTCCTTCGTCTTGTTTCGCTCTGCTGCACTCGCCTTTGTCTCGTTTCACCCTCTTTCACCCTCCTTCGTCTTGTTTCGCTCTCTTTCATCCTCCATCGTCTCGTTTCGCTCTCTTTCACCCTCCTTCGTCTCGTTTCGCTCACTTTCACCTACCTTCATCTCGTTTCGCTCTCTTTCACCCTCCTTCGTCTCGTTTCGGTCTCTTTCACACTCCTTTGTCTTGTTTCGCTTTCTTTCACCCACCTTCATCTTGTTTCGCTCTATTTCACCCGCCTTCGCCTCGTTTCGGTCTCTTTCATCCTCCTTCGCCTCGTTTCGTTCTCTTTCACCCTCCATCGTCTCGTTTCGCTATCTTTGACCATCCTTCATCTCGTTTCGCTCTCTTTGACCCTCCTTCGTCTCGTTTAGCTCTCTTTCATCCTCCTTCATCTCGCTTCGCTCTGTTTTACACTGCTTCGTCTCGTTTTGCTCTCTTTCACCCTCCTTCATCTTGTTTTGCTCTGTTCCACCCGCCTTCGTCTCGTTTCACCCTCTTTCACCCTCCTTGGTCTCGTTTCACTCTCTTTCACCTACCTTCATCTCGTTTCGCTCTCTTTCATCCTCCTTCGTCTCGTTTCGCTCACTTTCACCCTCCTTTGTCTCGTTTCGCTCTCTTTCACCTACCTTCATCTCGTTTCGCTCTCTTTCACCCTCCATCGTCTGGTTTCGCTCTCTTTCACCCTCCTTCTTCTCGTTTCGCTCTCTTTCACACTCCTTTGTCCCGTTTCGCTCTCTTTGACCCTCCTTCATCTCGTTTCGCTCTCTTTCACCCTCCTTCTTCTCGTTTCGCTCCCTTTCACCCTCCTTCGTCTCGTTTCGTTCTGTTTCACACTCCTTCGTCTCGTTTTGCTCTCTTTCACCCTCCTTCATCTCGTTTCGCTCTCTTTCACCCTCCTTCCTCTCGTTTCGCTCTCTTTCACCCTCCTTCTTCTCGTTTCGCTCTCTTTGACCCTCCTTTGTCTCGTTTCGCTCTCTTTGACCCTCCTTCATCTCGTTTCGCTCTCTTTCACCCTCCTTCGTCTCGTTCCGCTTTCTTTCACCCTCCTTCGTCTCGTTTCGGTCTCTTTCACCCTCCTTCGTCTCATTCCACTCTCTTTCACCCTCCTTCGCCTCCTTTCGCTCTCTTTCACCCTCCTTTATCTCATTTCACTCTCTTTCACCCTCCTTCGTCTCCTTTCGCTCTCTTTCACCCTCCATCGTCTTGTTTCGCTCTCTTTCACACTCCTTCATCTCGTTTCGGTCTCTTTCACCCTCCTTCGCCTCCTTTCGCTCTCTTTCACCCTCCTTTATCTCATTTCACTCTCTTTCACCCTCCTTCGTCTCCTTTCGCTCTCTTTCACCCTCCATCGTCTTGTTTCGCTCTCTTTCACCCTCCTTCATCTCGTTTCGCTCTCTTTCACCCTCCACCGTCTCATTTTGCTCTCTTTTACACTCTTTTGTCTCGTTTCGCTCTCTTTGAACCTCCTTCGTCTCGTTGAGCTCTCTTTCATCCTCCTTCGTCTCGTTTCGCTCTGTTTCACACTCCTTCGTCTCGTTTTGCTCTCTTTCACCCTCCTTCATCTCGTTTCGCTCTCTTTCACCCTCCTTCGTCTTGTTTCGCTCTGTTGCACTCGCCTTTGTCTCGTTTCACCCTCTTTCACCCTCCTTCGTCTTGTTTCGCTCTCTTTCATCCTCCATCGTCTCGTTTCGCTCTCTTTCACCCTCCTTCGTCTCGTTTCGCTCACTTTCACCTACCTTCATCTCGTTTCGCTCTCTTTCACCCTCCTTCGTCTCGTTTCGGTCTCTTTCACTCTCCTTTGTCTTGTTTCGCTTTCTTTCACCCACCTTCATCTTGTTTCGCTCTATTTCACCCGCCTTCGCCTCGTTTCGGTCTCTTTCATCCTCCTTCGTCTCGTTTCGTTCTCTTTCACCCTCCATCGTCTCGTTTCGCTATCTTTGACCATCCTTCATCTCGTTTCGCTCTCTTTGACCCTCCTTCGTCTCGTTTAGCTCTCTTTCATCCTCCTTCATCTCGCTTCGCTCTGTTTTACACTGCTTCGTCTCGTTTTGCTCTCTTTCACCCTCCTTCATCTTGTTTTGCTCTGTTCCACCCGCCTTCGTCTCGTTTCACCCTCTTTCACCCTCCTTGGTCTCGTTTCACTCTCTTTCACCTACCTTCATCTCGTTTCGCTCTCTTTCATCCTCCTTCGTCTCGTTTCGCTCACTTTCACCCTCCTTTGTCTCGTTTCGCTCTCTTTCACCTACCTTCATCTCGTTTCGCTCTCTTTCACCCTCCATCGTCTGGTTTCGCTCTCTTTCACCCTCCTTCTTCTCGTTTCGCTCTCTTTCACACTCCTTTGTCCCGTTTCGCTCTCTTTGACCCTCCTTCATCTCGTTTCGCTCTCTTTCACCCTCCTTCTTCTCGTTTCGCTCCCTTTCACCCTCCATCGTCTCGTTTCGTTCTGTTTCACACTCCTTCGTCTCGTTTCGCCCTCTTTCACCCTCCTTCGTCTGGTTTCACTCTCTTTCCCCCTCCCTCGTCTCGTTTCATTCTCTTTCACCCTCCTTCGTCTCGCTCCGCTCTCTTTCACCCTCCTTCGACTCCTTTCGCTCTTTCACCCTCCTTCGTCTCGTTTTGCTCTCTTTCACCCTCCTTCATCTCGTTTCGCTCTCTTTCACCCTCCTTCCTCTCGTTTCGCTCTCTTTCACCCTCCTTCTACTCGTTTCGCTCTCTTTCACCCTCCTTTGTCTCGTTTCGTTCTCTTTGTCCCTCCTTCATCTCGTTTCGCTCTCTACCACCCTCCTTCGTCTCGTTTCGCTCTCTTTCACCATCCTTCGTCTTGTTTCGCTCTCTTTCACCCTCCATCGTCTCGTTTCGCTCTCTTTCACCCTCCTTCGTCTCGTTTCGCTCACTTTCACCTACCTTCATCTCGTTTCGCTCTCTTTCACCCTCCTTCGTCTCGTTTCGGTCTCTTTCACACTCCTTTGTCTTGTTTCGCTCTCTTTCACCCTCCTTCGCCTCGTTTCGGTCTCTTTCATCCTCCTTCGTCTCGTTTCATTCTCTTTCACCCTCCATCGTCTCGTTTCGCTATCTTTGACCATCCTTCATCTCGTTTCACTCTCTTTCACCCTCCTTCGTCTCGTTTCGCTCTCTTCCAACCTCCTTCATCTCGTTTCGCTCTCTTTCAACCTCCTTCGTCTCGTTTCGCTCTCTTTCACCCTCCTTCTTCTCGTTTCACTCTGTTCCACCCGCCTTCGTCTCGTTTCGCCCTCTTTCACCCTCCTTCGTCTCGTTTAACTCTCTTTCACCCTCCTTCGTCTCGTTTCGTTCTCTTTCACCGTCCTTCGTCTCGCTCCGCTCTCTTTCACCCTCTTTCTTCTCCTTTCGCTCTCTTTCACCCTCCTTCGTCTCGTTTCGCTCTGTTTCACACTCCTTCGTCTCGTTTTGCTCTCTTTCACCCTCCTTCGTCTCGTTTCGCTCTCTTTCACCCTCCTTCATCTTGTTTCGCTCTGTTGCACTCGCATTGGTCTCGTTTCGCCCTCTTTTACCCTCCTTCGTCTTGATCCGCTCTCTTTCACCCTCCATCGTCTCGTTTCGCTCTCTTTCACCGTCCTTCGTCTCGTTTCGCTCACTTTCACCTACCTTCATCTCGTTTCGCTCTCTTTCACCCTCCTTCGCCTCGTTTCGCTCACTTTCACCCTCCTTCGTCTCGTTCCGCTCTCTTTCACCCTCCTTCGTCTTGTTTCGGTCCCTTTCACCCTCCTTCGTCTCGTTCCACTCTCTTTCACCCTCCGTCGACTCCTTTCGCTCTCTTTCACCCTCCTTTATCTCATTTCGCTCTCTTTCTCCCTCCTTCATCTCCTTTCGCTGTCTTTCACCCTCCGTCGTATTATTTCGCTCTCTTTCACCCTCCATCGTCTCGTTTCGCTCTCTTTCATCCTCCTTCGTCTCGTTTCGCTCACTTTCACCCTCCTTTGTCTCGTTTCGCTCTCTTTCACCTACCTTCATCTCGTTTCGCTCTCTTTCACCCTCCATCGTCTGGTTTCGCTCTCTTTCACCCTCCTACTTCTCGTTTCGCTCTCTTTCACACTCCTTTGTCCCGTTTCGCTCTCTTTGACCCTCCTTCATCTCGTTTCGCTCTCTTTCACCCTCCTTCTTCTCGTTTCGCTCCCTTTCACCCTCCTTCGTCTCGTTTCGTTCTGTTTCACACTCCTTCGTCTCGTTTTGCTCTCTTTCACCCTCCTTCCTCTCGTTTCGCTCTCTTTCACCCTCCTTCTTCTCGTTTCGCTCTCTTTGACCCTCCTTTGTCTCGTTTCGCTCTCTTTGACCCTCCTTCATCTCGTTTCGCTCTCTTTCACCCTCCTTCGTCTCGTTTCGCTCTCTTTCACCCTCCTTCTTCTCGTTTCGCTCACTTTCACCCTCCTTCGTCTCGTTCCGCTTTCTTTCACCCTCCTTCGTCTCGTTTCGGTCTCTTTCACCCTCCTTCGTCTCATTCCACTCTCTTTCACCCTCCTTCGCCTCCTTTCGCTCTCTTTCACCCTCCATCGTCTTGTTTCGCTCTCTTTCACCCTCCTTCATCTCGTTTCGCTCTCTTTCACCCTCCACCGTCTCATTTTGCTCTCTTTTACACTCTTTCGTCTCGTTTCGCTCTCTTTGAACCTCCTTCGTCTCGTTTAGCTCTCTTTCATCCTCCTTCGTCTCGTTTCGCTCTGTTTCACACTCCTTCGTCTCGTTTTGCTCTCTTTCACCCTCCTTCATCTCGTTTCGCTCTCTTTCACCCTCCTTCGTCTTGTTTCGCTCTGTTGCACTCGCCTTTGTCTCGTTTCACCCTCTTTCACCCTCCTTCGTCTTGTTTCGCTCTCTTTCATCCTCCATCGGCTCGTTTCGCTCTTTTTCACCCTCCTTCGTCTCGTTTCGCTCACTTTCACCTACCTTCATCTCGTTTCGCTCTCTTTCACCCTCCTTCGTCTCGTTTCGGTCTCTTTCACACTCCTTTGTCTTGTTTCGCTTTCTTTCACCCACCTTCATCTTGTTTCGCTCTATTTCACCCGCCTTCGCCTCGTTTCGGTCTCTTTCATCCTCCTTCGTCTCGTTTCGTTCTCTTTCACCCTCCATCGTCTCGTTTCGCTATCTTTGACCATCCTTCATCTCGTTTCGCTCTCTTTGACCCTCCTTCGTCTCGTTTAGCTCTCTTTCATCCTCCTTCATCTCGCTTCGCTCTGTTTTACACTGCTTCGTCTCGTTTTGCTCTCTTTCACCCTCCTTCATCTTGTTTTGCTCTGTTCCACCCGCCTTCGTCTCGTTTCACCCTCTTTCACCCTCCTTCGTCTCGTTTCACTCTCTTTCACCTACCTTCATCTCGTTTCGCTCTCTTTCATCCTCCTTCATCTCGTTTCGCTCACTTTCACCCTCCTTTGTCTCGTTTCGCTCTCTTTCACCTACCTTCATCTCGTTTCGCTCTCTTTCACCCTCCATCGTCTGGTTTCGCTCTCTTTCACCCTCCTTCTTCTCGTTTCGCTCTCTTTCACACTCCTTTGTCCCGTTTCGCTCTCTTTGACCCTCCTTCATCTCGTTTCGCTCTCTTTCACCCTCCTTCTTCTCGTTTCGCTCCCTTTCACCCTCCTTCGTCTCGTTTCGTTCTGTTTCACACTCCTTCGTCTCGTTTTGCTCTCTTTCACCCTCCTTCATCTCGTTTCGCTCTCTTTGACCCTCCTTCCTCTCGTTTCGCTCTCTTTCACCCTCCTTCTTCTCGTTTCGCTCTCTTTGACCCTCCTTTGTCTCGTTTCGCTCTCTTTGACCCTCCTTCATCTCGTTTCGCTCTCTTTCACCCTCCTTCGTCTCGTTTCGCTCTCTTTCACCCTCCTTCTTCTCGTTTCGCTCACTTTCACCCTCCTTCGTCTCGTTCCGCTTTCTTTCACCCTCCTTCGTCTCGTTTCGGTCTCTTTCACCCTCCTTCGTCTCATTCCACTCTCTTTCACCCTCCTTCGCCTCCTTTCGCTCTCTTTCACCCTCCTTTATCTCATTTCACTCTCTTTCACCCTCCTTCGTCTCCTTTCGCTCTCTTTCACCCTCCTTCGTCTTGTTTCGCTCTGTTGCACCCGCCTTCATCTCGTTTCGCCCTCTATCACCCTCCTTCGTCTTGTTTCGCTCTCTTTCACCCTTCTTCGTCTCTTTTCGCTCTCTTTCACCCTCCTTCATCTCGTTTCAATCTCTTTCACCCTCCTTCGTCTCGTTTCGCTCTCTTTCACCCTCCTTCGTCTTGTTTCGCTCTGTTGCACTCGCCTTTGTCTCATCTCGCCCTCTTTCACCCTCCTTCGTCTTGTTTCGCTCTCTTTCACCCTCCATCGTCTCGTTTCGCTCTCTTTCACCCTCCTTCGTCTCGTTTCGCTCACTTTCACCTACCTTCATCTCGTTTCGCTCTCTTTCACCCTCCTTCGCCTCGTTTCGCTCACTTTCACCCTCCTTCGTCTCGTTCCGCTCTCTTTCACCCTCCTTCGTCTCGTTTCGGTCACTTTCACCCTCCTTCGTCTCGTTCCACTCTCTTTCACCCTCCTTCGACTCCTTTCGCTCTCTTTCACCCTCCTTTATCTCATTTCGCTCTCTTTCTCACTCCTTCATCTCCTTTCGCTCTCTTTCACCCTCCATCGTCTTGTTTCGCTCTCGTTCACCCTCCTTCTTCTCGTTTCGCTCTCTTTCACCCTCCAACGTCTCATTTTGCTCTCTTTTACCCTCTTTCGTCTCGTTTTGCTCTCTTTGACCCTCCTTCGTCTCGTTTAGCTATCTTTCATCCTCCTTCGTCTCGTTTCGCTCTGTTTCACACTCCTTCGTCTCGTTTTGCTCTCTTTCACCCTCCTTCGTCTCGTTTCGCTCTCTTTCACCCTCCGTCATATTGTTTCGCTCTCTTTCACCCTCCATCGTCTCGTTTCGCTCTCTTTCATCCTCCTTCGTCTCGTTTCGCTCACTTTCACCCTCCTTTGTCTCGTTTCGCTCTCTTTCACCTACCTTCATCTCGTTTCGCTCTCTTTCACCCTCCATCGTCTGGTTTCGCTCTCTTTCACCCTCCTTCTTCTCGTTTCGCTCTCTTTCACACTCCTTTGTCCCGTTTCGCTCTCTTTGACCCTCCTTCATCTCATTTCGCTCTCTTTCACCCTCCTTCTTCTCGTTTCGCTCCCTTTCACCCTCCTTCGTCTCGTTTCGTTCTGTTTCACACTCCTTCGTCTCGTTTTGCTCTCTTTCACCCTCCTTCATCTCGTTTCGCTCTCTTTCACCCTCCTTCGTCTCGTTTCGCTCTCTTTCACCCTCCTTCTTCTCGTTTCGCTCACTTTCACCCTCCTTCGTCTCGTTCCGCTTTCTTTCACCCTCCTTCGTCTCGTTTCGGTCTCTTTCACCCTCCTTCGTCTCATTCCACTCTCTTTCACCCTCCTTCGCCTCCTTTCGCTCTCTTTCACCCTCCTTTATCTCATTTCACTCTCTTTCACCCTCCTTCGTCTCCTTTCGCTCTCTTTCACCCTCCATCGTCTTGTTTCGCTCTCTTTCACACTCCTTCATCTCGTTTCGGTCTCTTTCACCCTCCTTCGCCTCCTTTCGCTCTCTTTCACCCTCCTTTATCTCATTTCACTCTCTTTCACCCTCCTTCGTCTCCTTTCGCTCTCTTTCACCCTCCATCGTCTGGTTTCGCTCTCTTTCACCCTCCTTCATCTCGTTTCGCTCTCTTTCACCCTCCACCGTCTCATTTTGCTCTCTTTTACACTCTTTCGTCTCGTTTCGCTCTCTTTGAACCTCCTTCGTCTCGTTTAGCTCTCTTTCATCCTCCTTCGTCTCGTTTCGCTCTGTTTCACACTTCTTCGTCTCGTTTTGCTCTCTTTCACCCTCCTTCATCTCGTTTCGCTCTCTTTCACCCTCCTTCGTCTTGTTTCGCTCTGCTGCACTCGCCTTTGTCTCGTTTCACCCTCTTTCACCCTCCTTCGTCTTGTTTCGCTCTCTTTCATCCTCCATCGTCTCGTTTCGCTCTCTTTCACCCTCCTTCGTCTCGTTTCGCTCACTTTCACCTACCTTCATCTCGTTTCGCTCTCTTTCACCCTCCTTCGTCTCGTTTCGGTCTCTTTCACACTCCTTTGTCTTGTTTCGCTTTCTTTCACCCACCTTCATCTTGTTTCGCTCTATTTCACCCGCCTTCGCCTCGTTTCGGTCTCTTTCATCCTCCTTCGTCTCGTTTCGTTCTCTTTCACCCTCCACCGTCTCGTTTCGCTATCTTTGACCATCCTTCATCTCGTTTCGCTCTCTTTGACCCTCCTTCGTCTCGTTTAGCTCTCTTTCATCCTCCTTCATCTTGCTTCGCTCTGTTTTACACTGCTTCGTCTAGTTTTGCTCTCTTTCACCCTCCTTCATCTTATTTTGCTCTGTTCCACCCGCCTTCGTCTCGTTTCACCCTCTTTCACCCTCCTTGGTCTCGTTTCACTCTCTTTCACCTACCTTCATCTCGTTTCGCTCTCTTTCATCCTCCTTCGTCTCGTTTCGCTCACTTTCACCCTCCTTTGTCTCGTTTCGCTCTCTTTCACCTACCTTCATCTCGTTTCGCTCTCTTTCACCCTCCATCGTCTGGTTTCGCTCTCTTTCACCCTCCTTCTTCTCGTTTCGTTCTGTTTCACACTCCTTCGTCTCGTTTTGCTCTCTTTCACCCTCCTTCATCTCGTTTCGCTCTCTTTCACCCTCCTTCCTCTCGTTTCGCTCTCTTTCACCCTCCTTCTTCTCGTTTCGCTCTCTTTGACCCTCCTTTGTCTCGTTTCGCTCTCTTTGACCCTCCTTCATCTCGTTTCGCTCTCTTTCACCCTCCTTCGTCTCGTTCCGCTTTCTTTCACCCTCCTTCGTCTCGTTTCGGTCTCTTTCACCCTCCTTCGTCTCATTCCACTCTCTTTCACCCTCCTTCGCCTCCTTTCGCTCTCTTTCACCCTCCTTTATCTCATTTCACTCTCTTTCACCCTCCTTCGTCTCCTTTCGCTCTCTTTCACCCTCCATCGTCTTGTTTCGCTCTCTTTCACTCTCCTTCATCTCGTTTCGGTCTCTTTCACCCTCCTTCGCCTCCTTTCGCTCTCTTTCACCCTCCTTTATCTCATTTCACTCTCTTTCACCCTCCTTCGTCTCCTTTCGCTCTCTTTCACCCTCCATCGTCTTGTTTCGCTCTCTTTCACCCTCCTTCATCTCGTTTCGCTCTCTTTCACCCTCCACCGTCTCATTTTGCTCTCTTTTACACTCTTTTGTCTCGTTTCGCTCTCTTTGAACCTCCTTCGTCTCGTTTAGCTCTCTTTCATCCTCCTTCGTCTCGTTTCGCTCTGTTTCACACTCCTTCGTCTCGTTTTGCTCTCTTTCACCCTCCTTCATCTCGTTTCGCTCTCTTTCACCCTCCTTCGTCTTGTTTCGCTCTGTTGCACTCGCCTTTGTCTCGTTTCACCCTCTTTCACCCTCCTTCGTCTTGTTTCGCTCTCTTTCATCCTCCATCGTCTCGTTTCGCTCTCTTTCACCCTCCTTCGTCTCGTTTCGCTCACTTTCACCTACCTTCATCTCGTTTCGCTCTCTTTCACCCTCCTTCGTCTCGTTTCGGTCTCTTTCACTCTCCTTTGTCTTGTTTCGCTTTCTTTCACCCACCTTCATCTTGTTTCGCTCTATTTCACCCGCCTTCGCCTCGTTTCGGTCTCTTTCATCCTCCTTCGTCTCGTTTCGTTCTCTTTCACCCTCCATCGTCTCGTTTCGCTATCTTTGACCATCCTTCATCTCGTTTCGCTCTCTTTGACCCTCCTTCGTCTCGTTTAGCTCTCTTTCATCCTCCTTCATCTCGCTTCGCTCTGTTTTACACTGCTTCGTCTCGTTTTGCTCTCTTTCACCCTCCTTCATCTTGTTTTGCTCTGTTCCACCCGCCTTCGTCTCGTTTCACCCTCTTTCACCCTCCTTGGTCTCGTTTCACTCTCTTTCACCTACCTTCATCTCGTTTCGCTCTCTTTCATCCTCCTTCGTCTCGTTTCGCTCACTTTCACCCTCCTTTGTCTCGTTTCGCTCTCTTTCACCTACCTTCATCTCGTTTCGCTCTCTTTCACCCTCCATCGTCTGGTTTCGCTCTCTTTCACCCTCCTTCTTCTCGTTTCGCTCTCTTTCACACTCCTTTGTCCCGTTTCGCTCTCTTTGACCCTCCATCATCTCGTTTCGCTCTCTTTCACCCTCCTTCTTCTCGTTTCGCTCCCTTTCACCCTCCATCGTCTCGTTTCGTTCTGTTTCACACTCCTTCGTCTCGTTTCGCCCTCTTTCACCCTCCTTCGTCTCGTTTCACTCTCTTTCCCCCTCCCTCGTCTCGTTTCATTCTCTTTCACCCTCCTTCGTCTCGCTCCGCTCTCTTTCACCCTCCTTCGACTCCTTTCGCTCTTTCACCCTCCTTCGTCTCGTTTTGCTCTCTTTCACCCTCCTTCATCTCGTTTCGCTCTCTTTCACCCTCCTTCCTCTCGTTTCGCTCTCTTTCACCCTCCTTCTACTCGTTTCACTGTCTTTCACCCTCCTTTGTCTCGTTTCGTTCTCTTTGTCCCTCCTTCATCTCGTTTCGCTCTCTACCACCCTCCTTCGTCTCGTTTCGCTCTCTTTCACCATCCTTCGTCTTGTTTCGCTCTCTTTCACCCTCCATCGTCTCGTTTCGCTCTCTTTCACCCTCCTTCGTCTCGTTTCGCTCACTTTCACCTACCTTCATCTCGTTTCGCTCTCTTTCACCCTCCTTCGTCTCGTTTCGGTCTCTTTCACACTCCTTTGTCTTGTTTCGCTCTCTTTCACCCTCCTTCGCCTCGTTTCGGTCTCTTTCATCCTCCTTCGTCTCGTTTCATTCTCTTTCACCCTCCATCGTCTCGTTTCGCTATCTTTGACCATCCTTCATCTCGTTTCACTCTCTTTCACCCTCCTTCGTCTCGTTTCGCTCTCTTCCAACCTCCTTCATCTCGTTTCGCTCTCTTTCAACCTCCTTCGTCTCGTTTCGCTCTCTTTCACCCTCCTTCTTCTCGTTTCACTCTGTTCCACCCGCCTTCATCTCGTTTCGCCCTCTTTCACCCTCCTTCGTCTCGTTTAACTCTCTTTCACCCTCCTTCGTCTCGTTTTGCTCTCTTTCACCCTCCTTCATCTTGTTTTGCTCTGTTCCACCCGCCTTCGTCTCGTTTCACCCTCTTTCACCCTCCTTGGTCTCGTTTCACTCTCTTTCACCTACCTTCATCTCGTTTCGCTCTCTTTCATCCTCCTTCGTCTCGTTTCGCTCACTTTCACCCTCCTTTGTCTCGTTTCGCTCTCTTTCACCTACCTTCATCTCGTTTCGCTCTCTTTCACCCTCCATCGTCTGGTTTCGCTCTCTTTCACCCTCCTTCTTCTCGTTTCGCTCTCTTTCACACTCCTTTGTCCCGTTTCGCTCTCTTTGACCCTCCATCATCTCGTTTCGCTCTCTTTCACCCTCCTTCTTCTCGTTTCGCTCCCTTTCACCCTCCATCGTCTCGTTTCGTTCTGTTTCACACTCCTTCGTCTCGTTTCGCCCTCTTTCACCCTCCTTCGTCTCGTTTCACTCTCTTTCCCCCTCCCTCGTCTCGTTTCATTCTCTTTCACCCTCCTTCGTCTCGCTCCGCTCTCTTTCACCCTCCTTCGACTCCTTTCGCTCTTTCACCCTCCTTCGTCTCGTTTTGCTCTCTTTCACCCTCCTTCATCTCGTTTCGCTCTCTTTCACCCTCCTTCCTCTCGTTTCGCTCTCTTTCACCCTCCTTCTACTCGTTTCACTGTCTTTCACCCTCCTTTGTCTCGTTTCGTTCTCTTTGTCCCTCCTTCATCTCGTTTCGCTCTCTACCACCCTCCTTCGTCTCGTTTCGCTCTCTTTCACCATCCTTCGTCTTGTTTCGCTCTCTTTCACCCTCCATCGTCTCGTTTCGCTCTCTTTCACCCTCCTTCGTCTCGTTTCGCTCACTTTCACCTACCTTCATCTCGTTTCGCTCTCTTTCACCCTCCTTCGTCTCGTTTCGGTCTCTTTCACACTCCTTTGTCTTGTTTCGCTCTCTTTCACCCTCCTTCGCCTCGTTTCGGTCTCTTTCATCCTCCTTCGTCTCGTTTCATTCTCTTTCACCCTCCATCGTCTCGTTTCGCTATCTTTGACCATCCTTCATCTCGTTTCACTCTCTTTCACCCTCCTTCGTCTCGTTTCGCTCTCTTCCAACCTCCTTCATCTCGTTTCGCTCTCTTTCAACCTCCTTCGTCTCGTTTCGCTCTCTTTCACCCTCCTTCTTCTCGTTTCACTCTGTTCCACCCGCCTTCATCTCGTTTCGCCCTCTTTCACCCTCCTTCGTCTCGTTTAACTCTCTTTCACCCTCCTTCGTCTCGTTTCGTTCTCTTTCACCGTCCTTCGTCTCGCTCCGCTCTCTTTCACCCTCTTTCTTCTCCTTTCGCTCTCTTTCACCCTCCTTCGTCTCGTTTCGCTCTGTTTCACACTCCTTCGTCTCGTTTTGCTCTCTTTCACCCTCCTTCGTCTCGTTTCGCTCTCTTTCACCCTCCTTCATCTTGTTTCGCTCTGTTGCACTCGCATTGGTCTCGTTTCGCCCTCTTTTACCCTCCTTCGTCTTGATCCGCTCTCTTTCACCCTCCATCGTCTCGTTTCGCTCTCTTTCACCGTCCTTCGTCTCGTTTCGCTCACTTTCACCTACCTTCATCTCGTTTCGCTCTCTTTCACCCTCCTTCGCCTCGTTTCGCTCACTTTCACCCTCCTTCATCTCGTTCCGCTCTCTTTCACCCTCCTTCGTCTTGTTTCGGTCCCTTTCACCCTCCTTCGTCTCGTTCCACTCTCTTTCACCCTCCGTCGACTCCTTTCGCTCTCTTTCACCCTCCTTTATCTCATTTCGCTCTCTTTCTCCCTCCTTCATCTCCTTTCGCTGTCTTTCACCCTCCGTCGTATTGTTTCGCTCTCTTTCACCCTCCATCGTCTGGTTTCGCTCTCTTTCACCCTCCTTCTTCTCGTTTCGCTCTCTTTCACACTCCTTTGTCCCGTTTCGCTCTCTTTGACCCTCCTTCATCTCGTTTCGCTCTCTTTCACCCTCCTTCTTCTCGTTTCGCTCCCTTTCACCCTCCTTCGTCTCGTTTCGTTCTGTTTCACACTCCTTCGTCTCGTTTTGCTCTCTTTCACCCTCCTTCATCTCGTTTCGCTCTCTTTCACCCTCCTTCTTCTCGTTTCGCTCTCTTTCACCCTCCTTCTTCTCGTTTCGCTCTCTTTGACCCTCCTTTGTCTCGTTTCGCTCTCTTTGACCCTCCTTCATCTCGTTTCGCTCTCTTTCACCCTCCTTCGTCTCGTTTCGCTCTCTTTCACCCTCCTTCTTCTCGTTTCGCTCACTTTCACCCTCCTTCGTCTCGTTCCGCTTTCTTTCACCCTCCTTCGTCTCGTTTCGGTCTCTTTCACCCTCCTTCGTCTCATTCCACTCTCTTTCACCCTCCTTCGCCTCCTTTCGCTCTCTTTCACCCTCCTTTATCTCATTTCACTCTCTTCCACCCTCCTTCGTCTCCTTTCGCTCTCTTTCACCCTCCATCGTCTTGTTTCGCTCTCTTTCACACTCCTTCATCTCGTTTCGGTCTCTTTCACCCTCCTTCGCCTCCTTTCGCTCTCTTTCACCCTCCTTTATCTCATTTCACTCTCTTTCACCCTCCTTCGTCTCCTTTCGCTCTCTTTCACCCTCCATCGTCTTGTTTCGCTCTCTTTCACCCTCCTTCATCTCGTTTCGCTCTCTTTCACCCTCCACCGTCTCATTTTGCTCTCTTTTACACTCTTTCGTCTCGTTTCGCTCTCTTTGAACCTCCTTCGTCTCGTTTAGCTCTCTTTCATCCTCCTTCGTCTCGTTTCGCTCTGTTTCACACTCCTTCGTCTCGTTTTGCTCTCTTTCACCCTCCTTCATCTCGTTTCGCTCTCTTTCACCCTCCTTCGTCTTGTTTCGCTCTGTTGCACTCGCCTTTGTCTCGTTTCACCCTCTTTCACCCTCCTTCGTCTTGTTTCGCTCTCTTTCATCCTCCATCGGCTCGTTTCGCTCTCTTTCACCCTCCTTCGTCTCGTTTCGCTCACTTTCACCTACCTTCATCTCGTTTCGCTCTCTTTCACCCTCCTTCGTCTCGTTTCGGTCTCTTTCACACTCCTTTGTCTTGTTTCGCTTTCTTTCACCCACCTTCATCTTGTTTCGCTCTATTTCACCCACCTTCGCCTCGTTTCGGTCTCTTTCATCCTCCTTCGTCTCGTTTCGTTCTCTTTCACCCTCCATCGTCTCGTTTCGCTATCTTTGACCATCCTTCATCTCGTTTCGCTCTCTTTGACCCTCCTTCGTCTCGTTTAGCTCTCTTTCATCCTCCTTCATCTCGCTTCGCTCTGTTTTACACTGCTTCGTCTCGTTTTGCTCTCTTTCACCCTCCTTCATCTTGTTTTGCTCTGTTCCACCCGCCTTCGTCTCGTTTCACCCTCTTTCACCCTCCTTCGTCTCGTTTCACTCTCTTTCACCTACCTTCATCTCGTTTCGCTCTCTTTCATCCTCCTTCATCTCGTTTCGCTCACTTTCACCCTCCTTTGTCTCGTTTCGCTCTCTTTCACCTACCTTCATCTCGTTTCGCTCTCTTTCACCCTCCATCGTCTGGTTTCGCTCTCTTTCACCCTCCTTCTTCTCGTTTCGCTCTCTTTCACACTCCTTTGTCCCGTTTCGTTCTCTTTGACCCTCCTTCATCTCGTTTCGCTCTCTTTCACCCTCCTTCTTCTCGTTTCGCTCCCTTTCACCCTCCTTCGTCTCGTTTCGTTCTGTTTCACACTCCTTCGTCTCGTTTTGCTCTCTTTCACCCTCCTTCATCTCGTTTCGCTCTCTTTCACCCTCCTTCCTCTCGTTTCGCTCTCTTTCACCCTCCTTCTTCTCGTTTCGCTCTCTTTGACCCTCCTTTGTCTCGTTTCGCTCTCTTTGACCCTCCTTCATCTCGTTTCGCTCTCTTTCACCCTCCTTCGTCTCGTTTCGCTCTCTTTCACCCTCCTTCTTCTCGTTTCGCTCACTTTCACCCTCCTTCGTCTCGTTCCGCTTTCTTTCACCCTCCTTCGTCTCGTTTCGGTCTCTTTCACCCTCCTTCGTCTCATTCCACTCTCTTTCACCCTCCTTCGCCTCCTTTCGCTCTCTTTCACCCTCCTTTATCTCATTTCACTCTCTTTCACCCTCCTTCGTCTCCTTTCGCTCTCTTTCACCCTCCATCGTCTTGTTTCGCTCTCTTTCACACTCCTTCATCTCGTTTCGGTCTCTTTCACCCTCCTTCGCCTCCTTTCGCTCTCTTTCACCCTCCTTTATCTCATTTCACTCTCTTTCACCCTCCTTCGTCTCCTTTCGCTCTCTTTCACCCTCCATCGTCTTGTTTCGCTCTCTTTCACCCTCCTTCATCTCGTTTCGCTCTCTTTCACCCTCCACCGTCTCATTTTGCTCTCTTTTACACTCTTTCGTCTCGTTTCGCTCTCTTTGAACCTCCTTCGTCTCGTTTAGCTCTCTTTCATCCTCCTTCGTCTCGTTTCGCTCTGTTTCACACTCCTTCGTCTCGTTTTGCTCTCTTTCACCCTCCTTCATCTCGTTTCGCTCTCTTTCACCCTCCTTCGTCTTGTTTCGCTCTGTTGCACTCGCCTTTGTCTCGTTTCACCCTCTTTCACCCTCCTTCGTCTTGTTTCGCTCTCTTTCATCCTCCATCGTCTCGTTTCGCTCTCTTTCACCCTCCTTCGTCTCGTTTCGCTCACTTTCACCTACCTTCATCTCGTTTCGCTCTCTTTCACCCTCCTTCGTCTCGTTTCGGTCTCTTTCACACTCCTTTGTCTTGTTTCGCTTTCTTTCACCCACCTTCATCTTGTTTCGCTCTATTTCACCCGCCTTCGCCTCGTTTCGGTCTCTTTCATCCTCCTTCGTCTCGTTTCGTTCTCTTTCACCCTCCATCGTCTCGTTTCGCTATCTTTGACCATCCTTCATCTCGTTTCGCTCTATTTGACCCTCCTTCGTCTCGTTTAGCTCTCTTTCATCCTCCTTCATCTCGCTTCGCTCTGTTTTACACTGCTTCGTCTCGTTTTGCTCTCTTTCACCCTCCTTCATCTTGTTTTGCTCTGTTCCACCCGCCTTCGTCTCGTTTCACCCTCTTTCACCCTCCTTGGTCTCGTTTCACTCTCTTTCACCCTCCTTCATCTCGTTTCGCTCTCTTTCACCCTCCTTCCTCTCGTTTCGCTCTATTTCACGCTCCTTCTTCTCGTTTCGCTCTCTTTCGCCCTCCTTTGTCTCGATTCGCTCTCTTTGTCCCTCCTTCATCTCGTTTCGCTCTCTTTCACCCTCCTTCGTCTCGTTTCGCTCTCTTTCACCCTCTTTCGTCTCGTTTCGTTCTCTTTGACCCTCCTTCGTCTCGTTTAGCTCTCTTTCATCCTGCTTCGTCTCGTTTCGCTCTCTTTCACCCTCCGTCGTCTTGTTTCGCTCTCTTTCACCCTCCATCGTCTTGTTTCGCTCTCTGTCACCCTCCTTCGTCTCGTTTCGCTCTCTTTCACCCTCCACCATCTCATTTCGCTCTCTTTTACCCTCTTTCGTCTCGTTTCGCACTCTTTGACCCTCCTTCGTCTCGTTTAGCTCTCTCTCATCCTCCTTCATCTCGTTTCGCTCTGTTTCACACTCCTTCGTCTCGTTTTGCTCTCTTTCACCCTCCTTCGTCTTGTTTCGCTCTGTTCCACCTGCCTTCGTCTCGTTTGGCCCTCTTTCACCCTCCTTCGTCTCGTTTCACGCTCTTTCAACCTCCTTCGTCTCGTTTCGTTCTCTTTCACCCTCCTTCGTCTCACTCCGCTCTCTTTCACCTTCCTTCGACTCCTTTCGCTCTCTTTCACCCTCCTTCATCTTGTTTCGCTCTGTTGCACTCGCATTTGTCTCGTTTCGCCCTCTTTTACCCTCCTTCGTCTTGATCCGCTCTCTTTCACCCTCCATCGTCTCGTTTCGCTCTCTTTCACCCTCCTTCGTCTCGTTTCGCTCACTTTCACCTACCTTCATCTCGTTTCGCTCTCTTTCACCCTCCTTCGCCTCGTTTCGCTCACTTTCACCCTCCTTCGTCTCGTTCCGCTCTCTTTCACCCTCCTTCGTCTCGTTTCGGTCTCTTTCACCCTCCTTCGTCTCGTTCCACTCTCTTTCACCCTCCTTCGACTCCTTTCGCTCTCTTTCACCCTCCTTTATCTCATTTCGCTCTCTTTCTCACTCCTTCATCTCCTTTCGCTCTCTTTCACCCTCCATCGTCTTGTTTCGCTCTCGTTCACCCTCCTTCTTCTCGTTTCGCTCTCTTTCACCCTCCAACGTCTCATTTTGCTCTCTTTTACCCTCTTTCGTCTCGTTTTGCTCTCTTTGACCCTCCTTCGTCTCGTTTAGCTATCTTTCATCCTCCTTCGTCTCGTTTCGCTCTGTTTCACACTCCTTCGTCTCGTTTTGCTCTCTTTCACCCTCCTTCGTCTCGTTTCGCTCTCTTTCACCCTCCGTCATATTGTTTCGCTCTCTTTCACCCTCCATCGTCTCGTTTCGCTCTCTTTCATCCTCCTTCGTCTCGTTTCGCTCACTTTCACCCTCCTTTGTCTCGTTTCGCTCTCTTTCACCTACCTTCATCTCGTTTCGCTCTCTTTCACACTCCTTTATCCCGTTTCGCTCTCTTTGACCCTCCTTCATCTCGTTTCGC
The DNA here is from genome assembly GCF_047496885.1 of Scyliorhinus torazame. Classification (NCBI taxonomy): domain Eukaryota; kingdom Metazoa; phylum Chordata; class Chondrichthyes; order Carcharhiniformes; family Scyliorhinidae; genus Scyliorhinus; species Scyliorhinus torazame. The sequence continues at coordinate 931,308 of NW_027307785.1, forward strand.
TCTCTTTCACCCACCTTTGTCTCGTTTCGTTCTGTTTCACACTCCTTCGTCTCGTTTTGCTCTCTTTCACCCTCCTTCATCTCGTTTCGCTCTCTTTCACCCTCCTTCCTCTCGTTTCGCTCTCTTTCACCCTCCTTCTTCTCGTTTCGCTCTCTTTCACCCTCCATCGTCTCGTTTCGCTCTCTTTCACCCTCCTTCGTCTCGTTTCGCTCACTTTCACCTACCTTCATCTCGTTTCGCTCTCTTTCACACTCCTTCGCCTCGTTTCGCTCACTTTCACCCTCCTTCGTCTCGTTCCGCTCTCTTTCACCCTCCTTCAGCTCGTTCCGCTCTCTTTCACCCTCCTTCATCTCGTTTCGGTCTCTTTCACCCTCCTTCGTCTCGTTCCACTCTCTTTCACCCTCCTTCGACTCCTTTCGCTCTCTTTCACCCTCCTTTATCTCATTTCGCTCTCTTTCTCCCTCCTTCATCTCCTTTCACTCTCTTTCACCCTCCATCGTCTTGTTTCGCTCTCTTTCACCCTCCTTCTTCTCGTTTCGCTCTCTTTCACCCTCCACCATCTCATTTCGCTCTCTTTTACCCTCTTTCGTCTCGTTTCGCTCTCTTTGACCCTCCTTCGTCTCGTTTAGCCAACTTTCATCCTCCTTCGTCTCGTTTCGCTCTGTTTCAAACTCCTTCGTCTCGGTTTGCTATCTTTCACCCTCCTTCGTCTCGTTTCGCTCTCTTTCACCCTCCGTCATATTGTTTCGCTCTCTTTCACCCTCCATCGTCTTGTTTCGCTCACTTTCACCCTCCTTCGTCTCGTTTCGCTCTCTTTCACCCTCCTTCGTCTCGTTTCGCTCTCTTTCACCCTCCTTCGTCTCGTTTCGCTCTCTTTCACCCTCCTTCGTCTTGTTTCGCTCTGTTGCACCCGCCTTCATCTCGTTTCGCCCTCTATCACCCTCCTTCGTCTTGTTTCGCTCTCTTTCACCCTTCTTCGTCTCTTTTCGCTCTCTTTCACCCTCCTTCATCTCGTTTCAATCTCTTTCACCCTCCTTCGTCTCGTTTCGCTCTCTTTCACCCTCCTTCGTCTTGTTTCGCTCTGTTGCACTCGCCTTTGTCTCATCTCGCCCTCTTTCACCCTCCTTCATCTTGTTTCGCTCTCTTTCACCCTCCATCGTCTCGTTTCGCTCTCTTTCACCCTCCTTCGTCTCGTTTCGCTCACTTTCACCTACCTTCATCTCGTTTCGCTCTCTTTCACCCTCCTTCGCCTCGTTTCGCTCACTTTCACCCTCCTTCGTCTCGTTCCGCTCTCTTTCACCCTCCTTCGTCTCGTTTCGGTCTCTTTCACCCTCCTTCGTCTCGTTCCACTCTCTTTCACCCTCCTTCGACTCCTTTCGCTCTCTTTCACCCTCCTTTATCTCATTTCGCTCTCTTTCTCACTCCTTCATCTCCTTTCGCTCTCTTTCACCCTCCATCGTCTTGTTTCGCTCTCGTTCACCCTCCTTCTTCTCGTTTCGCTCTCTTTCACCCTCCAACGTCTCATTTTGCTCTCTTTTACCCTCTTTCGTCTCGTTTTGCTCTCTTTGACCCTCCTTCGTCTCGTTTAGCTATCTTTCATCCTCCTTCGTCTCGTTTCGCTCTGTTTCACACTCCTTCGTCTCGTTTTGCTCTCTTTCACCCTCCTTCGTCTCGTTTCGCTCTCTTTCACCCTCCGTCATATTGTTTCGCTCTCTTTCACCCTCCATCGTCTCGTTTCGCTCTCTTTCATCCTCCTTCGTCTCGTTTCGCTCACTTTCACCCTCCTTTGTCTCGTTTCGCTCTCTTTCACCTACCTTCATCTCGTTTCGCTCTCTTTCACACTCCTTTATCCCGTTTCGCTCTCTTTGACCCTCCTTCATCTCGTTTCGCTCTCTTTCACCCTCCTTCTTCTCGGTTCGCTCTCTTTCACCCTCCTTCGTCTCGTTTCGTTCTGTTTCACACTCCTTCGTCTCGTTTTGCTCTCTTTCACCCTCCTTCATCTCGTTTCGCTCTCTTTCACCCTCCTTCCTCTCGTTTCGCTCTCTTTCACCCTCCTTCTTCTCGTTTCGCTCTCTTTCACCCTCCATCGTCTCGTTTCGCTCTCTTTCACCCTCCTTCGTCTCGTTTCGCTCACTTTCACCTACCTTCATCTCGTTTCGCTCTCTTTCACCCTCCTTCGCCTCGTTTCGCTCACTTTCACCCTCCTTCGTCTCGTTCCGCTCTCTTTCACCCTCCTTCGTCTCGTTCCGCTCTCTTTCACCCTCCTTCGTCTCGTTTCGGTCTCTTTCACCCTCCTTCGTCTCGTTCCACTCTCTTTCACCCTCCTTCGACTCCTTTCGCTCTCTTTCACCCTCCTTTATCTCATTTCGCTCTCTTTCTCCCTCCTTCATCTCCTTTCGCTCTCTTTCACCCTCCATCGTCTTGTTTCGCTCTCTTTCACCCTCCTTCTTCTCGTTTCGCTCTCTTTCACCCTCCACCGTCTCATTTCGCTCTCTTTTACCCTCTTTCGTCTCGTTTCGCTCTCTTTGACCCTCCTTCGTCTCGTTTAGCCAACTTTCATCCTCCTTCGTCTCGTTTCGCTCTGTTTCAAACTGCTTCGTCTCGTTTTGCTCTCTTTCACCCTCCATCGTCTCGTTTCGCTCTCTTTCATCCTCCTTCGTCTCGTTTCGCTCTCTTTCACCCTCCTTCTTCTCGTTTCGCTCTCTTTCACCCTCCACCGTCTCATTTTGCTCTCTTTTACCCTCTTTCGTCTCGTTTTGCTCTCTTTGACCCTCCTTCGTCTCGTTTAGCTATCTTTCATCCTCCTTCGTCTCGTTTCGCTCTGTTTCACACTCCTTCGTCTGGTTTTGCTCTCTTTCACCCTCCTTCGTCTAGTTTCGCTCTCTTTCACCCTCCGTCATATTGTTTCGCTCTCTTTCACCCTCCATCGTCTCGTTTCGCTCTCTTTCATCCTCCTTCGTCTCGTTTCGCTCACTTTCACCCTCCTTTGTCTCGTTTCGCTCTCTTTCACCTACCTTCATCTCGTTTCGCTCTCTTTCACACTCCTTTATCCCGTTTCGCTCTCTTTGACCCTCCTTCGTCTCGTTTTGCTCTCTTTCACCCTCCTTCATCTCGTTTCGCTCTCTTTCACCCTCTTTCCTCTCGTTTCGCTCTTTTTCACCCTCCTTCTTCTCGTTTCGCTCTCTTTCACCCTCCATCGTCTCGTTTCGCTCTCTTTCACCCTCCTTCGTCTCGTTTCGCTCACTTTCACCTACCTTCATCTCGTTTCGCTCTCTTTCACCCTCCTTCGCCTCGTTTCGCTCACTTTCACCCTCCTTCGTCTCGTTCCGCTCTCTTTCACCCTCCTTCGTCTCGTTTCGGTCTCTTTCACCCTCCTTCGTCTCGTTCCACTCTCTTTCACCCTCCTTCGACTCCTTTCGCTCTCTTTCACCCTCCTTTATCTCATTTCGCTCTCTTTCTCCCTCCTTCATCTCCTTTCGCTCTCTTTCACCCTCCATCGTCTTGTTTCGCTGTCTTTCACCCTCCTTCTTCACGTTTCGCTCTCTTTCACCCTCCACCGTCTCATTTCGCTCTCTTTTACCCTCTTTCGTCTCGTTTCGCTCTCTTTGACCCTCCTTCGTCTCGTTTAGCCAACTTTCATCCTCCTTCGTCTCGTTTCGCTCTGTTTCAAACTCCTTCGTCTCGTTTTGCTCTCTTTCACCCTCCTTCGTCTCGTTTCGCTCTCTTTCACCCTCCGTCATATTGTTTCGCTCTCTTTCACCCTCCATCGTCTCGTTTCGCTCTCTTTCATCCTCCTTCGTCTCGTTTCGCTCACTTTCACCCTCCTTTGTCTTGTTTCGCTCTCTTTCACCTACCTTCATCTCGTTTCGCTCTCTTTCACACTCCTTTATCCCGTTTCGCTCTCTTTGACCCTCCTTCATCTCGTTTCGCTCTCTTTCACCCTCCTTCTTCTCGGTTCGCTCTCTTTCACCCTCCTTCGTCTCGTTTCGTTCTGTTTCACACTCCTTCGTCTCGTTTTGCTCTCTTTCACCCTCCTTCATCTCGTTTCGCTCTCTTTCACCCTCCTTCCTCTCGTTTCGCTCTCTTTCACCCTCCTTCTTCTCGTTTCGCTCTCTTTCACCCTCCATCGTCTCGTTTCGCTCTCTTTCACCCTCCTTCGTCTCGTTTCGCTCACTTTCACCTACCTTCATCTCGTTTCGCTCTCTTTCACCCTCCTTCGCCTCGTTTCGCTCACTTTCACCCTCCTTCGTCTCGTTCCGCTCTCTTTCACCCTCCTTCGTCTCGTTTCGGTCTCTTTCACCCTCCTTCGTCTCGTTCCACTCTCTTTCACCCTCCTTCGACTCCTTTCGCTCTCTTTCACCCTCCTTTATCTCATTTCGCTCTCTTTCTCCCTCCTTCATCTCCTTTCGCTCTCTTTCACCCTCCATCGTCTTGTTTCGCTGTCTTTCACCCTCCTTCTTCACGTTTCGCTCTCTTTCACCCTCCACCGTCTCATTTCGCTCTCTTTTACCCTCTTTCGTCTCGTTTCGCTCTCTTTGACCCTCCTTCGTCTCGTTTAGCCAACTTTCATCCTCCTTCGTCTCGTTTCGCTCTGTTTCAAACTCCTTCGTCTCGTTTTGCTCTCTTTCACCCTCCTTCGTCTCGTTTCGCTCTCTTTCACCCTCCGTCATATTGTTTCGCTCTCTTTCACCCTCCATCGTCTCGTTTCGCTCTCTTTCATCCTCCTTCGTCTCGTTTCGCTCACTTTCACCCTCCTTTGTCTTTTTTCGCTCTCTTTCACCTACCTTCATCTCGTTTCGCTCTCTTTCACACTCCTTTATCCCGTTTCGCTCTCTTTGACCCTCCTTCATCTCGTTTCGCTCTCTTTCAACCTCCTTCTTCTCGGTTCGCTCTCTTTCACCCTCCTTCGTCTCGTTTCGTTCTGTTTCACACTCCTTCGTCTCGTTTTGCTCTCTTTCACCCTCCTTCATCTCGTTTCGCTCTCTTTCACCCTCCTTCCTCTCGTTTCGCTCTCTTTCACCCTCCTTCTTCTCGTTTCGCTCTCTTTCACCCTCCTTTGTCTCGTTTCGCTCTCTTTGACCCTCCTTCATCTCGTTTCGCTCTCTTTCACCCTCCTTCGTCTCGCTTCGCTCTCTTTCACCCTCCTTCTTCTCGTTTCGCTCACTTTCACCCTCCTTCGTCTCGTTCCGCTCTCTTTCACCCTCCTTCGTCTCGTTTCGGTCTCTTTCACCCTCCTTCGTCTCATTCCACTCTCTTTCACCCTCCTTCGCCTCCTTTCGCTCTCTTTCACCCTCCTTTATCTCATTTCACTCTCTTTCACCCTCCTTCGTCTCCTTTCGCTCTCTTTCACCCTCCATCGTCTTGTTTCACTCTCTTTCACCCTCCTTCGTCTCGTTTCGGTCTCTTTCACCCTCCTTCGCCTCCTTTCGCTCTCTTTCACCCTCCTTTATCTCATTTCACTCTCTTTCACCCTCCTTCGTCTCCTTTCGCTCTCTTTCACCCTCCATCGTCTTGTTTCACTCTCTTTCACCCTCCTTCATCTCGTTTCGCTCTCTTTCACCCTCCACCGTCTCATTTCGCTCTCTTTTACATTCTTTCGTCTCGTTTCGCTCTCTTTGAACCTCCTTCGTCTCGTTTAGCTCTCTTTCATCCTCCTTCGTCTCGTTTCGCTCTGTTTCACACTCCTTCGTCTCGTTTTGCTCTCTTTCACCCTCCTTCGTCTCTTTTCGCTCTCTTTCACCCTTCTTCGTCTTATTTCGCTCTGTTGCACTCGCCTTTGTCTCGTTTCACCCTCTTTCACCCTCCTTCATCTTGTTTCGCTCTCTTTCATCCTCCATCGTCTCGTTTCGCTCGCTTTCACCCTCCTTCGTCTCGTTTCGCTCACTTTCACCTACCTTCATCTCGTTTCGCTCTCTTTCACCCTCCTTCGTCTCGTTTCGGTCTCTTTCACACTCCTTTGTCTTGTTTCGCTCTCTTTCACCCACCTTCATCTTGTTTCGCTCTATTTCAGCCGCCTTCGCCTCGTTTTGGTCTCTTTCATCCTCCTTCGTCTCGTTTCGTTCTCTTTCACCCTCCATCGTCTCGTTTCGCTATCTTTGACCATCCTTCATCTCGTTTCGCTCTCTTTGACCCTCCTTCCTCTCGTTTAGCTCTCTTTCATCCTCCTTCATCTCGTTTCGCTCTGTTTTACACTCCTTCGTCTCATTTTGCTCTCTTTCACTCTCCTTCGTCTTGTTTCGCTCTGTTCCACCCGCCTTCGTCTCGTTTCGCCCTCTTTCACCCTCCTTCATCTCGTTTCGTTCTCTTTCACCCTCCATCGTCTCGTTTCGCTATCTTTGACCATCCTTCATCTCGTTTCGCTCTCTTTGACCCTCCTTCATCTCGTTTCGCTCTGTTTTACACTCCTTTGTCTCATTTTGCTCTCTTTCACTCTCCTTCGTCTTGTTTCGCTCTGTTCCACCCGCCTTCGTCTCGTTTCACCCTCCTTCGTCTCGTTTCACTCTCTTTCACCCTCCTTCATCTCGTTTCGTTCTCTTTCACCCTCATTCGTCTCGCTCTGCTCTCTTTCACCCTCCTTCGAATCCTTTCGCTCTCTTTCACCCTCCTTCGTCTCGTTTCGCTCTCTTTCACCCTCCTTCATCTCGTTTCGCTCTCTTTCACCCTCCTTCCTCTCGTTTCGCTCTCTTTCACCCTCCTTCTTCTCGTTTCGCTCTCTTTCGCCCTCCTTTGTCTCGTTTCGCTCTCTTTGTCCCTCCTTCATCTCGTTTCGCTCTCATTCACCCTCCTTCGTCTCGTTTCGCTCTCTTTCACCCTCTTTCGTCTCGTTTCGCTCTCTTTGACCCTCCTTCGTCTCGTTTATCTCTCTTTCATCCTCCTTCGTCTCGTTTCGCTCTGTTTAACACTCCTTCGTCTCGTTTTGCTCTCTTTCACCCTCCTTCGTCTCGTTTCGCTCTCTTTCACCCTCCGTCGTCTTGTTTCACTCTCTTTCACCCTCCATCGTCTTGTTTCGCTCTCTGTCACCCTCCTTCGTCTCGTTTCGCTCTCTTTCACCCTCCAGCATCTCATTTCGCTCTCTTTTACCCTCTTTCATCACGTTTCGCTCTCTTTGTCCCTCCTTCATCTCGTTTCGCTCTCATTCACCCTCCTTCGTCTCGTTTCGCTCTCTTTCACCCTCTTTCGTCTCGTTTCGCTCTCTTTGACCCTCCTTCGTCTCGTTTATCTCTCTTTCATCCTCCTTCGTCTCGTTTCGCTCTGTTTAACACTCCTTCGTCTCGTTTTGCTCTCTTTCACCCTCCTTCGTCTCCTTTCGCTCTCTTTCACCCTCCATCGTCTTGTTTCGCTCTCTTTCACCCTCCTTCATCTCGTTTCGCTCTCTTTCACCCTCCACCGTCTCATTTCGCTCTCTTTTACATTCTTTCGTCTCGTTTCGCTCTCTTTGACCCTCCTTCGTCTCGTTTAGCTCTCTTTCATCCTCCTTCATCTCGTTTCGCTCTGTTTCACACTCCTTCGTCTCGTTTTGCTCTGTTTCACCCTTCTTCGTCTCGTTTTGCTCTCTTTCACCCTCCTTCGTCTTGTTTCGCTCTGTTCCACCTGCCTTCGTCTCGTTTCGCCCTCTTTCACCCTCCTTCGTCTCGTTTCACGCTCTTTCACCCTCCTTCGTCTCGTTTCGTTCTCTTTCACCCTCCTTCGTCTTACTCCGCTCTCTTTCACCTTCCTTCGACTCCTTTCGCTCTCTTTCAACCCCCTTCGTCTCGTTTCACTCTCTTTCACCCTCCTTCGTCTCGTTTCGCTCTCTTTCACCCTCCTTCATCTCGTTTCGCTCTCTTTCACCTTCTTTCCTCTCGTTTCGCTGTCTTTCACCCTCCTTCGTCTCGTTTCGCTCTCTTTCACCCTCCTTCGTCTCGTTTCGCTCTCTTTCACCCTCCTTCGTCTTGTTTCGCTCTGTTGCACCCGCCTTCATCTCGTTTCGCCCTCTATCACCCTCCTTCGTCTTGTTTCGCTCTCTTTCACCCTTCTTCGTCTCTTTTCGCTCTCTTTCACCCTCCTTCATCTCGTTTCAATCTCTTTCACCCTCCTTCGTCTGGTTTCGCTCTCTTTCACCCTCCTTCATCTTGTTTCGCTCTGTTGCACTCGCCTTTGTCTCATCTCGCCCTCTTTCACCCTCCTTCGTCTTGTTTCGCTCTCTTTCACCCTCCATCGTCTCGTTTCGCTCTCTTTCACCCTCCTTCGTCTCGTTTCGCTCACTTTCACCTACCTTCATCTCGTTTCGCTCTTTTTCACCCTCCTTCGTCTCGTTTCGGCCTCTTTCACAATCCTTTGTCTTGTTTCGCTCTCTTTCACCCACCTTCATCTTGTTTCGCTCTCTTTCACCCTCCTTCGCCTCGTTTCGGTCTCTTTCATCCACCTTCGTCTCGTTTCGTTCTCTTTCATCCTCCATCGTCTCGTTTCGCTATCTTTGACCATCCTTCATCTCGTTTCTCTCTCTTTGACCCTCCTTCGTCTCGTTTAGCTCTCTTTCATCCTCCTTCGTCTCGTTTCGCTCTGTGTTACACTCCTTCGACTCGTTTTGCTCTCTTTCACCCTTCTTCGTCTCGTATCGCTCGCTTTCACCCTCCTTCGTCTTGTTTCGCTCTGTTCCACCCTCCTTCGTCTCGTTTCGCCCTCTTTCACCCTCCTTCGTCTCGTTTCACTCTCTTTCACCCTCCTTCGTCTCGTTTCGTTCTTTTTCACCCTCGTTCGTCTCGCTCCGCTCTCTTTCACCCTCCTTCGACTCCTTTCGCTCTCTTTCACCCTCCTTCGTCTTGTGTCGCTCTGTTGCACTCGCCTTTGTCTCATCTCGCCCTCTTTCACCCTCCTTCGTCTTGTTTCGCTCTCTTTCACCCTCCATCGTCTCGTTTCGCTCTCTTTCACCCTCCTTCGTCTCGTTTCGCTCACTTTCACCTACCTTCATCTCGTTTCGCTCTTTTTCACCCTCCTTCGTCTCGTTTCGGTCTCTTTCACAATCTTTTGTCTTGTTTCGCTCTCTTTCACCCACCTTCATCTTGTTTCGCTCTCTTTCCCCCTCCTTCGCCTCGTTTCGGTCTCTTTCATCCACCTTTGTCTCGTTTCGTTCTCTTTCATCCTCCATCGTCTCGTTTCGCTATCTTTGACCATCCTTCATCTCGTTTCTCTCTCTTTGACCCTCCTTCGTCTCGTTTAGCTCTCTTTCATCCTCCTTCGTCTCGTTTCGCTCTGTGTTACACTCCTTCGTCAAGTTTTGCTCTCTTTCACCCTTCTTCGTCTCGTATCGCTCGCTTTCACCCTCCTTCGTCTTGTTTCGCTCTGTTCCACCCTCCTTCGTCTCGTTTCGCCCTCTTTCACCCTCCTTCGTCTCGTTTCACTCTCTTTCACCCTCCTTCGTCTCGTTTCGTTCTTTTTCACCCTCGTTCGTCTCGCTCCGCTCTCTTTCACCCTCCTTCGACTCCTTTCGCTCTCTTTCTCCCTCCTTCGTCTCGTTTCGCTCTCTTTCACCCTCCTTCGTCTCGTTTCGCTCACTTTCATCCTCCTTCATCTCGTTTCGCTCTCTTTCACCTTCCTTCCTCTCATTTCGCTGTCTTTCACCTTCCTTCGTCTTGTTTCGCTCTCTTTCACCCTCCTTCGTCTCGTTTCGCTCTCTTTCACCCTCCACCGTCTCGTTTCGCTCTCTTTCACCCTCCTTCGTCTCGTTTAGCTCTCTTTCATCCCCCTTCGTCTCGTTTCGCTCTGTTTTACACTCCTTCATCTTGTTTTGCTCTCTTTCACCCTTCTTTGTCTCGTTTCGCTCTCTTTCACCCTCCTTCGTCTTGTTTCGCTCTGTTCCACCCGCCTTCGTCTCGTTTCGCCCTCTTTCACCCTCCTTCGTCTCGTTTCACTCTCTTTCACCCTCCTTCGTCTCGTTTCGTTCTCTTTCACCCTCCTTCGTATCGCTCCGCTCTCTTTCACCCTCTTTCGACTCCTTTCGCTCTCTTTCACCCTCCTTCGTCTCGTTTCGCTCTCTTTCACCCTCCTTCGTCTCGTTACGCTCTCTTTCACCCTCCTTTGTCTCGTTTCGCTCTCTTTGACCCTCCTTCGTCTCGTTTCGCTCTCTTTCACCCTCCTTCGTCTCGTTTCGCTCTCTTTCACCCTCCTTCTTCTCGTTTCGCTCACTTTCACACACCTTCGTCTTGTTCCGCTCTCTTTCACCCTACTTCGTCTCGTTTCGGTCTCTTTCACCCTCCTTCGTCTCGTTCCACTCTCTTTCACCCTCCTTCGACTCCTTTCGCTCTCTTTCACCCTCCTTTATCTCATTTCACTCTCTTTCACCCTCCTTCGTCTCCTTTCGCTCTCTTTCACCCTCCATCGTCTCGTTTCGCTCTCTTTCACCCTCCTTTGTCTCGTTTCGCTCTCTTTGACCCTCCTTCGTCTCGTTTCGCTCTCTTTCACCCTCCTTCGTCTCGTTTCGCTCTCTTTCACCCTCCTTCTTCTCGTTTTGCTCACTTTCACACACCTTCGTCTTGTTCCGCTCTCTTTCACCCTCCTTCGTCTCGTTTCGGTCTCTTTCACCCTCCTTCGTCTCGTTCCACTCTCTTTCACCCTCCTTCGACTCCTTTCGCTCTCTTTCACCCTCCTTTATCTCATTTCACTCTCTTTCACCCTCCTTCGTCTACTTTCGCTCTCTTTCACCCTCCATCGTCTTGTTTCGCTCTCTGTCACCCTCCTTCGTCTCGTTTCGCTCTCTTTCACCCTCCACCGTCTCATTTCGCTCTCTTTTACCCTCTTTCGTCTCCTTTCGCTCTCTTTGACCCTTCTTCGTCTCGTTTAGCTCTCTTTCATCCTCCTTCATCTCGTTTCGCTCTGTTTCACACTCCTTCGTCTCGTTTTGCTCTCTTTCACCCTTCTTCGTCTCGTTTCGCTCTCTTTCACCCTCCTTCGTCTTGTTTCGCTCTCTTTCACCCTTCTTCGTCTCGTTTCGCTCTCTTTCACCCTCCTTCGTCTTGTTTCGCTCTGTTCCACCCTCCTTCGTATTGTTTCGCTCTCTTTCACCCTCCTTCATCTCGTTTCAATCTCTTTCACCCTCCTTCGTCTCGTTTCGCTCTCTTTCACCCTCCTTCGTCTTGTTTCGCTCTGTTGCACTCGCCTTTGTCTCATTTCGCCCTCTTTCACCCTCCTTCGTCTTATTTCGCTCTCTTTCACCCTCCATCGTCTCGTTTCGCTCTCTTTCACCCTCCTTCGTCTCGTTTCGCTCACTTTCACCTACCTTCATCTCGTTTCGCTCTTTTTCACCCTCCTTCGTCTCGTTTCGGTCTCTTTCACAATCCTTTGTCTTGTTTCGCGCTCTTTCACCCACCTTCATCTTGTTTCGCTCTCCTTCACCCTCCTTCACCTCGTTTCGGTCTCTTTCATCCACCTTCGTCTCGTTTCGTTCTCTTTCATCCTCCATCGTCTTGTTTCGCTATCTTTGACCATCCTTCATCTCGTTTCTCTCTCTTTGACCCTCCTTCGTCTCGTTTAGCTCTCTTTCATCCTCCTTCGTCTCGTTTCGCTCTGTTTTACACTCCTTCGTCTCGTTTTGCTCACTTTCACCCTTCTTCGTCTCGTTTCGCTCTCTTTCACCCTCCTTCGTCTTGTTTCGCTCTGTTCCACCCTCCTTCGTCTCGTTTCACCCTCTTTCACCCTCCTTCGTCTCGTTTCACTCTCTTTCACCCTCCTTCGTCTCGCTTCGTTCTCTTTCACCCTCGTTCGTCTCGCTCCGCTCTCTTTCACCCTCCTTCGACTCCTTTCACTCTCTTTCTCCCTCCTTCGTCTCGTTTCGCTCTCTTTCACCCTCCTTCGTCTCGTTTCGCTCACTTTCACCCTCCTTCATCTCGTTTCGCTCTCTTTCACCTTCCTTCCTCTCATTTCGCTGTCTTTCACCTTCCTTCGTCTTGTTTCGCTCTCTTTCACCCTCCTTCGTCTCGTTTCGCTCTCTTTCACCCTCCACCGTCTCGTTTCGATCTCTTTCACCCTCCTTCGTCTCGTTTAGCTCTCTTTCATCCCCCTTCGTCTCGTTTCGCTCTGTTTTACACTCCTTCATCTTGTTTTGCTCTCTTTCACCCTTCTTTGTCTCGTTTCGCTCTCTTTCACCCTCCTTCGTCTTGATTCGCTCTGTTCCACCCGCCTTCGTCTCGTTTCGCCCTCTTTCACCCTCCTTCGTCTCGTTTCACTCTCTTTCACCCTCCTTCGTCTCGTTTCGTTCTCTTTCACCCTCCTTCGACTCGCTCCGCTCTCTTTCACCCTCCTTCGACTCCTTTCGCTCTCTTTCACCCTCCTTCGTCTCGTTTCGCTCTCTTTCACCCTCCTTCGTCTCGTTACGCTCTCTTTCACCCTCCTTCATCTCGTTTCGCTCTCTTTCACCCTCCTTCTTCTCGTTTCGCTCTCTTTCACCCTCCTTTGTCTCGTTTCGCTCTCTTTGACCCTCCTTCGTCTCGTTTCGCTCTCTTTCACCCTCCTTCGTCTCGTTTCGCTCTCTTTCACCCTCCTTCTTCTCGTTTCGCTCACTTTCACACACCTTCGTCTTGTTCCGCTCTCTTTCACCCTACTTCGTCTCGTTTCGGTCTCTTTCACCCTCCTTCGTCTCGTTCCACTCTCTTTCACCCTCCTTCGACTCCTTTCGCTCTCTTTCACCCTCCTTTATCTCATTTCACTCTCTTTCACCCTCCTTCGTCTCCTTTCGCTCTCTTTCACCCTCCATCGTCTCGTTTCGCTCTCTTTCACCCTCCTTTGTCTCGTTTCGCTCTCTTTGACCCTCCTTCGTCTCGTTTCGCTCTCTTTCACCCTCCTTCGTCTCGTTTCGCTCTCTTTCACCCTCCTTCTTCTCGTTTTGCTCACTTTCACACACCTTCGTCTTGTTCCGCTCTCTTTCACCCTCCTTCGTCTCGTTTCGGTCTCTTTCACCCTCCTTCGTCTCGTTCCACTCTCTTTCACCCTCCTTCGACTCCTTTCGCTCTCTTTCACCCTCCTTTATCTCATTTCACTCTCTTTCACCCTCCTTCGTCTACTTTCGCTCTCTTTCACCCTCCATCGTCTTGTTTCGCTCTCTGTCACCCTCCTTCGTCTCGTTTCGCTCTCTTTCACCCTCCACCGTCTCATTTCGCTCTCTTTTACCCTCTTTCGTCTCCTTTCGCTCTCTTTGACCCTTCTTCGTCTCGTTTAGCTCTCTTTCATCCTCCTTCATCTCGTTTCGCTCTGTTTCACACTCCTTCGTCTCGTTTTGCTCTCTTTCACCCTTCTTCGTCTCGTTTCGCTCTCTTTCACCCTCCTTCGTCTTGTTTCGCTCTCTTTCACCCTTCTTCGTCTCGTTTCGCTCTCTTTCACCCTCCTTCGTCTTGTTTCGCTCTGTTCCACCCTCCTTCGTATTGTTTCGCTCTCTTTCACCCTCCTTCATCTCGTTTCAATCTCTTTCACCCTCCTTCGTCTCGTTTCGCTCTCTTTCACCCTCCTTCGTCTTGTTTCGCTCTGTTGCACTCGCCTTTGTCTCATTTCGCCCTCTTTCACCCTCCTTCGTCTTATTTCGCTCTCTTTCACCCTCCATCGTCTCGTTTCGCTCTCTTTCACCCTCCTTCGTCTCGTTTCGCTCACTTTCACCTACCTTCATCTCGTTTCGCTCTTTTTCACCCTCCTTCGTCTCGTTTCGGTCTCTTTCACAATCCTTTGTCTTGTTTCGCGCTCTTTCACCCACCTTCATCTTGTTTCGCTCTCCTTCACCCTCCTTCACCTCGTTTCGGTCTCTTTCATCCACCTTCGTCTCGTTTCGTTCTCTTTCATCCTCCATCGTCTTGTTTCGCTATCTTTGACCATCCTTCATCTCGTTTCTCTCTCTTTGACCCTCCTTCGTCTCGTTTAGCTCTCTTTCATCCTCCTTCGTCTCGTTTCGCTCTGTTTTACACTCCTTCGTCTCGTTTTGCTCACTTTCACCCTTCTTCGTCTCGTTTCGCTCTCTTTCACCCTCCTTCGTCTTGTTTCGCTCTGTTCCACCCTCCTTCGTCTCGTTTCACCCTCTTTCACCCTCCTTCGTCTCGTTTCACTCTCTTTCACCCTCCTTCGTCTCGCTTCGTTCTCTTTCACCCTCGTTCGTCTCGCTCCGCTCTCTTTCACCCTCCTTCGACTCCTTTCACTCTCTTTCTCCCTCCTTCGTCTCGTTTCGCTCTCTTTCACCCTCCTTCGTCTCGTTTCGCTCATTTTCACCCTCCTTCATCTCGTTTCGCTCTCTTTCACCTTCCTTCCTCTCATTTCGCTGTCTTTCACCTTCCTTCGTCTTGTTTCGCTCTCTTTCACCCTCCTTCGTCTCGTTTCGCTCTCTTTCACCCTCCACCGTCTCGTTTCGATCTCTTTCACCCTCCTTCGTCTCGTTTAGCTCTCTTTCATCCCCCTTCGTCTCGTTTCGCTCTGTTTTACACTCCTTCATCTTGTTTTGCTCTCTTTCACCCTTCTTTGTCTCGTTTCGCTCTCTTTCACCCTCCTTCGTCTTGATTCGCTCTGTTCCACCCGCCTTCGTCTCGTTTCGCCCTCTTTCACCCTCCTTCGTCTCGTTTCACTCTCTTTCACCCTCCTTCGTCTCGTTTCGTTCTCTTTCACCCTCCTTCGACTCGCTCCGCTCTCTTTCACCCTCCTTCGACTCCTTTCGCTCTCTTTCACCCTCCTTTTTCTCGTTTCGCTCTCTTTCACCCTCCTTCGTCTCGTTACGCTCTCTTTCACCCTCCTTCATCTCGTTTCGCTCTCTTTCACCCTCCTTCTTCTCGTTTCGCTCTCTTTCACCCTCCTTTGTCTCGTTTCGCTCTCTTTGACCATCCTTCGTCTCGTTTCGCTCTCTTTCACCCTCCTTCGTCTCGTTTCGCTCTCTTTCACCCTCCTTCTTCTCGTTTCGCTCACTTTCACACTCCTTCGTCTTGTTCCGCTCTCTTTCACCCTCCTTCGTCTCGTTTCGGTCTCTTTCACCCTCCTTCGTCTCGTTCCACTCTCTTTCACCCTCCTTCGACTCCTTTCGCTCTCTTTCACCCTCCTTTATCTCATTTCACTCTCTTTCACCCTCCTTCGTCTCCTTTCGCTCTCTTTCACCCTCCATCGTCTTGTTTCGCTCTCTGTCACCCTCCTTCGTCTCGTTTCGCTCTCTTTCACCCTCCACCGTCTCATTCCGCTCTCTTTTACCCTCTTTCGTCTCCTTTCGCTCTCTTTGACCCTTCTTCGTCTCGTTTAGCTCTCTTTCATCCTCCTTCATCTCGTTTCGCTCTTTCACCCTCCTTCGTCTTGTTTCGCTCTGTTCCACCCGCCTTCATCTCGTTTCGCCCTCTTTCACACTCCTTCGTCTCGTTTCACTCTCTTTCACCCTCCTTCGTCTCATTTCGTTCTCTTTCACCCTCCTTCATCTCGCTCTGCTCTCTTTCACCCTCCTTCGACTCCTTTCGCTCTCTTTCACCCTCCTTCGTCTCGTTTCGCTCTCTTTCACCCTCCTTCGTCTCGTTTCGCTCTCTTTCACCCTCCTTCATCTCGTTTCGCTCTCTTTCACCTTCCTTCCTCTCGTTTCGCTCTCTTTCACCCTCCTTTGTATTGTTTCGCTCTCTTTCACCCTCCTTCGTCTCGTTTCGCTCTCTTTCACCCTCCACCGTCTCGTTTCGCTCTCTTTCACCCTCCTTTGTCTCGTTTCACTCTCTTTGACCCTCCTTCATCTCGTTTCGCTCTCTTTCACCCTCCTTCGTCTCGTTTCGCTCTCTTTCACCCTCCTTCTTCTCGTTTCGCTCACTTTCACGCTCCTTCGTCTCGTTCTGCTCTCTTTCACCCTCCTTTGTCTCGTTTCGGTCTCTTTCACCCTCCTTCGTCTCGTTCCACTCTCTTTCACCCTCCTTCGACTCCTTTCGCTCTCTTTCACCCTCCTTTATCTCATTTCACTCTCTTTCACCCTCCTTCGTCTCCTTTCGCTCTCTTTCACCCTCCATCGTCTCGTTTCGCTCTCTTTCACCCTCCTTCATCTCGTTTCGCTCTCTTTCACCCTCCACCGTCTCATTTCGCTCTCTTTTACACTCTTTTGTCTCGTTTCGCTCTCTTTGACCCTCCTTCGTCTCGTTTAGCTCTCTTTCATCCTCCTTCGTCTCGTTTCGCTCTGTTTCACACTCCTTCATCTCGTTTTGCTCTCTTTCACCCTCTTTCATTTCGTTTCGCTCTCTTTCACCCTCCTTCGTCTTGTTTCGCTCTGTGGCACTCGCTTTTGTCTCGTTTCGCCCTCTTTCACCCTCCTTCGTCTTGTTTCGCTCTCTTTCACCCTCCATCGTCTCGTTTTGCTCTCTTTCACCCTCCTTCGTCTCGTTTCGCTCACTTTCACCTACCTTCATCTCGTTTCGCTGTCTTTCACCATCCTTCGTCTAGTTTCGCTCTCTTTCACACTCCTTTGTCTTGTTTCGCTCTCTTTCACCCACCTTCATCTTGTTTCGCTCGCTTTCACCCTCCTTCGCCTCGTTTCGGTCTCGTTCATCCTCCTTCGTCTCGTTTCGTTCTCTTTCACCCTCCATCGTCTCGTTTCGCTATCTTTGACCATCCTTCATCTCGTTTCGCTCTCTTTGACCCTCCTTCGTCTCGTTTAGCTCTCTTCCATCCTCCTTCATCTCGTTTTGCTCTGTTTTACACTCCTTCGTCTCGTTTTGCTCTCTTTCACCCTTCTTCGTCTCGTTTCGCTCTCTTTCACCCTCCTTCGTCTTGTTTCGCTCTGTTCCACCCGCCTTTAGCTCGTTTCGCCCTCTTTCACCCTCCTTCGTCTCGTTTCGTTCTCTTTCACCCTCCTTTGTCTCGTTTCGCTCTCTTTGACCCTCCTTCATCTCGTTTCGCTCTCTTTCACCCTCCTTTGTCTCGTTTCGCTCTCTTTCACCCTCCTTCTTCTCGTTTCGCTCACTTTCACCCTCCTTCGTCTCGTTCCGCTCTCTTTCACCCTCCGTCGTCTCGTTTCGGTCTCTTTCACCCTCCTTCGTCTCGTTCCACTCTCTTTCACCCTCCTTCGACTCCTTTCGCTCTCTTTCACCCTCCTTTATCTCATTTCACTCTCTTTCACCCTCCGTCGTCTCCTTTCGCTCTCTTTCACCCTCCATCGTCTCGTTTCGCTCTCTTTCACCTTCCTTCCTCTCGTTTCGCTGTCTTTCACCCTCCTTTGTATTGCTTCGCTCTCTTTCATCCTCCTTCGTCTCGTTTCGCTATCTTTCACCCTCCACCGTCTCGTTTCGCTCTCTTTCACCCTCCTTTGTCTCGTTTCGCTCTCTTTGACCCTCCTTCATCTCGTTTCGCTCTCTTTCACCCTCCTTCGTCTCGTTTCGCTCTCTTTCACCCTCCTTCTTCTCGTTTCGCTCACTTTCACCCTCCTTCGTCTCGTTCCGCTCTCTTTCACCCTCCTTCGTCTCGTTTCGGTCTCTTTCACCCTCCTTCGTCTCGTTCCGCTCTCTTTCACCCTCCTTCGTCTCGTTTCGGTCTCTTTCACCCTCCTTCGTCTCATTCCACTCTCTTTCACCCTCCTTCGCCTCCTTTCGCTCTCTTTCACCCTCCTTTATCTCATTTCACTCTCTTTCACCCTCCTTCGTCTCCTTTCGCTCTCTTTCACCCTCCATCGTCTTGTTTCACTCTCTTTCACCCTCCTTCGTCTCGTTTCGGTCTCTTTCACCCTCCTTCGCCTCCTTTCGCTCTCTTTCACCCTCCTTTATCTCATTTCACTCTCTTTCACCCTCCTTCGTCTCCTTTCGCTCTCTTTCACCCTCCATCGTCTTGTTTCGCTCTCTTTCACCCTCCTTCATCTCGTTTCGCTCTCTTTCACCCTCCACCGTCTAATTTCGCTCTCTTTTACATTCTTTCGTCTCGTTTCGCTCTCTTTGAACCTCCTTCGTCTCGTTTAGCTCTCTTTCATCCTCCTTCGTCTCGTTTCGCTCTGTTTCACACTCCTTCGTCTCGTTTTGCTCTCTTTCACCCTCCTTCGTCTCTTTTCGCTCTCTTTCACCCTTCTTCGTCTTGTTTCGCTCTGTTGCACTCGCCTTTGTCTCGTTTCACCCTCTTTCACCCTCCTTCATCTTGTTTCGCTCTCTTTCATCCTCCATCGTCTCGTTTCGCTCGCTTTCACCCTCCTTCGTCTCGTTTCGCTCACTTTCACCTACCTTCATCTCGTTTCGCTCTCTTTCACCCTCCTTCGTCTCGTTTCGGTCTCTTTCACACTCCTTTGTCTTGTTTCGCTCTCTTTCACCCACCTTCATCTTGTTTCGCTCTATTTCACCCGCCTTCGCCTCGTTTTGGTCTCTTTCATCCTCCTTCGTCTCGTTTCGTTCTCTTTCACCCTCCATCGTCTCGTTTCGCTATCTTTGACCATCCTTCATCTCGTTTCGCTCTCTTTGACCCTCCTTCCTCTCGTTTAGCTCTCTTTCATCCTCCTTCATCTCGTTTCGCTCTGTTTTACACTCCTTCGTCTCATTTTGCTCTCTTTCACTCTCCTTCGTCTTGTTTCGCTCTGTTCCACCCGCCTTCGTCTCGTTTCGCCCTCTTTCACCCTCCTTCATCTCGTTTCGTTCTCTTTCACCCTCCATCGTCTCGTTTCGCTATCTTTGACCATCCTTCATCTCGTTTCGCTCTCTTTGACCCTCCTTCCTCTCGTTTAGCTCTCTTTCATCCTCCTTCATCTCGTTTCGCTCTGTTTTACACTCCTTTGTCTCATTTTGCTCTCTTTCACTCTCCTTCGTCTTGTTTCGCTCTGTTCCACCCGCCTTCGTCTCGTTTCACCCTCCTTCGTCTCGTTTCACTCTCTTTCACCCTCCTTCATCTCGTTTCGTTCTCTTTCACCCTCATTCGTCTCGCTCCGCTCTCTTTCACCCTCCTTCGAATCCTTTCGCTCTCTTTCACCCTCCTTCGTCTCGTTTCGCTCTCTTTCACCCTCCTTCATCTCGTTTCGCTCTCTTTCACCCTCCTTCCTCTCGTTTCGCTCTCTTTCACCCTCCTTCTTCTCGTTTCGCTCTCTTTCGCCCTCCTTTGTCTCGTTTCACTCTCTTTGTCCCTCCTTCATCTCGTTTCGCTCTCATTCACCCTCCTTCGTCTCGTTTCGCTCTCTTTCACCCTCTTTCGTCTCGTTTCGCTCTCTTTGACCCTCCTTCGTCTCGTTTATCTCTCTTTCATCCTCCTTCGTCTCGTTTCGCTCTGTTTAACACTCCTTCGTCTCGTTTTGCTCTCTTTCACCCTCCTTCGTCTCGTTTCGCTCTCTTTCACCCTCCGTCGTCTTGTTTCACTCTCTTTCACCCTCCATCGTCTTGTTTCGCTCTCTGTCACCCTCCTTCGTCTCGTTTCGCTCTCTTTCACCCTCCAGCATCTCATTTCGCTCTCTTTTACCCTCTTTCATCACGTTTCGCTCTCTTTGTCCCTCCTTCATCTCGTTTCGCTCTCATTCACCCTCCTTCGTCTCGTTTCGCTCTCTTTCACCCTCTTTCGTCTCGTTTCGCTCTCTTTGACCCTCCTTCGTCTCGTTTATCTCTCTTTCATCCTCCTTCGTCTCGTTTCGCTCTGTTTAACACTCCTTCGTCTCGTTTTGCTCTCTTTCACCCTCCTTCGTCTCCTTTCGCTCTCTTTCACCCTCCATCGTCTTGTTTCGCTCTCTTTCACCCTCCTTCATCTCGTTTCGCTCTCTTTCACCCTCCACCGTCTCATTTCGCTCTCTTTTACATTCTTTCGTCTCGTTTCGCTCTCTTTGACCCTCCTTCGTCTCGTTTAGCTCTCTTTCATCCTCCTTCATCTCGTTTCGCTCTGTTTCACACTCCTTCGTCTCGTTTTGCTCTGTTTCACCCTTCTTCGTCTCGTTTTGCTCTCTTTCACCCTCCTTCGTCTTGTTTCGCTCTGTTCCACCTGCCTTCGTCTCGTTTCGCCCTCTTTCACCCTCCTTCGTCTCGTTTCACGCTCTTTCACCCTCCTTCGTCTCGTTTCGTTCTCTTTCACCCTCCTTCGTCTTACTCCGCTCTCTTTCACCTTCCTTCGACTCCTTTCGCTCTCTTTCAACCCCCTTCGTCTCGTTTCACTCTCTTTCACCCTCCTTCGTCTCGTTTCGCTCTCTTTCACCCTCCTTCATCTCGTTTCGCTCTCTTTCACCTTCTTTCCTCTCGTTTCGCTGTCTTTCACCCTCCTTCGTCTTGTTTCGCTCTCTTTCACCCTCCTTCGTCTCGTTTCGCTCTCTTTCACCCTCCTTCGTCTCGTTTCGCTCTCTTTCACCCTCCTTCGTCTTGTTTCGCTCTGTTGCACCCGCCTTCATCTCGTTTCGCCCTCTATCACCCTCCTTCGTCTTGTTTCGCTCTCTTTCACCCTTCTTCGTCTCTTTTCGCTCTCTTTCACCCTCCTTCATCTCGTTTCAATCTCTTTCACCCTCCTTCGTCTGGTTTCGCTCTCTTTCACCCTCCTTCATCTTGTTTCGCTCTGTTGCACTCGCCTTTGTCTCATCTCGCCCTCTTTCACCCTCCTTCGTCTTGTTTCGCTCTCTTTCACCCTCCATCGTCTCGTTTCGCTCTCTTTCACCCTCCTTCGTCTCGTTTCGCTCACTTTCACCTACCTTCATCTCGTTTCGCTCTTTTTCACCCTCCTTCGTCTCGTTTCGGTCTCTTTCACAATCCTTTGTCTTGTTTCGCTCTCTTTCACCCACCTTCATCTTGTTTCGCTCTCTTTCACCCTCCTTCGCCTCGTTTCGGTCTCTTTCATCCACCTTCGTCTCGTTTCGTTCTCTTTCATCCTCCATCGTCTCGTTTCGCTATCTTTGACCATCCTTCATCTCGTTTCTCTCTCTTTGACCCTCCTTCGTCTCGTTTAGCTCTCTTTCATCCTCCTTCGTCTCGTTTCGCTCTGTGTTACACTCCTTCGACTCGTTTTGCTCTCTTTCACCCTTCTTCGTCTCGTATCGCTCGCTTTCACCCTCCTTCGTCTTGTTTCGCTCTGTTCCACCCTCCTTCGTCTCGTTTCGCCCTCTTTCACCCTCCTTCGTCTCGTTTCACTCTCTTTCACCCTCCTTCGTCTCGTTTCGTTCTTTTTCACCCTCGTTCGTCTCGCTCCGCTCTCTTTCACCCTCCTTCGACTCCTTTCGCTCTCTTTCACCCTCCTTCGTCTTGTGTCGCTCTGTTGCACTCGCCTTTGTCTCATCTCGCCCTCTTTCACCCTCCTTCGTCTTGTTTCGCTCTCTTTCACCCTCCATCGTCTCGTTTCGCTCTCTTTCACCCTCCTTCGTCTCGTTTCGCTCACTTTCACCTACCTTCATCTCGTTTCGCTCTTTTTCACCCTCCTTCGTCTCGTTTCGGTCTCTTTCACAATCTTTTGTCTTGTTTCGCTCTCTTTCACCCACCTTCATCTTGTTTCGCTCTCTTTCCCCCTCCTTCGCCTCGTTTCGGTCTCTTTCATCCACCTTTGTCTCGTTTCGTTATCTTTGACCATCCTTCATCTCGTTTCTCTCTCTTTGACCCTCCTTCGTCTCGTTTAGCTCTCTTTCATCCTCCTTCGTCTCGTTTCGCTCTGTGTTACACTCCTTCGTCAAGTTTTGCTCTCTTTCACCCTTCTTCGTCTCGTATCGCTCGCTTTCACCCTCCTTCGTCTTGTTTCGCTCTGTTCCACCCTCCTTCGTCTCGTTTCGCCCTCTTTCACCCTCCTTCGTCTCGTTTCACTCTCTTTCACCCTCCTTCGTCTCGTTTCGTTCTTTTTCACCCTCGTTCGTCTCGCTCCGCTCTCTTTCACCCTCCTTCGACTCCTTTCGCTCTCTTTCTCCCTCCTTCGTCTCGTTTCGCTCTCTTTCACCCTCCTTCGTCTCGTTTCGCTCACTTTCATCCTCCTTCATCTCGTTTCGCTCTCTTTCACCTTCCTTCCTCTCATTTCGCTGTCTTTCACCTTCCTTCGTCTTGTTTCGCTCTCTTTCACCCTCCTTCGTCTCGTTTCGCTCTCTTTCATCCTCCACCGTCTCGTTTCGCTCTCTTTCACCCTCCTTCGTCTCGTTTAGCTCTCTTTCATCCCCCTTCGTCTCGTTTCGCTCTGTTTTACACTCCTTCATCTTGTTTTGCTCTCTTTCACCCTTCTTTGTCTTGTTTCGCTCTGTTCCACCCGCCTTCGTCTCGTTTCGCCCTCTTTCACCCTCCTTCGTCTCGTTTCACTCTCTTTCACCCTCCTTCGTCTCGTTTCGTTCTCTTTCACCCTCCTTCGTATCGCTCCGCTCTCTTTCACCCTCTTTCGACTCCTTTCGCTCTCTTTCACCCTCCTTCGTCTCGTTTCGCTCTCTTTCACCCTCCTTCGTCTCGTTACGCTCTCTTTCACCCTCCTTTGTCTCGTTTCGCTCTCTTTGACCCTCCTTCGTCTCGTTTCGCTCTCTTTCACCCTCCTTCGTCTCGTTTCGCTCTCTTTCACCCTCCTTCTTCTCGTTTCGCTCACTTTCACACACCTTCGTCTTGTTCCGCTCTCTTTCACCCTACTTCGTCTCGTTTCGGTCTCTTTCACCCTCCTTCGTCTCGTTCCACTCTCTTTCACCCTCCTTCGACTCCTTTCGCTCTCTTTCACCCTCCTTTATCTCATTTCACTCTCTTTCACCCTCCTTCGTCTCCTTTCGCTCTCTTTCACCCTCCATCGTCTCGTTTCGCTCTCTTTCACCCTCCTTTGTCTCGTTTCGCTCTCTTTGACCCTCCTTCGTCTCGTTTCGCTCTCTTTCACCCTCCTTCGTCTCGTTTCGCTCTCTTTCACCCTCCTTCTTCTCGTTTTGCTCACTTTCACACACCTTCGTCTTGTTCCGCTCTCTTTCACCCTCCTTCGTCTCGTTTCGGTCTCTTTCACCCTCCTTCGTCTCGTTCCACTCTCTTTCACCCTCCTTCGACTCCTTTCGCTCTCTTTCACCCTCCTTTATCTCATTTCACTCTCTTTCACCCTCCTTCGTCTACTTTCGCTCTCTTTCACCCTCCATCGTCTTGTTTCGCTCTCTGTCACCCTCCTTCGTCTCGTTTCGCTCTCTTTCACCCTCCACCGTCTCATTTCGCTCTCTTTTACCCTCTTTCGTCTCCTTTCGCTCTCTTTGACCCTTCTTCGTCTCGTTTAGCTCTCTTTCATCCTCCTTCATCTCGTTTCGCTCTGTTTCACACTCCTTCGTCTCGTTTTGCTCTCTTTCACCCTTCTTCGTCTCGTTTCGCTCTCTTTCACCCTCCTTCGTCTTGTTTCGCTCTCTTTCACCCTTCTTCGTCTCGTTTCGCTCTCTTTCACCCTCCTTCGTCTTGTTTCGCTCTGTTCCACCCTCCTTCGTATTGTTTCGCTCTCTTTCACCCTCCTTCATCTCGTTTCAATCTCTTTCACCCTCCTTCGTCTCGTTTCGCTCTCTTTCACCCTCCTTCGTCTTGTTTCGCTCTGTTGCACTCGCCTTTGTCTCATTTCGCCCTCTTTCACCCTCCTTCGTCTTATTTCGCTCTCTTTCACCCTCCATCGTCTCGTTTCGCTCTCTTTCACCCTCCTTCGTCTCGTTTCGCTCACTTTCACCTACCTTCATCTCGTTTCGCTCTTTTTCACCCTCCTTCGTCTCGTTTCGGTCTCTTTCACAATCCTTTGTCTTGTTTCGCGCTCTTTCACCCACCTTCATCTTGTTTCGCTCTCCTTCACCCTCCTTCACCTCGTTTCGGTCTCTTTCATCCACCTTCGTCTCGTTTCGTTCTCTTTCATCCTCCATCGTCTTGTTTCGCTATCTTTGACCATCCTTCATCTCGTTTCTCTCTCTTTGACCCTCCTTCGTCTCGTTTAGCTCTCTTTCATCCTCCTTCGTCTCGTTTCGCTCTGTTTTACACTCCTTCGTCTCGTTTTGCTCACTTTCACCCTTCTTCGTCTCGTTTCGCTCTCTTTCACCCTCCTTCGTCTTGTTTCGCTCTGTTCCACCCTCCTTCGTCTCGTTTCACCCTCTTTCACCCTCCTTCGTCTCGTTTCACTCTCTTTCACCCTCCTTCGTCTCGCTTCGTTCTCTTTCACCCTCGTTCGTCTCGCTCCGCTCTCTTTCACCCTCCTTCGACTCCTTTCACTCTCTTTCTCCCTCCTTCGTCTCGTTTCGCTCTCTTTCACCCTCCTTCGTCTCGTTTCGCTCACTTTCACCCTCCTTCATCTCGTTTCGCTCTCTTTCACCTTCCTTCCTCTCATTTCGCTGTCTTTCACCTTCCTTCGTCTTGTTTCGCTCTCTTTCACCCTCCTTCGTCTCGTTTCGCTCTCTTTCACCCTCCACCGTCTCGTTTCGATCTCTTTCACCCTCCTTCGTCTCGTTTAGCTCTCTTTCATCCCCCTTCGTCTCGTTTCGCTCTGTTTTACACTCCTTCATCTTGTTTTGCTCTCTTTCACCCTTCTTTGTCTCGTTTCGCTCTCTTTCACCCTCCTTCGTCTTGATTCGCTCTGTTCCACCCGCCTTCGTCTCGTTTCGCCCTCTTTCACCCTCCTTCGTCTCGTTTCACTCTCTTTCACCCTCCTTCGTCTCGTTTCGTTCTCTTTCACCCTCCTTCGACTCGCTCCGCTCTCTTTCACCCTCCTTCGACTCCTTTCGCTCTCTTTCACCCTCCTTCGTCTCGTTTCGCTCTCTTTCACCCTCCTTCGTCTCGTTACGCTCTCTTTCACCCTCCTTCATCTCGTTTCGCTCTCTTTCACCCTCCTTCTTCTCGTTTCGCTCTCTTTCACCCTCCTTTGTCTCGTTTCGCTCTCTTTGACCCTCCTTCGTCTCGTTTCGCTCTCTTTCACCCTCCTTCGTCTCGTTTCGCTCTCTTTCACCCTCCTTCTTCTCGTTTCGCTCACTTTCACACACCTTCGTCTTGTTCCGCTCTCTTTCACCCTACTTCGTCTCGTTTCGGTCTCTTTCACCCTCCTTCGTCTCGTTCCACTCTCTTTCACCCTCCTTCGACTCCTTTCGCTCTCTTTCACCCTCCTTTATCTCATTTCACTCTCTTTCACCCTCCTTCGTCTCCTTTCGCTCTCTTTCACCCTCCATCGTCTCGTTTCGCTCTCTTTCACCCTCCTTTGTCTCGTTTCGCTCTCTTTGACCCTCCTTCGTCTCGTTTCGCTCTCTTTCACCCTCCTTCGTCTCGTTTCGCTCTCTTTCACCCTCCTTCTTCTCGTTTTGCTCACTTTCACACACCTTCGTCTTGTTCCGCTCTCTTTCACCCTCCTTCGTCTCGTTTCGGTCTCTTTCACCCTCCTTCGTCTCGTTCCACTCTCTTTCACCCTCCTTCGACTCCTTTCGCTCTCTTTCACCCTCCTTTATCTCATTTCACTCTCTTTCACCCTCCTTCGTCTACTTTCGCTCTCTTTCACCCTCCATCGTCTTGTTTCGCTCTCTGTCACCCTCCTTCGTCTCGTTTCGCTCTCTTTCACCCTCCACCGTCTCATTTCGCTCTCTTTTACCCTCTTTCGTCTCCTTTCGCTCTCTTTGACCCTTCTTCGTCTCGTTTAGCTCTCTTTCATCCTCCTTCATCTCGTTTCGCTCTGTTTCACACTCCTTCGTCTCGTTTTGCTCTCTTTCACCCTTCTTCGTCTCGTTTCGCTCTCTTTCACCCTCCTTCGTCTTGTTTCGGTCTCTTTCACCCTTCTTCGTCTCGTTTCGCTCTCTTTCACCCTCCTTCGTCTTGTTTCGCTCTGTTCCACCCTCCTTCGTATTGTTTCGCTCTCTTTCACCCTCCTTCATCTCGTTTCAATCTCTTTCACCCTCCTTCGTCTCGTTTCGCTCTCTTTCACCCTCCTTCGTCTTGTTTCGCTCTGTTGCACTCGCCTTTGTCTCATTTCGCCCTCTTTCACCCTCCTTCGTCTTATTTCGCTCTCTTTCACCCTCCATCGTCTCGTTTCGCTCTCTTTCACCCTCCTTCGTCTCGTTTCGCTCACTTTCACCTACCTTCATCTCGTTTCGCTCTTTTTCACCCTCCTTCGTCTCGTTTCGGTCTCTTTCACAATCCTTTGTCTTGTTTCGCGCTCTTTCACCCACCTTCATCTTGTTTCGCTCTCCTTCACCCTCCTTCACCTCGTTTCGGTCTCTTTCATCCACCTTCGTCTCGTTTCGTTCTCTTTCATCCTCCATCGTCTTGTTTCGCTATCTTTGACCATCCTTCATCTCGTTTCTCTCTCTTTGACCCTCCTTCGTCTCGTTTAGCTCTCTTTCATCCTCCTTCGTCTCGTTTCGCTCTGTTTTACACTCCTTCGTCTCGTTTTGCTCACTTTCACCCTTCTTCGTCTCGTTTCGCTCTCTTTCACCCTCCTTCGTCTTGTTTCGCTCTGTTCCACCCTCCTTCGTCTCGTTTCACCCTCTTTCACCCTCCTTCGTCTCGTTTCACTCTCTTTCACCCTCCTTCGTCTCGCTTCGTTCTCTTTCACCCTCGTTCGTCTCGCTCCGCTCTCTTTCACCCTCCTTCGACTCCTTTCACTCTCTTTCTCCCTCCTTCGTCTCGTTTCGCTCTCTTTCACCCTCCTTCGTCTCGTTTCGCTCACTTTCACCCTCCTTCATCTCGTTTCGCTCTCTTTCACCTTCCTTCCTCTCATTTCGCTGTCTTTCACCTTCCTTCGTCTTGTTTCGCTCTCTTTCACCCTCCTTCGTCTCGTTTCGCTCTCTTTCACCCTCCACCGTCTCGTTTCGATCTCTTTCACCCTCCTTCGTCTCGTTTAGCTCTCTTTCATCCCCCTTCGTCTCGTTTCGCTCTGTTTTACACTCCTTCATCTTGTTTTGCTCTCTTTCACCCTTCTTTGTCTCGTTTCGCTCTCTTTCACCCTCCTTCGTCTTGATTCGCTCTGTTCCACCCGCCTTCGTCTCGTTTCGCCCTCTTTCACCCTCCTTCGTCTCGTTTCACTCTCTTTCACCCTCCTTCGTCTCGTTTCGTTCTCTTTCACCCTCCTTCGACTCGCTCCGCTCTCTTTCACCCTCCTTCGACTCCTTTCGCTCTCTTTCACCCTCCTTCGTCTCGTTTCGCTCTCTTTCACCCTCCTTCGTCTCGTTACGCTCTCTTTCACCCTCCTTCATCTCGTTTCGCTCTCTTTCACCCTCCTTCTTCTCGTTTCGCTCTCTTTCACCCTCCTTTGTCTCGTTTCGCTCTCTTTGACCATCCTTCGTCTCGTTTCGCTCTCTTTCACCCTCCTTCGTCTCGTTTCGCTCTCTTTCACCCTCCTTCTTCTCGTTTCGCTCACTTTCACACTCCTTCGTCTTGTTCCGCTCTCTTTCACCCTCCTTCGTCTCGTTTCGGTCTCTTTCACCCTCCTTCGTCTCGTTCCACTCTCTTTCACCCTCCTTCGACTCCTTTCGCTCTCTTTCACCCTCCTTTATCTCATTTCACTCTCTTTCACCCTCCTTCGTCTCCTTTCGCTCTCTTTCACCCTCCATCGTCTTGTTTCGCTCTCTGTCACCCTCCTTCGTCTCGTTTCGCTCTCTTTCACCCTCCACCGTCTCATTCCGCTCTCTTTTACCCTCTTTCGTCTCCTTTCGCTCTCTTTGACCCTTCTTCGTCTCGTTTAGCTCTCTTTCATCCTCCTTCATCTCGTTTCGCTCTGTTTCACACTCCTTCGTCTCGTTTCGCTCTCTTTCACCCTTCTTCGTCTCGTTTCGCTCTTTCACCCTCCTTCGTCTTGTTTCGCTCTGTTCCACCCGCCTTCATCTCGTTTCGCCCTCTTTCACACTCCTTCGTCTCGTTTCACTCTCTTTCACCCTCCTTCGTCTCATTTCGTTCTCTTTCACCCTCCTTCATCTCGCTCTGCTCTCTTTCACCCTCCTTCGACTCCTTTCGCTCTCTTTCACCCTCCTTCGTCTCGTTTCGCTCTCTTTCACCCTCCTTCGTCTCGTTTCGCTCTCTTTCACCCTCCTTCATCTCGTTTCGCTCTCTTTCACCTTCCTTCCTCTCGTTTCGCTGTCTTTCACCCTCCTTTGTATTGTTTCGCTCTCTTTCACCCTCCTTCGTCTCGTTTTGCTCTCTTTCACCCTCCACCGTCTCGTTTCGCTCTCTTTCACCCTCCTTTGTCTCGTTTCACTCTCTTTGACCCTCCTTCATCTCGTTTCGCTCTCTTTCACCCTCCTTCGCCTCGTTTCGCTCTCTTTCACCCTCCTTCTTCTCGTTTCGCTCACTTTCACGCTCCTTCGTCTCGTTCCGCTCTCTTTCACCCTCCTTTGTCTCGTTTCGGTCTCTTTCACCCTCCTTCGTCTCGTTCCACTCTCTTTCACCCTCCTTCGACTCCTTTCGCTCTCTTTCACCCTCCTTTATCTCATTTCACTCTCTTTCACCCTCCTTCGTCTCCTTTCGCTCTCTTTCACCCTCCATCGTCTCGTTTCGCTCTCTTTCACCCTCCTTCATCTCGTTTCGCTCTCTTTCACCCTCCACCGTCTCATTTCGCTCTCTTTTACACTCTTTTGTCTCGTTTCGCTCTCTTTGACCCTCCTTCGTCTCGTTTAGCTCTCTTTCATCCTCCTTCGTCTCGTTTCGCTCTGTTTCACACTCCTTCATCTCGTTTTGCTCTCTTTCACCCTCTTTCATTTCGTTTCGCTCTCTTTCACCCTCCTTCGTCTTGTTTCGCTCTGTGGCACTCGCTTTTGTCTCGTTTCGCCCTCTTTCACCCTCCTTCGTCTTGTTTCGCTCTCTTTCACCCTCCATCGTCTCGTTTTGCTCTCTTTCACCCTCCTTCGTCTCGTTTCGCTCACTTTCACCTACCTTCATCTCGTTTCGCTGTCTTTCACCATCCTTCGTCTAGTTTCGCTCTCTTTCACACTCCTTTGTCTTGTTTCGCTCTCTTTCACCCACCTTCATCTTGTTTCGCTCGCTTTCACCCTCCTTCGCCTCGTTTCGGTCTCGTTCATCCTCCTTCGTCTCGTTTCGTTCTCTTTCACCCTCCATCGTCTCGTTTCGCTATCTTTGACCATCCTTCATCTCGTTTCGCTCTCTTTGACCCTCCTTCGTCTCGTTTAGCTCTCTTCCATCCTCCTTCCTCTCATTTCGCTGTCTTTCACCTTCCTTCGTCTTGTTTCGCTCTCTTTCACCCTCCTTCGTCTCGTTTCGCTCTCTTTCACCCTCCACCGTCTCGTTTCGATCTCTTTCACCCTCCTTCGTCTCGTTTAGCTCTCTTTCATCCCCCTTCGTCTCGTTTCGCTCTGTTTTACACTCCTTCATCTTGTTTTGCTCTCTTTCACCCTTCTTTGTCTCGTTTCGCTCTCTTTCACCCTCCTTCGTCTTGATTCGCTCTGTTCCACCCGCCTTCGTCTCGTTTCGCCCTCTTTCACCCTCCTTCGTCTCGTTTCACTCTCTTTCACCCTCCTTCATCTCGTTTCGTTCTCTTTCACCCTCCTTCGACTCGCTCCGCTCTCTTTCACCCTCCTTCGACTCCTTTCGCTCTCTTTCACCCTCCTTCGTCTCGTTTCGCTCTCTTTCACCCTCCTTCGTCTCGTTACGCTCTCTTTCACCCTCCTTCATCTCGTTTCGCTCTCTTTCACCCTCCTTCTTCTCGTTTCGCTCTCTTTCACCCTCCTTTGTCTCGTTTCGCTCTCTTTGACCCTCCTTCGTCTCGTTTCGCTCTCTTTCACCCTCCTTCGTCTCGTTTCGCTCTCTTTCACCCTCCTTCTTCTCGTTTCGCTCACTTTCACACACCTTCGTCTTGTTCCGCTCTCTTTCACCCTACTTCGTCTCGTTTCGGTCTCTTTCACCCTCCTTCGTCTCGTTCCACTCTCTTTCACCCTCCTTCGTCTCGTTTCGCTCTCTTTCACCCTCCTTCGTCTCGTTACGCTCTCTTTCACCCTCCTTCATCTCGTTTCGCTCTCTTTCACCCTCCTTCTTCTCGTTTCGCTCTCTTTCACCCTCCTTTGTCTCGTTTCGCTCTCTTTGACCCTCCTTCGTCTCGTTTCGCTCTCTTTCACCCTCCTTCGTCTCGTTTCGCTCTCTTTCACCCTCCTTCTTCTCGTTTCGCTCACTTTCACACACCTTCGTCTTGTTCCGCTCTCTTTCACCCTACTTCGTCTCGTTTCGGTCTCTTTCACCCTCCTTCGTCTCGTTCCACTCTCTTTCACCCTCCTTCGACTCCTTTCGCTCTCTTTCACCCTCCTTTATCTCATTTCACTCTCTTTCACCCTCCTTCGTCTCCTTTCGCTCTCTTTCACCCTCCATCGTCTCGTTTCGCTCTCTTTCACCCTCCTTTGTCTCGTTTCGCTCTCTTTGACCCTCCTTCGTCTCGTTTCGCTCTCTTTCACCCTCCTTCGTCTCGTTTCGCTCTCTTTCACCCTCCTTCTTCTCGTTTTGCTCACTTTCACACACCTTCGTCTTGTTCCGCTCTCTTTCACCCTCCTTCGTCTCGTTTCGGTCTCTTTCACCCTCCTTCGTCTCGTTCCACTCTCTTTCACCCTCCTTCGACTCCTTTCGCTCTCTTTCACCCTCCTTTATCTCATTTCACTCTCTTTCACCCTCCTTCGTCTACTTTCGCTCTCTTTCACCCTCCATCGTCTTGTTTCGCTCTCTGTCACCCTCCTTCGTCTCGTTTCGCTCTCTTTCACCCTCCACCGTCTCATTTCGCTCTCTTTTACCCTCTTTCGTCTCCTTTCGCTCTCTTTGACCCTTCTTCGTCTCGTTTAGCTCTCTTTCATCCTCCTTCATCTCGTTTCGCTCTGTTTCACACTCCTTCGTCTCGTTTTGCTCTCTTTCACCCTTCTTCGTCTCGTTTCGCTCTCTTTCACCCTCCTTCGTCTTGTTTCGGTCTCTTTCACCCTTCTTCGTCTCGTTTCGCTCTCTTTCACCCTCCTTCGTCTTGTTTCGCTCTGTTCCACCCTCCTTCGTATTGTTTCGCTCTCTTTCACCCTCCTTCATCTCGTTTCAATCTCTTTCACCCTCCTTCGTCTCGTTTCGCTCTCTTTCACCCTCCTTCGTCTTGTTTCGCTCTGTTGCACTCGCCTTTGTCTCATTTCGCCCTCTTTCACCCTCCTTCGTCTTATTTCGCTCTCTTTCACCCTCCATCGTCTCGTTTCGCTCTCTTTCACCCTCCTTCGTCTCGTTTCGCTCACTTTCACCTACCTTCATCTCGTTTCGCTCTTTTTCACCCTCCTTCGTCTCGTTTCGGTCTCTTTCACAATCCTTTGTCTTGTTTCGCGCTCTTTCACCCACCTTCATCTTGTTTCGCTCTCCTTCACCCTCCTTCACCTCGTTTCGGTCTCTTTCATCCACCTTCGTCTCGTTTCGTTCTCTTTCATCCTCCATCGTCTTGTTTCGCTATCTTTGACCATCCTTCATCTCGTTTCTCTCTCTTTGACCCTCCTTCGTCTCGTTTAGCTCTCTTTCATCCTCCTTCGTCTCGTTTCGCTCTGTTTTACACTCCTTCGTCTCGTTTTGCTCACTTTCACCCTTCTTCGTCTCGTTTCGCTCTCTTTCACCCTCCTTCGTCTTGTTTCGCTCTGTTCCACCCTCCTTCGTCTCGTTTCACCCTCTTTCACCCTCCTTCGTCTCGTTTCACTCTCTTTCACCCTCCTTCGTCTCGCTTCGTTCTCTTTCACCCTCGTTCGTCTCGCTCCGCTCTCTTTCACCCTCCTTCGACTCCTTTCACTCTCTTTCTCCCTCCTTCGTCTCGTTTCGCTCTCTTTCACCCTCCTTCGTCTCGTTTCGCTCACTTTCACCCTCCTTCATCTCGTTTCGCTCTCTTTCACCTTCCTTCCTCTCATTTCGCTGTCTTTCACCTTCCTTCGTCTTGTTTCGCTCTCTTTCACCCTCCTTCGTCTCGTTTCGCTCTCTTTCACCCTCCACCGTCTCGTTTCGATCTCTTTCACCCTCCTTCGTCTCGTTTAGCTCTCTTTCATCCCCCTTCGTCTCGTTTCGCTCTGTTTTACACTCCTTCATCTTGTTTTGCTCTCTTTCACCCTTCTTTGTCTCGTTTCGCTCTCTTTCACCCTCCTTCGTCTTGATTCGCTCTGTTCCACCCGCCTTCGTCTCGTTTCGCCCTCTTTCACCCTCCTTCGTCTCGTTTCACTCTCTTTCACCCTCCTTCGTCTCGTTTCGTTCTCTTTCACCCTCCTTCGACTCGCTCCGCTCTCTTTCACCCTCCTTCGACTCCTTTCGCTCTCTTTCACCCTCCTTCGTCTCGTTTCGCTCTCTTTCACCCTCCTTCGTCTCGTTACGCTCTCTTTCACCCTCCTTCATCTCGTTTCGCTCTCTTTCACCCTCCTTCTTCTCGTTTCGCTCTCTTTCACCCTCCTTTGTCTCGTTTCGCTCTC
This sequence comes from Scyliorhinus torazame, assembly GCF_047496885.1. NCBI lineage: Eukaryota > Metazoa > Chordata > Chondrichthyes > Carcharhiniformes > Scyliorhinidae > Scyliorhinus > Scyliorhinus torazame. The sequence goes on from NW_027307785.1 coordinate 963,508, forward strand.
TTTGACCATCCTTCGTCTCGTTTCGCTCTCTTTCACCCTCCTTCGTCTCGTTTCGCTCTCTTTCACCCTCCTTCTTCTCGTTTCGCTCACTTTCACACTCCTTCGTCTTGTTCCGCTCTCTTTCACCCTCCTTCGTCTCGTTTCGGTCTCTTTCACCCTCCTTCGTCTCGTTCCACTCTCTTTCACCCTCCTTCGACTCCTTTCGCTCTCTTTCACCCTCCTTTATCTCATTTCACTCTCTTTCACCCTCCTTCGTCTCCTTTCGCTCTCTTTCACCCTCCATCGTCTTGTTTCGCTCTCTGTCACCCTCCTTCGTCTCGTTTCGCTCTCTTTCACCCTCCACCGTCTCATTCCGCTCTCTTTTACCCTCTTTCGTCTCCTTTCGCTCTCTTTGACCCTTCTTCGTCTCGTTTAGCTCTCTTTCATCCTCCTTCATCTCGTTTCGCTCTGTTTCACACTCCTTCGTCTCGTTTCGCTCTCTTTCACCCTTCTTCGTCTCGTTTCGCTCTTTCACCCTCCTTCGTCTTGTTTCGCTCTGTTCCACCCGCCTTCATCTCGTTTCGCCCTCTTTCACACTCCTTCGTCTCGTTTCACTCTCTTTCACCCTCCTTCGTCTCATTTCGTTCTCTTTCACCCTCCTTCATCTCGCTCTGCTCTCTTTCACCCTCCTTCGACTCCTTTCGCTCTCTTTCACCCTCCTTCGTCTCGTTTCGCTCTCTTTCACCCTCCTTCGTCTCGTTTCGCTCTCTTTCACCCTCCTTCATCTCGTTTCGCTCTCTTTCACCTTCCTTCCTCTCGTTTCGCTGTCTTTCACCCTCCTTTGTATTGTTTCGCTCTCTTTCACCCTCCTTCGTCTCGTTTTGCTCTCTTTCACCCTCCACCGTCTCGTTTCGCTCTCTTTCACCCTCCTTTGTCTCGTTTCACTCTCTTTGACCCTCCTTCATCTCGTTTCGCTCTCTTTCACCCTCCTTCGTCTCGTTTCGCTCTCTTTCACCCTCCTTCTTCTCGTTTCGCTCACTTTCACGCTCCTTCGTCTCGTTCCGCTCTCTTTCACCCTCCTTTGTCTCGTTTCGGTCTCTTTCACCCTCCTTCGTCTCGTTCCACTCTCTTTCACCCTCCTTCGACTCCTTTCGCTCTCTTTCACCCTCCTTTATCTCATTTCACTCTCTTTCACCCTCCTTCGTCTCCTTTCGCTCTCTTTCACCCTCCATCGTCTCGTTTCGCTCTCTTTCACCCTCCTTCATCTCGTTTCGCTCTCTTTCACCCTCCACCGTCTCATTTCGCTCTCTTTTACACTCTTTTGTCTCGTTTCGCTCTCTTTGACCCTCCTTCGTCTCGTTTAGCTCTCTTTCATCCTCCTTCGTCTCGTTTCGCTCTGTTTCACACTCCTTCATCTCGTTTTGCTCTCTTTCACCCTCTTTCATTTCGTTTCGCTCTCTTTCACCCTCCTTCGTCTTGTTTCGCTCTGTGGCACTCGCTTTTGTCTCGTTTCGCCCTCTTTCACCCTCCTTCGTCTTGTTTCGCTCTCTTTCACCCTCCATCGTCTCGTTTTGCTCTCTTTCACCCTCCTTCGTCTCGTTTCGCTCACTTTCACCTACCTTCATCTCGTTTCGCTGTCTTTCACCATCCTTCGTCTAGTTTCGCTCTCTTTCACACTCCTTTGTCTTGTTTCGCTCTCTTTCACCCACCTTCATCTTGTTTCGCTCGCTTTCACCCTCCTTCGCCTCGTTTCGGTCTCGTTCATCCTCCTTCGTCTCGTTTCGTTCTCTTTCACCCTCCATCGTCTCGTTTCGCTATCTTTGACCATCCTTCATCTCGTTTCGCTCTCTTTGACCCTCCTTCGTCTCGTTTAGCTCTCTTCCATCCTCCTTCCTCTCATTTCGCTGTCTTTCACCTTCCTTCGTCTTGTTTCGCTCTCTTTCACCCTCCTTCGTCTCGTTTCGCTCTCTTTCACCCTCCACCGTCTCGTTTCGATCTCTTTCACCCTCCTTCGTCTCGTTTAGCTCTCTTTCATCCCCCTTCGTCTCGTTTCGCTCTGTTTTACACTCCTTCATCTTGTTTTGCTCTCTTTCACCCTTCTTTGTCTCGTTTCGCTCTCTTTCACCCTCCTTCGTCTTGATTCGCTCTGTTCCACCCGCCTTCGTCTCGTTTCGCCCTCTTTCACCCTCCTTCGTCTCGTTTCACTCTCTTTCACCCTCCTTCATCTCGTTTCGTTCTCTTTCACCCTCCTTCGACTCGCTCCGCTCTCTTTCACCCTCCTTCGACTCCTTTCGCTCTCTTTCACCCTCCTTCGTCTCGTTTCGCTCTCTTTCACCCTCCTTCGTCTCGTTACGCTCTCTTTCACCCTCCTTCATCTCGTTTCGCTCTCTTTCACCCTCCTTCTTCTCGTTTCGCTCTCTTTCACCCTCCTTTGTCTCGTTTCGCTCTCTTTGACCCTCCTTCGTCTCGTTTCGCTCTCTTTCACCCTCCTTCGTCTCGTTTCGCTCTCTTTCACCCTCCTTCTTCTCGTTTCGCTCACTTTCACACACCTTCGTCTTGTTCCGCTCTCTTTCACCCTACTTCGTCTCGTTTCGGTCTCTTTCACCCTCCTTCGTCTCGTTCCACTCTCTTTCACCCTCCTTCGACTCCTTTCGCTCTCTTTCACCCTCCTTTATCTCATTTCACTCTCTTTCACCCTCCTTCGTCTCCTTTCGCTCTCTTTCACCCTCCATCGTCTCGTTTCGCTCTCTTTCACCCTCCTTTGTCTCGTTTCGCTCTCTTTGACCCTCCTTCGTCTCGTTTCGCTCTCTTTCACCCTCCTTCGTCTCGTTTCGCTCTCTTTCACCCTCCTTCTTCTCGTTTTGCTCACTTTCACACACCTTCGTCTTGTTCCGCTCTCTTTCACCCTCCTTCGTCTCGTTTCGGTCTCTTTCACCCTCCTTCGTCTCGTTCCACTCTCTTTCACCCTCCTTCGACTCCTTTCGCTCTCTTTCACCCTCCTTTATCTCATTTCACTCTCTTTCACCCTCCTTCGTCTACTTTCGCTCTCTTTCACCCTCCATCGTCTTGTTTCGCTCTCTGTCACCCTCCTTCGTCTCGTTTCGCTCTCTTTCACCCTCCACCGTCTCATTTCGCTCTCTTTTACCCTCTTTCGTCTCCTTTCGCTCTCTTTGACCCTTCTTCGTCTCGTTTAGCTCTCTTTCATCCTCCTTCATCTCGTTTCGCTCTGTTTCACACTCCTTCGTCTCGTTTTGCTCTCTTTCACCCTTCTTCGTCTCGTTTCGCTCTCTTTCACCCTCCTTCGTCTTGTTTCGCTCTCTTTCACCCTTCTTCGTCTCGTTTCGCTCTCTTTCACCCTCCTTCACCTCGTTTCGGTCTCTTTCATCCACCTTCGTCTCGTTTCGTTCTCTTTCATCCTCCATCGTCTTGTTTCGCTCTCTTTTACCCTCTTTCGTCTCCTTTCGCTCTCTTTGACCCTTCTTCGTCTCGTTTAGCTCTCTTTCATCCTCCTTCATCTCGTTTCGCTCTGTTTCACACTCCTTCGTCTCGTTTCGCTCTCTTTCACCCTCCTTCGTCTTGTTTCGCTCTGTTGCACTCGCCTTTGTCTCATTTCGCCCTCTTTCACCCTCCTTCGTCTTATTTCGCTCTCTTTCACCCTCCATCGTCTCGTTTCGCTCTCTTTCACCCTCCTTCGTCTCGTTTCGCTCACTTTCACCTACCTTCATCTCGTTTCGCTCTTTTTCACCCTCCTTCGTCTCGTTTCGGTCTCTTTCACAATCCTTTGTCTTGTTTCGCGCTCTTTCACCCACCTTCATCTTGTTTCGCTCTCCTTCACCCTCCTTCACCTCGTTTCGGTCTCTTTCATCCACCTTCGTCTCGTTTCGTTCTCTTTCATCCTCCATCGTCTTGTTTCGCTATCTTTGACCATCCTTCATCTCGTTTCTCTCTCTTTGACCCTCCTTCGTCTCGTTTAGCTCTCTTTCATCCTCCTTCGTCTCGTTTCGCTCTGTTTTACACTCCTTCGTCTCGTTTTGCTCACTTTCACCCTTCTTCGTCTCGTTTCGCTCTCTTTCACCCTCCTTCGTCTTGTTTCGCTCTGTTCCACCCTCCTTCGTCTCGTTTCACCCTCTTTCACCCTCCTTCGTCTCGTTTCACTCTCTTTCACCCTCCTTCGTCTCGCTTCGTTCTCTTTCACCCTCGTTCGTCTCGCTCCGCTCTCTTTCACCCTCCTTCGACTCCTTTCACTCTCTTTCTCCCTCCTTCGTCTCGTTTCGCTCTCTTTCACCCTCCTTCGTCTCGTTTCGCTCACTTTCACCCTCCTTCATCTCGTTTCGCTCTCTTTCACCTTCCTTCCTCTCATTTCGCTGTCTTTCACCTTCCTTCGTCTTGTTTCGCTCTCTTTCACCCTCCTTCGTCTCGTTTCGCTCTCTTTCACCCTCCACCGTCTCGTTTCGATCTCTTTCACCCTCCTTCGTCTCGTTTAGCTCTCTTTCATCCCCCTTCGTCTCGTTTCGCTCTGTTTTACACTCCTTCATCTTGTTTTGCTCTCTTTCACCCTTCTTTGTCTCGTTTCGCTCTCTTTCACCCTCCTTCGTCTTGATTCGCTCTGTTCAACCCGCCTTCGTCTCGTTTCGCCCTCTTTCACCCTCCTTCGTCTCGTTTCACTCTCTTTCACCCTCCTTCGTCTCGTTTCGTTCTCTTTCACCCTCCTTCGACTCGCTCCGCTCTCTTTCACCCTCCTTCGACTCCTTTCGCTCTCTTTCACCCTCCTTCATCTCGTTTCGCTCTCTTTCACCCTCCTTCGTCTCGTTACGCTCTCTTTCACCCTCCTTCATCTCGTTTCGCTCTCTTTCACCCTCCTTCTTCTCGTTTCGCTCTCTTTCACCCTCCTTTGTCTCGTTTCGCTCTCTTTGACCATCCTTCGTCTCGTTTCGCTCTCTTTCACCCTCCTTCGTCTCGTTTCGCTCTCTTTCACCCTCCTTCTTCTCGTTTCGCTCACTTTCACACTCCTTCGTCTTGTTCCGCTCTCTTTCACCCTCCTTCGTCTCGTTTCGGTCTCTTTCACCCTCCTTCGTCTCGTTCCACTCTCTTTCACCCTCCTTCGACTCCTTTCGCTCTCTTTCACCCTCCTTTATCTCATTTCACTCTCTTTCACCCTCCTTCGTCTCCTTTCGCTCTCTTTCACCCTCCATCGTCTTGTTTCGCTCTCTGTCACCCTCCTTCGTCTCGTTTCGCTCTCTTTCACCCTCCACCGTCTCATTCCGCTCTCTTTTACCCTCTTTCGTCTCCTTTCGCTCTCTTTGACCCTTCTTCGTCTCGTTTAGCTCTCTTTCATCCTCCTTCATCTCGTTTCGCTCTGTTTCACACTCCTTCGTCTCGTTTCGCTCTCTTTCACCCTTCTTCGTCTCGTTTCGCTCTTTCACCCTCCTTCGTCTTGTTTCGCTCTGTTCCACCCGCCTTCATCTCGTTTCGCCCTCTTTCACACTCCTTCGTCTCGTTTCACTCTCTTTCACCCTCCTTCGTCTCATTTCGTTCTCTTTCACCCTCCTTCATCTCGCTCTGCTCTCTTTCACCCTCCTTCGACTCCTTTCGCTCTCTTTCACCCTCCTTCGTCTCGTTTCGCTCTCTTTCACCCTCCTTCGTCTCGTTTCGCTCTCTTTCACCCTCCTTCATCTCGTTTCGCTCTCTTTCACCTTCCTTCCTCTCGTTTCGCTGTCTTTCACCCTCCTTTGTATTGTTTCGCTCTCTTTCACCCTCCTTCGTCTCGTTTCGCTCTCTTTCACCCTCCACCGTCTCGTTTCGCTCTCTTTCACCCTCCTTTGTCTCGTTTCACTCTCTTTGACCCTCCTTCATCTCGTTTCGCTCTCTTTCACCCTCCTTCGTCTCGTTTCGCTCTCTTTCACCCTCCTTCTTCTCGTTTCGCTCACTTTCACGCTCCTTCGTCTCGTTCCGCTCTCTTTCACCCTCCTTTGTCTCGTTTCGGTCTCTTTCACCCTCCTTCGTCTCGTTCCACTCTCTTTCACCCTCCTTCGACTCCTTTCGCTCTCTTTCACCCTCCTTTATCTCATTTCACTCTCTTTCACCCTCCTTCGTCTCCTTTCGCTCTCTTTCACCCTCCATCGTCTCGTTTCGCTCTCTTTCACCCTCCTTCATCTCGTTTCGCTCTCTTTCACCCTCCACCGTCTCATTTCGCTCTCTTTTACACTCTTTTGTCTCGTTTCGCTCTCTTTGACCCTTCTTCGTCTCGTTTAGCTCTCTTTCATCCTCCTTCGTCTCGTTTCGCTCTGTTTCACACTCCTTCATCTCGTTTTGCTCTCTTTCACCCTCTTTCATTTCGTTTCGCTCTCTTTCACCCTCCTTCGTCTTGTTTCGCTCTGTGGCACTCGCTTTTGTCTCGTTTCGCCCTCTTTCACCCTCCTTCGTCTTGTTTCGCTCTCTTTCACCCTCCATCGTCTCGTTTTGCTCTCTTTCACCCTCCTTCGTCTCGTTTCGCTCACTTTCACCTACCTTCATCTCGTTTCGCTGTCTTTCACCATCCTTCGTCTAGTTTCGCTCTCTTTCACACTCCTTTGTCTTGTTTCGCTCTCTTTCACCCACCTTCATCTTGTTTCGCTCGCTTTCACCCTCCTTCGCCTCGTTTCGGTCTCGTTCATCCTCCTTCGTCTCGTTTCGTTCTCTTTCACCCTCCATCGTCTCGTTTCGCTATCTTTGACCATCCTTCATCTCGTTTCGCTCTCTTTGACCCTCCTTCGTCTCGTTTAGCTCTCTTCCATCCTCCTTCATCTCGTTTTGCTCTGTTTTACACTCCTTCGTCTCGTTTTGCTCTCTTTCACCCTTCTTCGTCTCGTTTCGCTCTCTTTCACCCTCCTTCGTCTTGTTTCGCTCTGTTCCACCCGCCTTTAGCTCGTTTCGCCCTCTTTCACCCTCCTTCGTCTCGTTTCACTCTCTTTCACCCTCCTTTGTCTCGTTTCGCTCTCTTTGACCCTCCTTCATCTCGTTTCGCTCTCTTTCACCCTCCTTTGTCTCGTTTCGCTCTCTTTCACCCTCCTTCTTCTCGTTTCGCTCACTTTCACCCTCCTTCGTCTCGTTCCGCTCTCTTTCACCCTCCGTCGTCTCGTTTCGGTCTCTTTCACCCTCCTTCGTCTCGTTCCACTCTCTTTCACCCTCCTTCGACTCCTTTCGCTCTCTTTCACCCTCCTTTATCTCATTTCACTCTCTTTCACCCTCCGTCGTCTCCTTTCGCTCTCTTTCACCCTCCATCGTCTCGTTTCGCTCTCTTTCACCTTCCTTCCTCTCGTTTCGCTGTCTTTCACCCTCCTTTGTATTGCTTCGCTCTCTTTCATCCTCCTTCGTCTCGTTTCGCTATCTTTCACCCTCCACCGTCTCGTTTCGCTCTCTTTCACCCTCCTTTGTCTCGTTTCGCTCTCTTTGACCCTCCTTCATCTCGTTTCGCTCTCTTTCACCCTCCTTCGTCTCGTTTCGCTCTCTTTCACCCTCCTTCTTCTCGTTTCGCTCACTTTCACCCTCCTTCGTCTCGTTCCGCTCTCTTTCACCCTCCTTCGTCTCGTTTCGGTCTCTTTCACCCTCCTTCGCCTCGTTCCACTCTCTTTCACCCTCCTTCGACTCCTTTCGCTCTCTTTCACCCTCCTTTATCTCATTTCACTCTCTTTCACCCTCCTTCGTCTCGTTTCGCTCTCTTTCACCCTCCATCGTCTCGTTTCGCTCTCTTTCACCCTCCTTCATCTCGTTTCGCTCTCTTTCACCCTCCACCGTCTCATTTCGCTCTCTTTTACACTCTTTTGTCTCGTTTCGCTCTCTTTGACCCTCCTTCGTCTCGTTTAGCTCTCTTTCATCCTCCTTCGTCTCGTTTCGCTCTGTTTCACACTCCTTCGTCTCGTTTTGCTCTCTTTCACCCTCTTTCATTTCGTTTCGCTCTCTTTCACCCTCCTTCGTCTTGTTTCGATCTGTGGCACTCGCTTTTGTCTCGTTTCGCCCTCTTTCACCCTCCTTCGTCTCGTTTCGCTCTCTTTCACCCTCCATCGTCTCGTTTCGCTCTCTTTCACCCTCCTTCATCTCGTTTCGCTCACTTTCACCTACCTTCATCTCGTTTCGCTGTCTTTCACCATCCTTCGTCTAGTTTCGTTCTCTTTCACCCTCCATCGTCTCGTTTCGCTATCTTTGACCATCCTTCGTCTCGTTTCACTCTCTTACACCCTCCTTCGTCTCGTTTCGTTCTCTTTCACCCTCCTTTGTCTCGTTTCGCTCTCTTTGACCCTCCTTCATCTCGTTTCGCTCTCTTTCACCCTCCTTTGTCTCGTTTCGCTCTCTTTCACCCTCCTTCTTCTCGTTTCGCTCACTTTCACCCTCCTTCATCTCGTTCCGCTCTCTTTCACCCTCCTTCGTCTCGTTTCGGTCTCTTTCACCCTCCTTCGTCTCGTTCCACTCTCTTTCACCCTCCTTCGACTCCTTTCGCTCTCTTTCACCTTCCTTTATCTCATTTCACTCTCTTTCACCCTCCGTCGTCTCCTTTCGCTCTCTTTCACCCTCCATCGTCTTGTTTCGCTCTCTGTCACCCTCCTTCGTCTCGTTTCACTCTCTTTCACCCTCCACCAACTCTTTTCGCTCTCTTTTACCCTATTTCGTCTCGTTTCACTCTCTTTGACCCTCCTTCGTCTCGTTTAGCTCTCTTTCATCCTCCTTCATCTCGTTTCGCTCTGTTTCACACTCCTTCGTCTCGTTTTGCTCTCTTTCACCCTTCTTCATCTCGTTTCGCTCTCTTTCACCCTCCTTCGTCTTATTTCGCTCTGTTCCACCCGCCTTCGTCTCGTTTCGCCCTCTTTCACCCTCCTTCGTCTCGTTTCACTCTCTTTCACCCTCCGTCGTCTCGTTTTGTTCTCTTTCACCCTCCTTCGTCTCGCTCCGCTCTCTTTCACCCTCCTTCGACTCCTTTCGCTCTCTCTCACCCTCCTTCGTCTCGTTTCGCTCTCTTTCACCCTCCTTCGTCTTGTTTCGATCTCTTTCACCCTCCTTCATCTCGTTTCGCTCTCTTTCACCTTCCTTCCTCTCGTTTCGCTGTCTTTCACCCTCCTTCGTATTGTTTCGCTCTCTTTCACCCTCCTTCGTCTCGTTTCGCTCTCTTTCACCCTCCACCGTCTCGTTTCACTCTCTTTCACCCTCCTTCGTCTCGCTTAGCTCTCTTTCATCCTCCTTCGTCTCGTTTCGCTCTTTTTCACACTCCTTCGTCTCGTTTTGCTCTCTTTCACCCTCCTTCATCTCGTTTCGCTCTCTTTCACCTTCCTTCCTCTCGTTTCGCTGTCTTTCACCCTCCTTCGTCTTGTTTCGCTCTCTTTCACCCTCCATCGTCTCGTTTCGCTCTCTTTCACCCTCCTTCGTCTCGTTTCGCTCACTTTTACCCTCTTTCGTCTCGTTTCGCTCTCTTTGACCCTCCTTCGACTCGTTTAGCTCTTTTTCATCCTCCTTCATCTCGTTTCGCTCTGTTTCACACTCCTTCGTCTCGTTTTGCTCTCTTTCACCCTTCTTCGCCTCGTTTTGCTCTCTTTCACCCTCCTTCGTCTCCTTTCGCTCTCTTTCACCCTCCATCGTCTTGTTTCGCTCTCTGTCACCCTCCTTCGTCTCGTTTCGCTCTCTTTCACTCTCCACCGTCTCATTTCGCTCTCTTTTACCCTCTTTCGTCTCGTTTCGCTCTCTTTGACGCTCCTTCGTCTCGTTTAGCTCTTTTTCATCCTCCTTCATCTCGTTTCGCTCTGTTTCACACTCTTTCGTCTCGTTTTGCTCTCTTTCACCCTTCTTCGCCTCGTTTCGCTCTCTTTCACCCTCCTTCATCTTGTTTCGCTCTGTTCCACCCGCCTTCGTCTCGTTTCGCCCTCTTTCACCCTCCTTCGTCTCGTTTCACTCTCTTTCACCCTCCTTCGTCTCGTTTCATTCTCTTTCACCCTCCTTTGTCTCGCTCCGCTCTCTTTCAACCTCCTTCGACTCCTTTCGCTCTCTCTCACCCTCCTTCGTCTCGTTTCGCTCTCTTTCAACCTCCTTCGTCTTGTTTCGCTCTTTTTCACCCTCCTTCATCTCGTTTCGCTCTCTTTCACCTTCCTTCCTCTCGTTTCGCTGTCTTTCACCCTCCTTCGTATTGTTTCGCTCTCTTTCACCCTCCTTCGTCTCGTTTCGCTCTCTTTCACCCTCCACCGTCTCGTTTCGCGCTCTTTCACCCTCCTTCGTCTCGCTTAGCTCTCTTTCATCCTCCTTCGTCTCGTTTCGCTCTGTTTTACACTCCTTCGTATTGTTTCGCTCTCTTTCACCCTCCTTCGTCTCGTTTCGCTCTCTTCACCCTCCACCGTCTCGTTTCGCGCTCTTTCACCCTCCTTCGTCTCGCTTAGCTCTCTTTCATCCTCCTTCGTCTCGTTTCGCTCTGTTTTACACTCCTTCGTCTTGTTTTGCTCTCTTTCACCCTTCTTCGTCTCCTTTCGCTCTCTTTCACCCTCCATCGTCTCGTTTCGCTCTGTTTCACCCTCCTTCGTCTCGTTTCGCTCTTTTTCACCCTCCACCGTCTCATTTCATTCTCTTTTACACTCTTTTGTCTCGTTTCGCTCTCTTTGACCCTCCTTCGTCTCGTTTAGCTCTCTTTCATTCACCTTCGTCTCGTTTCGCTCTGTTTCACACTCCTTCGTCTCGTTTTGCTCTCTTTCGCCCTCTTTCATCTCGTTTCGCTCTCTTTCACCCTCCTTCGTCTTGTTTCGCTCTGTGGCACTCACCTTTGTCTCGTTTCGCCCTCTTTCACCCTCCTTCGTCTTGTTTCGCTCTCTTTCACCCTCCATCGTCTCGTTTCGCTCTCTTTCACCCTCCTTCGTCTCGTTTCGCTCACTTTCACCTACCTTCATCTCGTTTCGCTCTCTTTCGCCATCCTTCGTCTAGTTTCGGTCTCTTTCACACTCCTTTGTCTTGTTTCGCTCTCTTTCACCCACCTTCATCTTGTTTCGCTATCTTTGACCATCCTTCATCTCGTTTCGCTGTCTTTGACCCTCCTTCGTCTCGTTTAGCTCTCTTTCATCCTCCTTCATCTCGTTTTGCTCTGTTTTACACGCCTTCGTCTCGTTTTGCTCTCTTTCACCCTTCTTCGTCTCGTTTCGCTCTCTTTCACCCTCCTTCGTCTTGTTTCATCTGTTCCACCCGCCATCGTCTCGTTTCGCCCTCTTTCACCCTCCTTCATCTCGTTTCGCTCTCTTACACCCTCCTTCGTCTCGTTTCGTTCTCTTTCACCCTCCTTCGTCTCGCTCCGCTCTCTTTCACCCTCCTTCGACTCCTTTCGCTCTCTTTCACCCTCCTTCGTCTCGTTTCGCTCTCTTTCACCCTCCTTCATCTCGTTTCGCTCTCTTTCACCCTCCTTCCTCTCGTTTCGCTCTCTTTCACCCTCCTTCTTCTCGTTTCGCTCTCTTTCACCCTCCTTTGTCTCGTTTCGCTCTCTTTGAGCCTCCTTCATCTCGTTTCGCTCTCTTTCACCCTCCTTCGTCTCATTTCGCTCTCTTTCACCCTTCTTCTTCTCGTTTCGCTCACTTTCACCCTCCTTCGTCTCGTTCCGCTCTCTTTCACCCTCCTTCGTCTCGTTTCGGTCTCTTTCACCCTCCTTCGCCTCGTTCCACTCTCTTTCACCCTCCTTCGACTCCTTTCGCTCTCTTTCACCCTCCTTTATCTCATTTCACTCTCTTTCACCCTCCTTCGTCTCCTTTCGCTCTCTTTCACCCTCCATCGTCTTGTTTCGCTCTCTGTCACCCTCCTTCGTCTCGTTTCGCTCTCTTTCACCCTCCACCGTCTCATTTCGCTCTCTTTTACCCTCTTTCGTCTCCTTTCGCTCTCTTTGACCCTTCTTCGTCTCGTTTAGCTCTCTTTCATCCTCCTTCATCTCGTTTCGCTCTGTTTCACACTCCTTCGTCTCGTTTCGCTCTCTTTCACCCTTCTTCGTCTCGTTTTGCTCTTTCACCCTCCTTCGTCTTGTTTCGCTCTGTTCCACCCGCCTTCATCTCGTTTCGCCCTCTTTCACACTCCTTCGTCTCGTTTCACTCTCTTTCACCCTCCTTCGTCTCATTTCGTTCTCTTTCACCCTCCTTCGTCTCGCTCTGCTCTCTTTCACCCTCCTTCGACTCCTTTCGCTCTCTTTCACCCTCCTTCGTCTCGTTTCGCTCTCTTTCACCCTCCTTCGTCTCGTTTCGCTCTCTTTCACCCTCCTTCGTCTCGTTTCGCTCTCTTTCACCCTCCTTCATCACGTTTCGCTCTCTTTCACCTTCCTTCCTCTCGTTTCGCTGTCTTTCACCCTCCTTTGTAGTGTTTCGCTCTCTTTCACCCTCCTTCGTCTCGTTTCGCTCTCTTTCACCCTCCACCGTCTCGTTTCGCTCTCTTTCATCCTCCTTTGTCTCGTTTCACTCTCTTTGACCCTCCTTCATCTCGTTTCGCTCTCTTTCACCCTCCTTCGTCTCGTTTCGCTCTCTTTCACCCTCCTTCTTCTCGTTTCGCTCACTTTCACGCTCCTTCGTCTCGTTCCGCTCTCTTTCACCCTCCTTTGTCTCGTTTCGGTCTCTTTCACCCTCCTTCGTCTCGTTCCACTCTCTTTCACCCTCCTTCGACTCCTTTCGCTCTCTTTCACCCTCCTTTATCTCATTTCACTCTCTTTCACCCTCCTTCGTCTCCTTTCGCTCTCTTTCACCCTCCATCGTCTCGTTTCGCTCTCTTTCACCCTCCTTCATCTCGTTTCGCTCTCTTTCACCCTCCACCGTCTCATTTCGCTCTCTTTTACACTCTTTTGTCTCGTTTCGCTCTCTTTGACCCTCCTTCGTCTCGTTTAGCTCTCTTTCATCCTCCTTCGTCTCGTTTCGCTCTGTTTCACACTTCCTCATCTCGTTTTGCTCTCTTTCACCCTCTTTCATTTCGTTTCGCTCTCTTTCACCCTCCTTCGTCTTGTTTCGCTCTGTGGCACTCGCTTTTGTCTCGTTTCGCCCTCTTTCACCCTCCTTCGTCTTGTTTCGCTCTCTTTCACCCTCCATCGTCTCGTTTTGCTCTCTTTCACCCTCCTTCGTCTCGTTTCGCTCACTTTCACCTACCTTCATCTCGTTTCGCTGTCTTTCACCATCCTTCGTCTAGTTTCGCTCTCTTTCACACTCCTTTGTCTTGTTTCGCTCTCTTTCACCCACCTTCATCTTGTTTCGCTCGCTTTCACCCTCCTTCGCCTCGTTTCGGTCTCGTTCATCCTCCTTCGTCTCGTTTCGTTCTCTTTCACCCTCCATCGTCTCGTTTCGCTATCTTTGACCATCCTTCATCTCGTTTCGCTCTCTTTGACCCTCCTTCGTCTCGTTTAGCTCTCTTCCATCCTCCTTCATCTCGTTTTGCTCTGTTTTACACTCCTTCGTCTCGTTTTGCTCTCTTTCACCCTTCTTCGTCTCGTTTCGCTCTCTTTCACCCTCCTTCGTCTTGTTTCGCTCTGTTCCACCCGCCTTCATCTCGTTTCGCCCTCTTTCACCCTCCTTCGTCTCGTTTCACTCTCTTACACCCTCCTTCGTCTCGTTTCGTTCTCTTTCACCCTCCTTTGTCTCGTTTCGCTCTCTTTGACCCTCCTTCATCTCGTTTCGCTCTCTTTCACCCTCCTTTGTCTCGTTTCGCTCTCTTTCACCCTCCTTCTTCTCGTTTCGCTCACTTTCACCCTCCTTCGTCTCGTTCCGCTCTCTTTCACCTTCCTTCGTCTCGTTTCGGTCTCTTTCACCCTCCTTCGTCTCGTTCCACTCTCTTTCACCCTCCTTCGACTCCTTTCGCTCTCTTTCACCCTCCTTTATCTCATTTCACTCTCTTTCACCCTCCGTCGTCTCCTTTCGCTCTCTTTCACCCTCCATCGTCTCGTTTCGCTCTCTTTCACCTTCCTTCCTCTCGTTTCGCTGTCTTTCACCCTCCTTTGTATTGCTTCGCTCTCTTTCATCCTCCTTCGTCTCGTTTCGCTATCTTTCACCCTCCACCGTCTCGTTTCGCTCTCTTTCACCCTCCTTTGTCTCGTTTCGCTCTCTTTGACCCTCCTTCATCTCGTTTCGCTCTCTTTCACCCTCCTTCGTCTCGTTTCGCTCTCTTTCACCCTCCTTCTTCTCGTTTCGCTCACTTTCACCCTCCTTCGTCTCGTTCCGCTCTCTTTCACCCTCCTTCGTCTCGTTTCGGTCTCTTTCACCCTCCTTCGCCTCGTTCCACTCTCTTTCACCCTCCTTCGACTCCTTTCGCTCTCTTTCACCCTCCTTTATCTCATTTCACTCTCTTTCACCCTCCTTCGTCTCCTTTCGCTCTCTTTCACCCTCCATCGTCTCGTTTCGCTCTCTTTCACCCTCCTTCATCTCGTTTCGCTCTCTTTCACCCTCCACCGTCTCATTTCGCTCTCTTTTACACTCTTTTGTCTCGTTTCGCTCTCTTTGACCCTCCTTCGTCTCGTTTAGCTCTCTTTCATCCTCCTTCGTCTCGTTTCGCTCTGTTTCACACTCCTTCGTCTCGTTTTGCTCTCTTTCACCCTCTTTCATTTCGTTTCGCTCTCTTTCACCCTCCTTCGTCTTGTTTCGATCTGTGGCACTCGCTTTTGTCTCGTTTCGCCCTCTTTCACCCTCCTTCGTCTCGTTTCGTTCTCTTTCACCCTCCTTTGTCTCGTTTCGCTCTCTTTGACCCTCCTTCATCTCGTTTCGCTCTCTTTCACCCTCCTTTGTCTCGTTTCGCTCTCTTTCACCCTCCTTCTTCTCGTTTCGCTCACTTTCACCCTCCTTCGTCTCGTTCCGCTCTCTTTCACCCTCCTTCGTCTCGTTTCGGTCTCTTTCACCCTCCTTCGTCTCGTTCCACTCTCTTTCACCCTCCTTCGACTCCTTTCGCTCTCTTTCACCCTCCTTTATCTCATTTCACTCTCTTTCACCCTCCGTCATCTCCTTTCGCTCTCTTTCACCCTCCATCGTCTCGTTTCGCTCTCTTTCACCTTCCTTCCTCTCGTTTCGCTGTCTTTCACCCTCCTTTGTATTGCTTCGCTCTCTTTCATCCTCCTTCGTCTCGTTTCGCTATCTTTCACCCTCCACCGTCTCGTTTCGCTCTCTTTCACCCTCCTTTGTCTCGTTTCGCTCTCTTTGACCCTCCTTCATCTCGTTTCGCTCTCTTTCACCCTCCTTCGTCTCGTTTCGCTCTCTTTCACCCTCCTTCTTCTCGTTTCGCTCACTTTCACCCTCCTTCGTCTCGTTCCGCTCTCTTTCACCCTCCTTCGTCTCGTTTCGGTCTCTTTCACCCTCCTTCGCCTCGTTCCACTCTCTTTCACCCTCCTTCGACTCCTTTCGCTCTCTTTCACCCTCCTTTATCTCATTTCACTCTCTTTCACCCTCCTTCGTCTCCTTTCGCTCTCTTTCACCCTCCATCGTCTCGTTTCGCTCTCTTTCACCCTCCTTCATCTCGTTTCGCTCTCTTTCACCCTCCACCGTCTCATTTCGCTCTCTTTTACACTCTTTTGTCTCGTTTCGCTCTCTTTGACCCTCCTTCGTCTCGTTTAGCTCTCTTTCATCCTCCTTCGTCTCGTTTCGCTCTGTTTCACACTCCTTCGTCTCGTTTTGCTCTCTTTCACCCTCTTTCATTTCGTTTCGCTCTCTTTCACCCTCCTTCGTCTTGTTTCGATCTGTGGCACTCGCTTTTGTCTCGTTTCGCCCTCTTTCACCCTCCTTCGTCTCGTTTCGCTCTCTTTCACCCTCCATCGTCTCGTTTCGCTCTCTTTCACCCTCCTTCATCTCGTTTCGCTCACTTTCACCTACCTTCATCTCGTTTCGCTGTCTTTCACCATCCTTCGTCTAGTTTCGCTCTCTTTCACACTGATGTGTCTTGTTTCGCTCTCTTTCACCCACCTTCATCTTGTTTCGCTCTCTTTCACCCTCCTTCGCCTCGTTTCGGTCTCGTTCATCCTCCTTCGTCTCGTTTCGTTCTCTTTCACCCTCCATCGTCTCGTTTCGCTATCTTTGACCATCCTTCGTCTCGTTTCACTCTCTTACACCCTCCTTCGTCTCGTTTCGTTCTCTTTCACCCTCCTTTGTCTCGTTTCGCTCTCTTTGACCCTCCTTCATCTCGTTTCGCTCTCTTTCACCCTCCTTTGTCTCGTTTCGGTCTCTTTCACCCTCCTTCGTCTCGTTCCACTCTCTTTCACCCTCCTTCGACTCCTTTCGCTCTCTTTCACCCTCCTTTATCTCATTTCACTCTCTTTCACCCTCCGTCGTCTCCTTTCGCTCTCTTTCACCCTCCATCGTCTTGTTTCGCTCTCTGTCACCCTCCTTCGTCTCGTTTCACTCTCTTTCACCCTCCACCAACTCTTTTCGCTCTCTTTTACCCTCTTTCGTCTCGTTTCACTCTCTTTGACCCTCCTTCGTCTCGTTTAGCTCTCTTTCATCCTCCTTCATCTCGTTTCGCTCTGTTTCACACTCCTTCGTCTCGTTTTGCTCTCTTTCACCCTTCTTCATCTCGTTTCGCTCTCTTTCACCCTCCTTCGTCTTATTTCGCTCTGTTCCACCCGCCTTCGTCTCGTTTCGCCCTCTTTCACCCTCCTTCGTCTCGTTTCACTCTCTTTCACCCTCCGTCGTCTCGTTTTGTTCTCTTTCACCCTCGTTCGTCTCGCTCCGCTCTCTTTCACCCTCCTTCGACTCCTTTCGCTCTCTCTCACCCTCCTTCGTCTCGTTTCGCTCTCTTTCACCCTCCTTCGTCTTGTTTCGATCTCTTTCACCCTCCTTCATCTCGTTTCGCTCTCTTTCACCTTCCTTCCTCTCGTTTCGCTGTCTTTCACCCTCCTTCGTATTGTTTCGCTCTCTTTCACCCTCCTTCGTCTCGTTTCGCTCTCTTTCACCCTCCACCGTCTCGTTTCACTCTCTTTCACCCTCCTTCGTCTCGCTTAGCTCTCTTTCATCCTCCTTCGTCTCGTTTCGCTCTTTTTCACACTCCTTCGTCTCGTTTTGCTCTCTTTCACCCTCCTTCATCTCGTTTCGCTCTCTTTCACCTTCCTTCCTCTCGTTTCGCTGTCTTTCACCCTCCTTCGTCTTGTTTCGCTCTCTTTCACCCTCCATCGTCTCGTTTCGCTCTCTTTCACCCTCCTTCGTCTCGTTTCGCTCACTTTTACCCTCTTTCGTCTCGTTTCGCTCTCTTTGACCCTCCTTCGACTCGTTTAGCTCTTTTTCATCCTCCTTCATCTCGTTTCGCTCTGTTTCACACTCCTTCGTCTCGTTTTGCTCTCTTTCACCCTTCTTCGCCTCGTTTTGCTCTCTTTCACCCTCCTTCGTCTCCTTTCGCTCTCTTTCACCCTCCATCGTCTTGTTTCGCTCTCTGTCACCCTCCTTCGTCTCGTTTCGCTCTCTTTCACCCTCCTTCATCACGTTTCGCTCTCTTTCACCTTCCTTCCTCTCGTTTCGCTGTCTTTCACCCTCCTTTGTATTGTTTCGCTCTCTTTCACCCTCCTTCGTCTCGTTTCGCTCTCTTTCACCCTCCACCGTCTCGTTTCGCTCTCTTTCACCCTCCTTTGTCTCGTTTCACTCTCTTTGACCCTCCTTCATCTCGTTTCGCTCTCTTTCACCCTCCTTCGTCTCGTTTCGCTCTCTTTCACCCTCCTTCTTCTCGTTTCGCTCACTTTCACGCTCCTTCGTCTCGTTCCGCTCTCTTTCACCCTCCTTTGTCTCGTTTCGGTCTCTTTCACCCTCCTTCGTCTCGTTCCACTCTCTTTCACCCTCCTTCGACTCCTTTCGCTCTCTTTCACCCTCCTTTATCTCATTTCACTCTCTTTCACCCTCCTTCGTCTCCTTTCGCTCTCTTTCACCCTCCATCGTCTCGTTTCGCTCTCTTTCACCCTCCTTCATCTCGTTTCGCTCTCTTTCACCCTCCACCGTCTCATTTCGCTCTCTTTTACACTCTTTTGTCTCGTTTCGCTCTCTTTGACCCTCCTTCGTCTCGTTTAGCTCTCTTTCATCCTCCTTCGTCTCGTTTCGCTCTGTTTCACACTCCTTCATCTCGTTTTGCTCTCTTTCACCCTCTTTCATTTCGTTTCGCTCTCTTTCACCCTCCTTCGTCTTGTTTCGCTCTGTGGCACTCGCTTTTGTCTCGTTTCGCCCTCTTTCACCCTCCTTCGTCTTGTTTCGCTCTCTTTCACCCTCCATCGTCTCGTTTTGCTCTCTTTCACCCTCCTTCGTCTCGTTTCGCTCACTTTCACCTACCTTCATCTCGTTTCGCTGTCTTTCACCATCCTTCGTCTAGTTTCGCTCTCTTTCACACTCCTTTGTCTTGTTTCGCTCTCTTTCACCCACCTTCATCTTGTTTCGCTCGCTTTCACCCTCCTTCGCCTCGTTTCGGTCTCGTTCATCCTCCTTCGTCTCGTTTCGTTCTCTTTCACCCTCCATCGTCTCGTTTCGCTATCTTTGACCATCCTTCATCTCGTTTCGCTCTCTTTGACCCTCCTTCGTCTCGTTTAGCTCTCTTCCATCCTCCTTCATCTCGTTTTGCTCTGTTTTACACTCCTTCGTCTCGTTTTGCTCTCTTTCACCCTTCTTCGTCTCGTTTCGCTCACTTTTACCCTCTTTCGTCTCGTTTCGCTCTCTTTGACCCTCCTTCGACTCGTTTAGCTCTTTTTCATCCTCCTTCATCTCGTTTCGCTCTGTTTCACACTCCTTCGTCTCGTTTTGCTCTCTTTCACCCTTCTTCGCCTCGTTTTGCTCTCTTTCACCCTCCTTCGTCTCCTTTCGCTCTCTTTCACCCTCCATCGTCTTGTTTCGCTCTCTGTCACCCTCCTTCGTCTCGTTTCGCTCTCTTTCACCCTCCTTCATCACGTTTCGCTCTCTTTCACCTTCCTTCCTCTCGTTTCGCTGTCTTTCACCCTCCTTTGTATTGTTTCGCTCTCTTTCACCCTCCTTCGTCTCGTTTCGCTCTCTTTCACCCTCCACCGTCTCGTTTCGCTCTCTTTCACCCTCCTTTGTCTCGTTTCACTCTCTTTGACCCTCCTTCATCTCGTTTCGCTCTCTTTCACCCTCCTTCGTCTCGTTTCGCTCTCTTTCACCCTCCTTCTTCTCGTTTCGCTCACTTTCACGCTCCTTCGTCTCGTTCCGCTCTCTTTCACCCTCCTTTGTCTCGTTTCGGTCTCTTTCACCCTCCTTCGTCTCGTTCCACTCTCTTTCACCCTCCTTCGACTCCTTTCGCTCTCTTTCACCCTCCTTTATCTCATTTCACTCTCTTTCACCCTCCTTCGTCTCCTTTCGCTCTCTTTCACCCTCCATCGTCTCGTTTCGCTCTCTTTCACCCTCCTTCATCTCGTTTCGCTCTCTTTCACCCTCCACCGTCTCATTTCGCTCTCTTTTACACTCTTTTGTCTCGTTTCGCTCTCTTTGACCCTCCTTCGTCTCGTTTAGCTCTCTTTCATCCTCCTTCGTCTCGTTTCGCTCTGTTTCACACTCCTTCATCTCGTTTTGCTCTCTTTCACCCTCTTTCATTTCGTTTCGCTCTCTTTCACCCTCCTTCGTCTTGTTTCGCTCTGTGGCACTCGCTTTTGTCTCGTTTCGCCCTCTTTCACCCTCCTTCGTCTTGTTTCGCTCTCTTTCACCCTCCATCGTCTCGTTTTGCTCTCTTTCACCCTCCTTCGTCTCGTTTCGCTCACTTTCACCTACCTTCATCTCGTTTCGCTGTCTTTCACCATCCTTCGTCTAGTTTCGCTCTCTTTCACACTCCTTTGTCTTGTTTCGCTCTCTTTCACCCACCTTCATCTTGTTTCGCTCGCTTTCACCCTCCTTCGCCTCGTTTCGGTCTCGTTCATCCTCCTTCGTCTCGTTTCGTTCTCTTTCACCCTCCATCGTCTCGTTTCGCTATCTTTGACCATCCTTCATCTCGTTTCGCTCTCTTTGACCCTCCTTCGTCTCGTTTAGCTCTCTTCCATCCTCCTTCATCTCGTTTTGCTCTGTTTTACACTCCTTCGTCTCGTTTTGCTCTCTTTCACCCTTCTTCGTCTCGTTTCGCTCTCTTTCACCCTCCTTCGTCTTGTTTCGCTCTGTTCCACCCGCCTTCATCTCGTTTCGCCCTCTTTCACCCTCCTTCGTCTCGTTTCACTCTCTTACACCCTCCTTCGTCTCGTTTCGTTCTCTTTCACCCTCCTTTGTCTCGTTTCGCTCTCTTTGACCCTCCTTCATCTCGTTTCGCTCTCTTTCACCCTCCTTTGTCTCGTTTCGCTCTCTTTCACCCTCCTTCTTCTCGTTTCGCTCACTTTCACCCTCCTTCGTCTCGTTCCGCTCTCTTTCACCCTCCTTCGTCTCGTTTCGGTCTCTTTCACCCTCCTTCGTCTCGTTCCACTCTCTTTCACCCTCCTTCGACTCCTTTCGCTCTCTTTCACCCTCCTTTATCTCATTTCACTCTCTTTCACCCTCCGTCGTCTCCTTTCGCTCTCTTTCACCCTCCATCGTCTCGTTTCGCTCTCTTTCACCTTCCTTCCTCTCGTTTCGCTGTCTTTCACCCTCCTTTGTATTGCTTCGCTCTCTTTCATCCTCCTTCGTCTCGTTTCGCTATCTTTCACCCTCCACCGTCTCGTTTCGCTCTCTTTCACCCTCCTTTGTCTCGTTTCGCTCTCTTTGACCCTCCTTCATCTCGTTTCGCTCTCTTTCACCCTCCTTCGTCTCGTTTCGCTCTCTTTCACCCTCCTTCTTCTCGTTTCGCTCACTTTCACCCTCCTTCGTCTCGTTCCGCTCTCTTTCACCCTCCTTCGTCTCGTTTCGGTCTCTTTCACCCTCCTTCGCCTCGTTCCACTCTCTTTCACCCTCCTTCGACTCCTTTCGCTCTCTTTCACCCTCCTTTATCTCATTTCACTCTCTTTCACCCTCCTTCGTCTCCTTTCGCTCTCTTTCACCCTCCATCGTCTCGTTTCGCTCTCTTTCACCCTCCTTCATCTCGTTTCGCTCTCTTTCACCCTCCACCGTCTCATTTCGCTCTCTTTTACACTCTTTTGTCTCGTTTCGCTCTCTTTGACCCTCCTTCGTCTCGTTTAGCTCTCTTTCATCCTCCTTCGTCTCGTTTCGCTCTGTTTCACACTCCTTCGTCTCGTTTTGCTCTCTTTCACCCTCTTTCATTTCGTTTCGCTCTCTTTCACCCTCCTTCGTCTTGTTTCGATCTGTGGCACTCGCTTTTGTCTCGTTTCGCCCTCTTTCACCCTCCTTCGTCTCGTTTCGCTCTCTTTCACCCTCCATCGTCTCGTTTCGCTCTCTTTCACCCTCCTTCATCTCGTTTCGCTCACTTTCACCTACCTTCATCTCGTTTCGCTGTCTTTCACCATCCTTCGTCTAGTTTCGCTCTCTTTCACACTGATGTGTCTTGTTTCGCTCTCTTTCACCCACCTTCATCTTGTTTCGCTCTCTTTCACCCTCCTTCGCCTCGTTTCGGTCTCGTTCATCCTCCTTCGTCTCGTTTCGTTCTCTTTCACCCTCCATCGTCTCGTTTCGCTATCTTTGACCATCCTTCGTCTCGTTTCACTCTCTTACACCCTCCTTCGTCTCGTTTCGTTCTCTTTCACCCTCCTTTGTCTCGTTTCGCTCTCTTTGACCCTCCTTCATCTCGTTTCGCTCTCTTTCACCCTCCTTTGTCTCGTTTCGGTCTCTTTCACCCTCCTTCGTCTCGTTCCACTCTCTTTCACCCTCCTTCGACTCCTTTCGCTCTCTTTCACCCTCCTTTATCTCATTTCACTCTCTTTCACCCTCCGTCGTCTCCTTTCGCTCTCTTTCACCCTCCATCGTCTTGTTTCGCTCTCTGTCACCCTCCTTCGTCTCGTTTCACTCTCTTTCACCCTCCACCAACTCTTTTCGCTCTCTTTTACCCTCTTTCGTCTCGTTTCACTCTCTTTGACCCTCCTTCGTCTCGTTTAGCTCTCTTTCATCCTCCTTCATCTCGTTTCGCTCTGTTTCACACTCCTTCGTCTCGTTTTGCTCTCTTTCACCCTTCTTCATCTCGTTTCGCTCTCTTTCACCCTCCTTCGTCTTATTTCGCTCTGTTCCACCCGCCTTCGTCTCGTTTCGCCCTCTTTCACCCTCCTTCGTCTCGTTTCACTCTCTTTCACCCTCCGTCGTCTCGTTTTGTTCTCTTTCACCCTCGTTCGTCTCGCTCCGCTCTCTTTCACCCTCCTTCGACTCCTTTCGCTCTCTCTCACCCTCCTTCGTCTCGTTTCGCTCTCTTTCACCCTCCTTCGTCTTGTTTCGATCTCTTTCACCCTCCTTCATCTCGTTTCGCTCTCTTTCACCTTCCTTCCTCTCGTTTCGCTGTCTTTCACCCTCCTTCGTATTGTTTCGCTCTCTTTCACCCTCCTTCGTCTCGTTTCGCTCTCTTTCACCCTCCACCGTCTCGTTTCACTCTCTTTCACCCTCCTTCGTCTCGCTTAGCTCTCTTTCATCCTCCTTCGTCTCGTTTCGCTCTTTTTCACACTCCTTCGTCTCGTTTTGCTCTCTTTCACCCTCCTTCATCTCGTTTCGCTCTCTTTCACCTTCCTTCCTCTCGTTTCGCTGTCTTTCACCCTCCTTCGTCTTGTTTCGCTCTCTTTCACCCTCCATCGTCTCGTTTCGCTCTCTTTCACCCTCCTTCGTCTCGTTTCGCTCACTTTTACCCTCTTTCGTCTCGTTTCGCTCTCTTTGACCCTCCTTCGACTCGTTTAGCTCTTTTTCATCCTCCTTCATCTCGTTTCGCTCTGTTTCACACTCCTTCGTCTCGTTTTGCTCTCTTTCACCCTCCTTTATCTCATTTCACTCTCTTTCACCCTCCGTCGTCTCCTTTCGCTCTCTTTCACCCTCCATCGTCTCGTTTCGCTCTCTTTCACCTTCCTTCCTCTCGTTTCGCTGTCTTTCACCCTCCTTTGTATTGTTTCGCTCTCTTTCACCCTCCTTCGTCTCGTTTCGCTCTCTTTCACCCTCCACCGTCTCGTTTCGCTCTCTTTCACCCTCCTTTGTCTCGTTTCACTCTCTTTGACCCTCCTTCATCTCGTTTCGCTCTCTTTCACCCTCCTTCGTCTCGTTTCGCTCTCTTTCACCCTCCTTCTTCTCGTTTCGCTCACTTTCACGCTCCTTCGTCTCGTTCCGCTCTCTTTCACCCTCCTTTGTCTCGTTTCGGTCTCTTTCACCCTCCTTCGTCTCGTTCCACTCTCTTTCACCCTCCTTCGACTCCTTTCGCTCTCTTTCACCCTCCTTTATCTCATTTCACTCTCTTTCACCCTCCTTCGTCTCCTTTCGCTCTCTTTCACCCTCCATCGTCTCGTTTCGCTCTCTTTCACCCTCCTTCATCTCGTTTCGCTCTCTTTCACCCTCCACCGTCTCATTTCGCTCTCTTTTACACTCTTTTGTCTCGTTTCGCTCTCTTTGACCCTCCTTCGTCTCGTTTAGCTCTCTTTCATCCTCCTTCGTCTCGTTTCGCTCTGTTTCACACTCCTTCATCTCGTTTTGCTCTCTTTCACCCTCTTTCATTTCGTTTCGCTCTCTTTCACCCTCCTTCGTCTTGTTTCGCTCTGTGGCACTCGCTTTTGTCTCGTTTCGCCCTCTTTCACCCTCCTTCGTCTTGTTTCGCTCTCTTTCACCCTCCATCGTCTCGTTTTGCTCTCTTTCACCCTCCTTCGTCTCGTTTCGCTCACTTTCACCTACCTTCATCTCGTTTCGCTGTCTTTCACCATCCTTCGTCTAGTTTCGCTCTCTTTCACACTCCTTTGTCTTGTTTCGCTCTCTTTCACCCACCTTCATCTTGTTTCGCTCGCTTTCACCCTCCTTCGCCTCGTTTCGGTCTCGTTCATCCTCCTTCGTCTCGTTTCGTTCTCTTTCACCCTCCATCGTCTCGTTTCGCTATCTTTGACCATCCTTCATCTCGTTTCGCTCTCTTTGACCCTCCTTCGTCTCGTTTAGCTCTCTTCCATCCTCCTTCATCTCGTTTTGCTCTGTTTTACACTCCTTCGTCTCGTTTTGCTCTCTTTCACCCTTCTTCGTCTCGTTTCGCTCTCTTTCACCCTCCTTCGTCTTGTTTCGCTCTGTTCCACCCGCCTTCATCTCGTTTCGCCCTCTTTCACCCTCCTTCGTCTCGTTTCACTCTCTTACACCCTCCTTCGTCTCGTTTTGTTCTCTTTCACCCTCCTTTGTCTCGTTTCGCTCTCTTTGACCCTCCTTCATCTCGTTTCGCTCTCTTTCACCCTCCTTTGTCTCGTTTCGCTCTCTTTCACCCTCCTTCTTCTCGTTTCGCTCACTTTCACCCTCCTTCGTCTCGTTCCGCTCTCTTTCACCCTCCTTCGTCTCGTTTCGGTCTCTTTCACCCTCCTTCGTCTCGTTCCACTCTCTTTCACCCTCCTTCGACTCCTTTCGCTCTCTTTCACCCTCCTTTATCTCATTTCACTCTCTTTCACCCTCCGTCGTCTCCTTTCGCTCTCTTTCACCCTCCATCGTCTCGTTTCGCTCTCTTTCACCTTCCTTCCTCTCGTTTCGCTGTCTTTCACCCTCCTTTGTATTGCTTCGCTCTCTTTCATCCTCCTTCGTCTCGTTTCGCTATCTTTCACCCTCCACCGTCTCGTTTCGCTCTCTTTCACCCTCCTTTGTCTCGTTTCGCTCTCTTTGACCCTCCTTCATCTCGTTTCGCTCTCTTTCACCCTCCTTCGTCTCGTTTCGCTCTCTTTCACCCTCCTTCTTCTCGTTTCGCTCACTTTCACCCTCCTTCGTCTCGTTCCGCTCTCTTTCACCCTCCTTCGTCTCGTTTCGGTCTCTTTCACCCTCCTTCGCCTCGTTCCACTCTCTTTCACCCTCCTTCGACTCCTTTCGCTCTCTTTCACCCTCCTTTATCTCATTTCACTCTCTTTCACCCTCCTTCGTCTCCTTTCGCTCTCTTTCACCCTCCATCGTCTCGTTTCGCTCTCTTTCACCCTCCTTCATCTCGTTTCGCTCTCTTTCACCCTCCACCGTCTCATTTCGCTCTCTTTTACACTCTTTTGTCTCGTTTCGCTCTCTTTGACCCTCCTTCGTCTCGTTTAGCTCTCTTTCATCCTCCTTCGTCTCGTTTCGCTCTGTTTCACACTCCTTCGTCTCGTTTTGCTCTCTTTCACCCTCTTTCATTTCGTTTCGCTCTCTTTCACCCTCCTTCGTCTTGTTTCGATCTGTGGCACTCGCTTTTGTCTCGTTTCGCCCTCTTTCACCCTCCTTCGTCTCGTTTCGCTCTCTTTCACCCTCCATCGTCTCGTTTCGCTCTCTTTCACCCTCCTTCATCTCGTTTCGCTCACTTTCACCTACCTTCATCTCGTTTCGCTGTCTTTCACCATCCTTCGTCTAGTTTCGCTCTCTTTCACACTCCTTTGTCTTGTTTCGCTCTCTTTCACCCACCTTCATCTTGTTTCGCTCTCTTTCACCCTCCTTCGCCTCGTTTCGGTCTCGTTCATCCTCCTTCGTCTCGTTTCGTTCTCTTTCACCCTCCATCGTCTCGTTTCGCTATCTTTGACCATCCTTCGTCTCGTTTCACTCTCTTACACCCTCCTTCGTCTCGTTTCGTTCTCTTTCACCCTCCTTTGTCTCGTTTCGCTCTCTTTGACCCTCCTTCATCTCGTTTCGCTCTCTTTCACCCTCCTTTGTCTCGTTTCGGTCTCTTTCACCCTCCTTCGTCTCGTTCCACTCTCTTTCACCCTCCTTCGACTCCTTTCGCTCTCTTTCACCCTCCTTTATCTCATTTCACTCTCTTTCACCCTCCGTCGTCTCCTTTCGCTCTCTTTCACCCTCCATCGTCTTGTTTCGCTCTCTGTCACCCTCCTTCGTCTCGTTTCACTCTCTTTCACCCTCCACCAACTCTTTTCGCTCTCTTTTACCCTCTTTCGTCTCGTTTCACTCTCTTTGACCCTCCTTCGTCTCGTTTAGCTCTCTTTCATCCTCCTTCATCTCGTTTCGCTCTGTTTCACACTCCTTCGTCTCGTTTTGCTCTCTTTCACCCTTCTTCATCTCGTTTCGCTCTCTTTCACCCTCCTTCGTCTTATTTCGCTCTGTTCCACCCGCCTTCGTCTCGTTTCGCCCTCTTTCACCCTCCTTCGTCTCGTTTCACTCTCTTTCACCCTCCGTCGTCTCGTTTTGTTCTCTTTCACCCTCCTTCGTCTCGCTCCGCTCTCTTTCACCCTCCTTCGACTCCTTTCGCTCTCTCTCACCCTCCTTCGTCTCGTTTCGCTCTCTTTCACCCTCCTTCGTCTTGTTTCGATCTCTTTCACCCTCCTTCATCTCGTTTCGCTCTCTTTCACCTTCCTTCCTCTCGTTTCGCTGTCTTTCACCCTCCTTCGTATTGTTTCGCTCTCTTTCACCCTCCTTCGTCTCGTTTCGCTCTCTTTCACCCTCCACCGTCTCGTTTCACTCTCTTTCACCCTCCTTCGTCTCGCTTAGCTCTCTTTCATCCTCCTTCGTCTCGTTTCGCTCTTTTTCACACTCCTTCGTCTCGTTTTGCTCTCTTTCACCCTCCTTCATCTCGTTTCGCTCTCTTTCACCTTCCTTCCTCTCGTTTCGCTGTCTTTCACCCTCCTTCGTCTTGTTTCGCTCTCTTTCACCCTCCATCGTCTCGTTTCGCTCTCTTTCACCCTCCTTCGTCTCGTTTCGCTCACTTTTACCCTCTTTCGTCTCGTTTCGCTCTCTTTGACCCTCCTTCGACTCGTTTAGCTCTTTTTCATCCTCCTTCATCTCGTTTCGCTCTGTTTCACACTCCTTCGTCTCGTTTTGCTCTCTTTCACCCTTATTCGCCTCGTTTTGCTCTCTTTCACCCTCCTTCGTCTCCTTTCGCTCTCTTTCACCCTCCATCGTCTTGTTTCGCTCTCTGTCACCCTCCTTCGTCTCGTTTCGCTCTCTTTCACTCTCCACCGTCTCATTTCGCTCTCTTTTACCCTCTTTCGTCTCGTTTCGCTCTCTTTGACCCTCCTTCATCTCGTTTAGCTCTTTTTCATCCTCCTTCATCTCGTTTCGCTCTGTTTCACACTCTTTCGTCTCGTTTTGCTCTCTTTCACCCTTCTTCGCCTCGTTTCGCTCTCTTTCACCCTCCTTCGTCTTGTTTCGCTCTGTTCCACCCGCCTTCGTCTCGTTTCGCCCTCTTTCACCCTCCTTCGTCTCGTTTCACTCTCTTTCACCCTCCTTCGTCTCGTTTCATTCTCTTTCACCCTCCTTTGTCTCGCTCCGCTCTCTTTCAACCTCCTTCGACTCCTTTCGCTCTCTCTCACCCTCCTTCGTCTCGTTTCGCTCTCTTTCACCCTCCTTCGTCTTGTTTCGCTCTTTTTCACCCTCCTTCATCTCGTTTCGCTCTCTTTCACCTTCCTTCCTCTCGTTTCGCTGTCTTTCACCCTCCTTCGTATTGTTTCGCTCTCTTTCACCCTCCTTCGTCTCGTTTCGCTCTCTTTCACCCTCCACCGTCTCGTTTCGCGCTCTTTCACCCTCCTTCGTCTCGCTTAGCTCTCTTTCATCCTCCTTCGTCTCGTTTCGCTCTGTTTTACACTCCTTCGTATTGTTTCGCTCTCTTTCACCCTCCTTCGTCTCGTTTCGCTCTCTTCACCCTCCACCGTCTCGTTTCGCGCTCTTTCACCCTCCTTCGTCTCGCTTAGCTCTCTTTCATCCTCCTTCGTCTCGTTTCGCTCTGTTTTACACTCCTTCGTCTTGTTTTGCTCTCTTTCACCCTTCTTCGTCTCCTTTCGCTCTCTTTCACCCTCCATCGTCTCGTTTCGCTCTGTTTCACCCTCCTTCGTCTCGTTTCGCTCTTTTTCACCCTCCACCGTCTCATTTCGTTCTCTTTTACACTCTTTTGTCTCGTTTCGCTCTCTTTGACCCTCCTTCGTCTCGTTTAGCTCTCTTTCATCCTCCTTCGTCTCGTTTCGCTCTGTTTCACACTCCTTCGTCTCGTTTTGCTCTCTTTCGCCCTCTTTCATCTCGTTTCGTTCTCTTTCACCCTCCTTCGTCTTGTTTCGCTCTGTGGCACTCACCTTTGTCTCGTTTCGCCCTCTTTCACCCTCCTTCGTCTTGTTTCGCTCTCTTTCACCCTCCATCGTCTCGTTTCGCTCTCTTTCACCCTCCTTCGTCTCGTTTCGCTCACTTTCACCTACCTTCATCTCGTTTCGCTCTCTTTCGCCATCCTTCGTCTAGTTTCGGTCTCTTTCACACTCCTTTGTCTTGTTTCGCTCTCTTTCACCCACCTTCATCTTGTTTCGCTATCTTTGACCATCCTTCATCTC
Source organism: Scyliorhinus torazame (assembly GCF_047496885.1). Classification (NCBI taxonomy): domain Eukaryota; kingdom Metazoa; phylum Chordata; class Chondrichthyes; order Carcharhiniformes; family Scyliorhinidae; genus Scyliorhinus; species Scyliorhinus torazame. Next base: position 991,718 of record NW_027307785.1, read on the forward strand.
GTTTCGCTGTCTTTGACCCTCCTTCGTCTCGTTTTGCTCTCTTTCATCCTCCTTCATCTCGTTTTGCTCTGTTTTACACGCCTTCGTCTCGTTTTGCTCTCTTTCACCCTTCTTCGTCTCGTTTCGCTCTCTTTCACCCTCCTTCGTCTTGTTTCGCTCTGTTCCACCCGCCATCGTCTCGTTTCGCCCTCTTTCACCCTCCTTCATCTCGTTTCGCTCTCTTACACCCTCCTTCGTCTAGTTTCGTTCTCTTTCACCCTCCTTCGTCTCGCTCCGCTCTCTTTCACCCTCCTTCGACTCCTTTCGCTCTCTTTCACCCTCCTTCGTCTCGTTTCGCTCTCTTTCACCCTCCTTCATCTCGTTTCGCTCTCTTTCACCCTCCTTCCTCTCGTTTCGCTCTCTTTCACCCTCCTTCTTCTCGTTTCGCTCTCTTTCACCCTCCTTTGTCTCGTTTCGCTCTCTTTGAGCCTCCTTCATCTCGTTTCGCTCTCTTTCACCCTCCTTCGTCTCATTTCGCTCTCTTTCACCCTTCTTCTTCTCGTTTCGCTCACTTTCACCCTCCTTCGTCTCGTTCCGCTCTCTTTCACCCTCCTTCGTCTCGTTTCGGTCTCTTTCACCCTCCTTCGCCTCGTTCCACTCTCTTTCACCCTCCTTCGACTCCTTTCGCTCTCTTTCACCCTCCTTTATCTCATTTCACTCTCTTTCACCCTCCTTCGTCTCCTTTCGCTCTCTTTCACCCTCCATCGTCTTGTTTCGCTCTCTGTCACCCTCCTTCGTCTCGTTTCGCTCTCTTTCACCCTCCACCGTCTCATTTCTCTCTCTTTTACCCTCTTTCGTCTCGTTTCGCTCTCTTTGACCCTCCTTCGTCTCGTTTAGCTCTTTTTCATCCTCCTTCATCTCGTTTCGCTCTGTTTCACACTCCTTCATCTCATTTTGCTCTCTTTCACCCTTCTTCGCCTTGTTTCGCTCTCTTTCACCCTCCTTCGTCTTGTTTCGCTCTGTTCCACCCGCCTTCGTCTCGTTCCGCTCTCTTTCACCCTCCTTCGTCTCGTTTCGGTCTCTTTCACCCTCCTTCGTCTCGTTTCATTCTCTTTCACCCTCCTTTGTCTCGCTCCGCTCTCTTTCAACCTCCTTCGACTCCTTTCGCTCTCTCTCACCCTCCTTCGTCTCGTTTCGCTCTCTTTCACCCTCCTTCATCTTGTTTCGCTCTTTTTCACCCTCCTTCATCTCGTTTCGCTCTCTTTCACCTTCCTTCCTCTCGTTTCGCTGTCTTTCACCCTCCTTCGTATTGTTTCGCTCTCTTTCACCCTCCTTCGTCTCGTTTCGCTCTCTTTCACCCTCCACCGTCACGTTTCGCGCTCTTTCACCCTCCTTCGTCTCGCTTAGCTCTCTTTCATCCTCCTTCGTCTCGTTTCGCTCTGTTTTACACTCCTTCGTCTTGTTTTGCTCTCTTTCACCCTTCTTCGTCTCGTTTCGCTCTCTTTCACCCTCCTTCGTCTTGTTTCGCTCTGTTCCACCTGCCTTTGTCTCGTTTCGCCCTCTTTCACCCTCCTTCGTCTCGTTTCACGCTCTTTCACCCTCCTTCGTCTCGTTTCGTTCTCTTTCACCATCCTTCGTCTCACTCCGCTCTCTTTCACCTTCCTTCGACTCCTTTCGCTCTCTTTCACCCTCCTTCGACTCCTTTCGCTCTCTTTCACCCTCCTTCGCCTCGTTTCGCTCTCTTTCACCCTCCTTCGTCTCGTTTCGCTCTCTTTCACCCTCCTTCATCTCGTTTCGCTCTCTTTCACCTTCCTTCCTCTCGTTTCGCTGGCTTTCACCCTCCTTCGTATTGTTTCGCTCTCTTTCACTCTCCTTCGTCTCGCTTCGCTCTCTTTCACCCTCCACCATCTCGTTTCGCTCTCTTTCACCCTCCTTTGTCTCATTTCGCTCTCTTTGACCCTCCTTCATCTCGTTTCGCTCTCTTTCACCCTCCTTCGTCTCGTTTCGCTCTCTTTCACCCTCCTTCTTCTCGCTTCGCTCACTTTCACCCTCCTTCATCTCGTTCCGCTCTCTTTCACCCTCCTTCGACTCCTTTCGCTCTCTTTCACCCTCCTTTATCTCATTTCACTCTCTTTCACCCTCCTTCGTCTCCTTTCGCTCTCTTTCACCCTCCATCGTCTCGTTTCGCTCTGTTTCACCCTCCTTCATCTCGTGTCGCTCTCTTTCACCCTCCACCGTCTCATTTCGCTCTCTTTTACACTCTTTTGTCTCGTTTTGCTCTCTTTGACCCTCCTTCGTCTCGTTTAGCTCTCTTTCATCCTCCTTCGTATCGTTTCGCTCTGTTTCACACTCCTTCGTCTCATTTTGCTCTCGTTCACCCTCTTTCATCTCGTTTCGCTCTCTTTCACCCTCCTTCGTCTTGTTTTGCTCTGTGGCACTCACCTTTGTCTCGTTTCGCTCTCTTTCACCCTCCTTTGTCTCATTTCGCTCTCTTTGACCCTCCTTCATCTCGTTTCGCTCTCTTTCACCCTCCTTCGTCTCGTTTCGCTCTCTTTCACCCTCCTTCTTCTCGCTTCGCTCACTTTCACCCTCCTTCATCTCGTTCCGCTCTCTTTCACCCTCCTTCGACTCCTTTCGCTCTCTTTCACCCTCCTTTATCTCATTTCACTCTCTTTCACCCTCCTTCGTCTCCTTTCGCTCTCTTTCACCCTCCATCGTCTCGTTTCGCTCTGTTTCACCCTCCTTCATCTCGTGTCGCTCTCTTTCACCCTCCACCGTCTCATTTCGCTCTCTTTTACACTCTTTTGTCTCGTTTTGCTCTCTTTGACCCTCCTTCGTCTCGTTTAGCTCTCTTTCATCCTCCTTCGTATCGTTTCGCTCTGTTTCACACTCCTTCGTCTCATTTTGCTCTCGTTCACCCTCTTTCATCTCGTTTCGCTCTCTTTCACCCTCCTTCGTCTTGTTTTGCTCTGTGGCACTCACCTTTGTCTCGTTTCGCCCTCTTTCACCCTCCTTCGTCTTGTTTCGCTCTCTTTCACCCTCCATCGTCTCGTTTCGCTCTCTTTCACCCTCCTTCGTCTCGTTCCGCTCTCTTTCACCCTCCTTCGTCTCGTTTCGGTCTCTTTCACCCTCCTTCGTCTCGTTCCACTCTCTTTCACCCTCCTTCGACTCCTTTCGCTCTCTTTCACCCTCCTTTATCTCATTTCACTCTCTTTCACCCTCCGTCGTCTCCTTTCGCTCTCTTTCACCCTCCATCGTCTCGTTTCGCTCTCTTTCACCTTCCTTCCTCTCGTTTCGCTGTCTTTCACCCTCCTTTGTATTGCTTCGCTCTCTTTCATCCTCCTTCGTCTCGTTTCGCTATCTTTCACCCTCCACCGTCTCGTTTCGCTCTCTTTCACCCTCCTTTGTCTCGTTTCGCTCTCTTTGACCCTCCTTCATCTCGTTTCGCTCTCTTTCACCCTCCTTCGTCTCGTTTCGCTCTCTTTCACCCTCCTTCTTCTCGTTTCGCTCACTTTCACCCTCCTTCGTCTCGTTCCGCTCTCTTTCACCCTCCTTCGTCTCGTTTCGGTCTCTTTCACCCTCCTTCGCCTCGTTCCACTCTCTTTCACCCTCCTTCGACTCCTTTCGCTCTCTTTCACCCTCCTTTATCTCATTTCACTCTCTTTCACCCTCCTTCGTCTCCTTTCGCTCTCTTTCACCCTCCATCGTCTCGTTTCGCTCTCTTTCACCCTCCTTCATCTCGTTTCGCTCTCTTTCACCCACCACCGTCTCATTTCGCTCTCTTTTACACTCTTTTGTCTCGTTTCGCTCTCTTTGACCCTCCTTCGTCTCGTTTAGCTCTCTTTCATCCTCCTTCGTCTCGTTTCGCTCTGTTTCACACTCCTTCGTCTCGTTTTGCTCTCTTTCACCCTCTTTCATTTCGTTTCGCTCTCTTTCACCCTCCTTCGTCTTGTTTCGATCTGTGGCACTCGCTTTTGTCTCGTTTCGCCCTCTTTCACCCTCCTTCGTCTCGTTTCGCTCTCTTTCACCCTCCATCGTCTCGTTTCGCTCTCTTTCACCCTCCTTCATCTCGTTTCGCTCACTTTCACCTACCTTCATCTCGTTTCGCTGTCTTTCACCATCCTTCGTCTAGTTTCGCTCTCTTTCACACTCCTTTGTCTTGTTTCGCTCTCTTTCACCCACCTTCATCTTGTTTCGCTCTCTTTCACCCTCCTTCGCCTCGTTTCGGTCTCGTTCATCCTCCTTCGTCTCGTTTCGTTCTCTTTCACCCTCCATCGTCTCGTTTCGCTATCTTTGACCATCCTTCGTCTCGTTTCACTCTCTTACACCCTCCTTCGTCTCGTTTCGTTCTCTTTCACCCTCCTTTGTCTCGTTTCGCTCTCTTTGACCCTCCTTCATCTCGTTTCGCTCTCTTTCACCCTCCTTTGTCTCGTTTCGGTCTCTTTCACCCTCCTTCGTCTCGTTCCACTCTCTTTCACCCTCCTTCGACTCCTTTCGCTCTCTTTCACCCTCCTTTATCTCATTTCACTCTCTTTCACCCTCCGTCGTCTCCTTTCGCTCTCTTTCACCCTCCATCGTCTTGTTTCGCTCTCTGTCACCCTCCTTCGTCTCGTTTCACTCTCTTTCACCCTCCACCAACTCTTTTCGCTCTCTTTTACCCTCTTTCGTCTCGTTTCACTCTCTTTGACCCTCCTTCGTCTCGTTTAGCTCTCTTTCATCCTCCTTCATCTCGTTTCGCTCTGTTTCACACTCCTTCGTCTCGTTTTGCTCTCTTTCACCCTTCTTCATCTCGTTTCGCTCTCTTTCACCCTCCTTCGTCTTATTTCGCTCTGTTCCACCCGCCTTCGTCTCGTTTCGCCCTCTTTCACCCTCCTTCGTCTCGTTTCACTCTCTTTCACCCTCCGTCGTCTCGTTTTGTTCTCTTTCACCCTCCTTCGTCTCGCTCCGCTCTCTTTCACCCTCCTTCGACTCCTTTCGCTCTCTCTCACCCTCCTTCGTCTCGTTTCGCTCTCTTTCACCCTCCTTCGTCTTGTTTCGATCTCTTTCACCCTCCTTCATCTCGTTTCGCTCTCTTTCACCTTCCTTCCTCTCGTTTCGCTGTCTTTCACCCTCCTTCGTATTGTTTCGCTCTCTTTCACCCTCCTTCGTCTCGTTTCGCTCTCTTTCACCCTCCACCGTCTCGTTTCACTCTCTTTCACACTCCTTCGTCTCGCTTAGCTCTCTTTCATCCTCCTTCGTCTCGTTTCGCTCTTTTTCACACTCCTTCGTCTCGTTTTGCTCTCTTTCACCCTCCTTCATCTCGTTTCGCTCTCTTTCACCTTCCTTCCTCTCGTTTCGCTGTCTTTCACCCTCCTTCGTCTTGTTTCGCTCTCTTTCACCCTCCATCGTCTCGTTTCGCTCTCTTTCACCCTCCTTCGTCTCGTTTCGCTCACTTTTACCCTCTTTCGTCTCGTTTCGCTCTCTTTGACCCTCCTTCGACTCGTTTAGCTCTTTTTCATCCTCCTTCATCTCGTTTCGCTCTGTTTCACACTCCTTCATCTCGTTTTGCTCTCTTTCACCCTTCTTCGCCTCGTTTTGCTCTCTTTCACCCTCCTTCGTCTCCTTTCGCTCTCTTTCACCCTCCATCGTCTTGTTTCGCTCTCTGTCACCCTCCTTCGTCTCGTTTCGCTCTCTTTCACTCTCCACCGTCTCATTTCGCTCTCTTTTACCCTCTTTCGTCTCGTTTCGCTCTCTTTGACCCTCCTTCATCTCGTTTAGCTCTTTTTCATCCTCCTTCATCTCGTTTCGCTCTGTTTCACACTCTTTCGTCTCGTTTTGCTCTCTTTCACCCTTCTTCGCCTCGTTTCGCTCTCTTTCACCCTCCTTCGTCTTGTTTCGCTCTGTTCCACCCGCCTTCGTCTCGTTTCGCCCTCTTTCACCCTCCTTCGTCTCGTTTCACTCTCTTTCACCCTCCTTCGTCTCGTTTCATTCTCTTTCACCCTCCTTTGTCTCGCTCCGCTCTCTTTCAACCTCCTTCGACTCCTTTCGCTCTCTCTCACCCTCCTTCGTCTCGTTTCGCTCTCTTTCACCCTCCTTCGTCTTGTTTCGCTCTTTTTCACCCTCCTTCATCTCGTTTCGCTCTCTTTCACCTTCCTTCCTCTCGTTTCGCTGTCTTTCACCCTCCTTCGTATTGTTTCGCTCTCTTTCACCCTCCTTCGTCTCGTTTCGCTCTCTTTCACCCTCCACCGTCTCGTTTCGCGCTCTTTCACCCTCCTTCGTCTCGCTTAGCTCTCTTTCATCCTCCTTCGTCTCGTTTCGCTCTGTTTTACACTCCTTCGTATTGTTTCGCTCTCTTTCACCCTCCTTCGTCTCGTTTCGCTCTCTTCACCCTCCACCGTCTCGTTTCGCGCTCTTTCACCCTCCTTCGTCTCGCTTAGCTCTCTTTCATCCTCCTTCGTCTCGTTTCGCTCTGTTTTACACTCCTTCGTCTTGTTTTGCTCTCTTTCACCCTTCTTCGTCTCCTTTCGCTCTCTTTCACCCTCCATCGTCTCGTTTCGCTCTGTTTCACCCTCCTTCGTCTCGTTTCGCTCTTTTTCACCCTCCACCGTCTCATTTCGTTCTCTTTTACACTCTTTTGTCTCGTTTCGCTCTCTTTGACCCTCCTTCGTCTCGTTTAGCTCTCTTTCATCCTCCTTCGTCTCGTTTCGCTCTGTTTCACACTCCTTCGTCTCGTTTTGCTCTCTTTCGCCCTCTTTCATCTCGTTTCGCTCTCTTTCACCCTCCTTCGTCTTGTTTCGCTCTGTGGCACTCACCTTTGTCTCGTTTCGCCCTCTTTCACCCTCCTTCGTCTTGTTTCGCTCTCTTTCACCCTCCATCGTCTCGTTTCGCTCTCTTTCACCCTCCTTCGTCTCGTTTCGCTCACTTTCACCTACCTTCATCTCGTTTCGCTCTCTTTCGCCATCCTTCGTCTAGTTTCGGTCTCTTTCACACTCCTTTGTCTTGTTTCGCTCTCTTTCACCCACCTTCATCTTGTTTCGCTATCTTTGACCATCCTTCATCTCGTTTCGCTGTCTTTGACCCTCCTTCGTCTCGTTTTGCTCTCTTTCATCCTCCTTCATCTCGTTTTGCTCTGTTTTACACGCCTTCGTCTCGTTTTGCTCTCTTTCACCCTTCTTCGTCTCGTTTCGCTCTCTTTCACCCTCCTTCGTCTTGTTTCGCTCTGTTCCACCCGCCATCGTCTCGTTTCGCCCTCTTTCACCCTCCTTCATCTCGTTTCGCTCTCTTACACCCTCCTTCGTCTCGTTTCGTTCTCTTTCACCCTCCTTCGTCTCGCTCCGCTCTCTTTCACCCTCCTTCGACTCCTTTCGCTCTCTTTCACCCTCCTTCGTCTCGTTTCGCTCTCTTTCACCCTCCTTCATCTCGTTTCGCTCTCTTTCACCCTCCTTCCTCTCGTTTCGCTCTCTTTCACCCTCCTTCTTCTCGTTTCGCTCTCTTTCACCCTCCTTCGTCTCGTTTCGCTCTCTTTCACCCTCCTTCGTCTCATTTCGCTCTCTTTCACCCTTCTTCTTCTCGTTTCGCTCACTTTCACCCTCCTTCGTCTCGTTCCGCTCTCTTTCACCCTCCTTCGTCTCGTTTCGGTCTCTTTCACCCTCCTTCGCCTCGTTCCACTCTCTTTCACCCTCCTTCGACTCCTTTCGCTCTCTTTCACCCTCCTTTATCTCATTTCACTCTCTTTCACCCTCCTTCGTCTCCTTTCGCTCTCTTTCACCCTCCATCGTCTTGTTTCGCTCTCTGTCACCCTCCTTCGTCTCGTTTCGCTCTCTTTCACCCTCCACCGTCTCATTTCTCTCTCTTTTACCCTCTTTCGTCTCGTTTCGCTCTCTTTGACCCTCCTTCGTCTCGTTTAGCTCTTTTTCATCCTCCTTCATCTCGTTTCGCTCTGTTTCACACTCCTTCATCTCATTTTGCTCTCTTTCACCCTTCTTCGCCTTGTTTCGCTCTCTTTCACCCTCCTTCGTCTTGTTTCGCTCTGTTCCACCCGCCTTCGTCTCGTTCCGCTCTCTTTCACCCTCCTTCGTCTCGTTTCGGTCTCTTTCACCCTCCTTCGTCTCGTTTCATTCTCTTTCACCCTCCTTTGTCTCGCTCCGCTCTCTTTCAACCTCCTTCGACTCCTTTCGCTCTCTCTCACCCTCCTTCGTCTCGTTTCGCTCTCTTTCACCCTCCTTCATCTTGTTTCGCTCTTTTTCACCCTCCTTCATCTCGTTTCGCTCTCTTTCACCTTCCTTCCTCTCGTTTCGCTGTCTTTCACCCTCCTTCGTATTGTTTCGCTCTCTTTCACCCTCCTTCGTCTCGTTTCGCTCTCTTTCACCCTCCACCGTCACGTTTCGCGCTCTTTCACCCTCCTTCGTCTCGCTTAGCTCTCTTTCATCCTCCTTCGTCTCGTTTCGCTCTGTTTTACACTCCTTCGTCTTGTTTTGCTCTCTTTCACCCTTCTTCGTCTCGTTTCGCTCTCTTTCACCCTCCTTCGTCTTGTTTCGCTCTGTTCCACCTGCCTTTGTCTCGTTTCGCCCTCTTTCACCCTCCTTCGTCTCGTTTCACGCTCTTTCACCCTCCTTCGTCTCGTTTCGTTCTCTTTCACCATCCTTCGTCTCACTCCGCTCTCTTTCACCTTCCTTCGACTCCTTTCGCTCTCTTTCACCCTCCTTCGACTCCTTTCGCTCTCTTTCACCCTCCTTTGCCTCGTTTCGCTCTCTTTCACCCTCCTTCGTCTCGTTTCGCTCTCTTTCACCCTCCTTCATCTCGTTTCGCTCTCTTTCACCTTCCTTCCTCTCGTTTCGCTGGCTTTCACCCTCCTTCGTATTGTTTCGCTCTCTTTCACTCTCCTTCGTCTCGCTTCGCTCTCTTTCACCCTCCACCATCTCGTTTCGCTCTCTTTCACCCTCCTTTGTCTCATTTCGCTCTCTTTGACCCTCCTTCATCTCGTTTCGCTCTCTTTCACCCTCCTTCGTCTCGTTTCGCTCTCTTTCACCCTCCTTCTTCTCGCTTCGCTCACTTTCACCCTCCTTCATCTCGTTCCGCTCTCTTTCACCCTCCTTCGTCTCCTTTCGCTCTCTTTCACCCTCCATCGTCTTGTTTCGCTCTCTGTCACCCTCCTTCGTCTCGTTTCGCTCTCTTTCACCCTCCACCGTCTCATTTCTCTCTCTTTTACCCTCTTTCGTCTCGTTTCGCTCTCTTTGACCCTCCTTCGTCTCGTTTAGCTCTTTTTCATCCTCCTTCATCTCGTTTCGCTCTGTTTCACACTCCTTCATCTCATTTTGCTCTCTTTCACCCTTCTTCGCCTTGTTTCGCTCTCTTTCACCCTCCTTCGTCTTGTTTCGCTCTGTTCCACCCGCCTTCGTCTCGTTCCGCTCTCTTTCACCCTCCTTCGTCTCGTTTCGGTCTCTTTCACCCTCCTTCGTCTCGTTTCATTCTCTTTCACCCTCCTTTGTCTCGCTCCGCTCTCTTTCAACCTCCTTCGACTCCTTTCGCTCTCTCTCACCCTCCTTCGTCTCGTTTCGCTCTCTTTCACCCTCCTTCATCTTGTTTCGCTCTTTTTCACCCTCCTTCATCTCGTTTCGCTCTCTTTCACCTTCCTTCCTCTCGTTTCGCTGTCTTTCACCCTCCTTCGTATTGTTTCGCTCTCTTTCACCCTCCTTCGTCTCGTTTCGCTCTCTTTCACCCTCCACCGTCACGTTTCGCGCTCTTTCACCCTCCTTCGTCTCGCTTAGCTCTCTTTCATCCTCCTTCGTCTCGTTTCGCTCTGTTTTACACTCCTTCGTCTTGTTTTGCTCTCTTTCACCCTTCTTCGTCTCGTTTCGCTCTCTTTCACCCTCCTTCGTCTTGTTTCGCTCTGTTCCACCTGCCTTTGTCTCGTTTCGCCCTCTTTCACCCTCCTTCGTCTCGTTTCACGCTCTTTCACCCTCCTTCGTCTCGTTTCGTTCTCTTTCACCATCCTTCGTCTCACTCCGCTCTCTTTCACCTTCCTTCGACTCCTTTCGCTCTCTTTCACCCTCCTTCGACTCCTTTCGCTCTCTTTCACCCTCCTTCGCCTCGTTTCGCTCTCTTTCACCCTCCTTCGTCTCGTTTCGCTCTCTTTCACCCTCCTTCATCTCGTTTCGCTCTCTTTCACCTTCCTTCCTCTCGTTTCGCTGGCTTTCACCCTCCTTCGTATTGTTTCGCTCTCTTTCACTCTCCTTCGTCTCGCTTCGCTCTCTTTCACCCTCCACCATCTCGTTTCGCTCTCTTTCACCCTCCTTTGTCTCATTTCGCTCTCTTTGACCCTCCTTCATCTCGTTTCGCTCTCTTTCACCCTCCTTCGTCTCGTTTCGCTCTCTTTCACCCTCCTTCTTCTCGCTTCGCTCACTTTCACCCTCCTTCATCTCGTTCCGCTCTCTTTCACCCTCCTTCGACTCCTTTCGCTCTCTTTCACCCTCCTTTATCTCATTTCACTCTCTTTCACCCTCCTTCGTCTCCTTTCGCTCTCTTTCACCCTCCATCGTCTCGTTTCGCTCTGTTTCACCCTCCTTCATCTCGTGTCGCTCTCTTTCACCCTCCACCGTCTCATTTCGCTCTCTTTTACACTCTTTTGTCTCGTTTTGCTCTCTTTGACCCTCCTTCGTCTCGTTTAGCTCTCTTTCATCCTCCTTCGTATCGTTTCGCTCTGTTTCACACTCCTTCGTCTCATTTTGCTCTCGTTCACCCTCTTTCATCTCGTTTCGCTGTCTTTCACCCTCCTTCGTCTTGTTTTGCTCTGTGGCACTCACCTTTGTCTCGTTTCGCCCTCTTTCACCCTCCTTCGTCTTGTTTCGCTCTCTTTCACCCTCCATCGTCTCGTTTCGCTCTCTTTCACCCTCCTTCGTCTCGTTTCGCTCACTTTCACCTACCTTCATCTCGTTTCGCTCTCTTTCACCATCCTTCGTCTAGTTTCGGTCTCTTTCACACTCCTTTGTCTTGTTTCGCTCTCTTTCACCCACCTTCATCTTGTTTCGCTCTCTTTCATCCTCCTTTGTCTCGTTTCGTTCTCTTTCACCCTCCATCGTCTCGTTTCGCTATCTTTGACCATCCTTCATCTCGTTTCGGTGCCTTTGACCCTCCTTCGTCTCGTTTAGCTCTCTTTCATCCTCCTTCATCACGTTTTGCTCTGTTTTACACTCCTTCGTCTCGTTTTGCTCTCTTTCACCCTTCTTCGTCTCGTTTCGCTCTCTTTCACCCTCCTTCGTCTTGTTTCGCTCTGTTCCACCCGCCTTCGTCTCGTTTCGCCCTCTTTCACCCTCCTTCGTCTCGTTTCACTCTCTTACACCCTCCTTCGTCTCGTTTCGTTCTCTATCACCCTCCTCCGTCTCGCTCCGCTCTCTTTCACCCTCCTTCGACTCCTTTCGCTCTCTTTCACCCTCTTTCGTCTCGTTTCGCTCTCTTTCACCCTCCTTCATCTCGTTTCGCACTCTTTCACCCTCCTTCCTCTCGTTTCGCTCTCTTTCACCCTCCTTCTTCTCGTTTCGCTCTCTTTCACCCTCCTTTGTCTTGTTTCGCTCTCTTTGACCCTCCTTCATCTCGTTTCACTCTCTTTCACCCTCCTTCCTCTCATTTCGCTCTCTTTCACCCTCCTTCTTCTCGTTTCGCTCACTTTCACCCTCCTTCGTCTCGTTCCGCTCTCTTTCACCCTCCTTCATCTCGTTTCGGTCTCTTTCACCCTCCTTCGTCCCGTTCCACTCTCTTTCACCCTCCTTCGACTCCTTTCTCTCTCTTTCACCCTCCTTTATCTCATTTCACTCTCTTTCACCCTCCTTCGTCTCCTTTCGCTCTCTTTCACCCTCCATCGTCTTGTATCGCTCTCTGTCACCCTCCTTCGTCTCCTTTCGCTCTCTTTCACCCTCCACCGTCTCATTTCGCTCTCTTTTACACTCTTTTGTCTCGTTTTGCTCTCTTTCATCCTCCTTCATCTCGTTTCGCTCTGTTTCACACTCCTTCGTCTCGTTTTGCTCTCTTTCACCCTCTTTCATCTCGTTTCACTCTCTTTCACCCTCCTTCGTCTTGTTTCGCTCTGTGGCACTCACCTTTGTCTCGTTTCGCCCTCTTTCACCCTCCTTCGTCTTGTTTCGCTCTCTTTCACCCTCCATCGTCTCGTTTCGCTCTCTTTCACACACCTTCGTCTCGTTTCGCTCACTTTCACCTACCTTCATCTCGTTTCGCTCTCTTTCACCATCCTTCGTCTAGTTTCGGTCTCTTTCACACTCCTTTGTCTTGTTTCGCTCTCTTTCACCCACCTTCATCTTGTTTCGCTCTCTTTCATCCTCTTTCGTCTCGTTTCGCTCTGTTTCACACTCCTTCGTCTTGTTTTGCTCTGTTGCACTCGCCTTTTCCTCGTTTCGCCCTCTTTCACCCTCTTTCATCTTGTTTCGCTCTCTTTCACCCTCCATCGTCTCGTTTCGCTCTCTTTCACCCTCCTTCGTCTTGTTTCGCTCACTTTCACCTACCTTCATCACGTTTCGCTCTCTTTCACCCTCCTTCATCTCGTTTCGGTCTCTTTCACACTCCTTTGTCTTGTTTCGCTCTCTTTCACCCACCTTCATCTTGTTTCGCTATCTTTGACCATCCTTCATCTCGTTTCGCTCTTTTTCATCCTCCTTCGTCTCGTTTCGCTCTGTTTTACACTCCTTGTCTCGTTTTGCTCTCTTTCACCCTCCTTCATCTCGTTTCGCTCTCTTTCACCCTCCTTCGTCTTGTTTCGCTCTGTTGCACCCGCCTTCGTCTCGTTTCACACTCTTTCATCCTCCTTCGCCTTGTTTCACTCTCTTTCACCCTCCTTCATATCGTTTCACTCTCTTTCACCCTCCTTCATCTCGTTTCGCTCTCTTTCACCCTCCTTCGTCTTGTTTCGCTCTGTTGCACCCGCCTTCGTCTCGTTTCGCACTCTTTCATCCTCCTTCGTCTTGTTTCGCTCTCTTTCGCCCACCTTCGTCTCGTTTCGCTCTCTTTCACCCTCCACCTTCTCATTTCGCTCTCTTTTACGCTCTTTCGTCTCGTTTCGCTCTCTTTGACCCTCCTTCGTCTCGTTTAGCTCTCTTTCATCCTCCTTCGTCTCGTTTCGCTCTGTTTCACACTCCTTCGTCTCGTTTTGCTCTCTTTCACCCTCCTTCGTCTCGTTTCGCTCTCTTTCACTCTCCGTCGTCTTGTTTCGCTCTCTTTCACCCTCCATCGTCTCGTTTCGATCTCTTTCATCCTCTTTCGTCTCGTTTCGCTCACTTTTACCCTCCTTTGTCTCGTTTCGCGTCTTTCACCTGCCTTCATCTCGTTTCGCTTTCTTTCACCCCCCCATCGTCTGGTTTCGCTCTCTTTCACCCTCCTTCGTCTTGTTTCGCTCTCTTTCACCCTCCTTCGTCTCGTTTCGCTCTCTTTCACCCTCCTTCTTCTCGTTTCGCTCTGTTCCACCCGCCTTCATCTCGTTTCGCTCCCTTTCATCCTCCTTTGTCTCGTTTCGCACTCTTTCACCTTCCTTCGTCTCGTTTCACTCTCTTTCACCCTCCTTCGTCTCGTTTCGCTCTCTTCCAATCTCCTTCATCTCGTTTCGCTCTCTTTCAACCTCCTTCGTCTCGTTTCACTCTCTTTCACCCTCCTTCTTCTCGTTTCGCTCTGTTCCACCCGCCTTCATCATGTTTCGCCCTCTTTCACCCTCCTTCGTCTCGTTTCGCTCTCTTTCACCCTCCTTCGTCTTGTTTCGCTCTGTTGCACCCGCCTTCGTCTCGTTTCGCACTCTTTCATCCTCCTTCGTCTTGTTTCGCTCTCTTTCGCCCACCTTCGTCTCGTTTCGCTCTCTTTCACCCTCCTTCGTCTCGTTTTGCTCTCTTTCACCCTCCTTCGTCTCGTTTCGCTCTCTTTCACCCTCCGTCGTCTTGTTTCGCTCTCTTTCACCCTCCATCGTCTCGTTTCGATCTCTTTCATTCTCTTTCGTCTCGTTTCTCTCACTTTTACCCTCCTTTGTCTCGTTTCGCGTCTCTTTCACCTGCCTTCATCTCGTTTCGCTCTCTTTCACCCCCATCGTCTGGTTTCGCTCTCTTTCACCCTCCTTCGTCTTGTTTCGCACTCTTTCACCCTCCTTCGTCTCGTTTCGCTCTCTTTCACCCTCCTTCATCTCGTTTCGCTCCCTTTCACCCTCCTTTGTCTCGTTTCGCACTCTTTCACCTTCCTTCATCTCGTTTCACTCTCTTTCACCCTCCTTCGTCTCGTTTCGCTCTCTTCCAACCTCCTTCATCTCGTTTCGCTCTCTTTCAACCTCCTTCGTCTCGTTTCGCTCTCTTTCACCCTCCTTCTTCTCGTTTCGCTCTGTTCCACCCGCCTTCATCTTGTTTCGCCCTCTTTCACCCTCCTTCGTCTCGTTTCACTCTCTTTCACCCTCCTTCGTCTCGTTTCGTTCACTTTCACCCTCCTTCTTCTCGCTCCGCTCTCTTTCACCCTCCTTCGACTCCTTTCGCTCTCTTTCACCCTCCTTCGTCTCGTTTTGCTCTGTTTCACACTCCTTCGTCTCGTTTTGCTCTCTTTCACCCTCCTTCGTCTCGTTTCGCTCTCTTTCACCCTCCTTCGTCTTGTTTCGCTCTGTTGCACTCGCCTTTTTCTCGTTTCGCCCTCTTTCACCCTCCTTCATCTTGTTTCGCTCTCTTTCACCCTCCATCGTCTCGTTTTGCTCTCTTTCACCCTCCTTCGTCTTGTTTCGCTCACTTTCACCTACATTCATCTCGTTTCGCTCTCTTTCACCCTCCTTTGTCTCGTTTCGGTCTCTTTCACACTCCTTTGTCTTGTTTCGCTCTCTTTCACCCACCTTCACCTTGTTTCGCTATCTTTCACCCTCCTTCGCCTCGTTTCGGTCTCTTTCATCCTCCTTCGTCTCGTTTCGTTCTCTTTCACCCTCCATCGTCTCGTTTCGCTATCTTTGACCATCCTTCATCTCGTTTCGCTCTTTTTCATCCTCCTTCGTCTTGTTTCGCTCTGTTTTACACTCCTTGTCTCGTTTTGCTCTCTTTCACCCTCCTTCGTCTCGTTTCGCTCTCTTTCACCCTCCTTCGTCTTGTTTCGCTCTGTTGCACCCGCCTTCGTCTCGTTTCACACTCTTTCATCCTCCTTCGTCTTGTTTCGCTCTCTTTCACCCTCCTTCATCTCGTTTCACTCTCTTTCACCCTCCTTCATCTCGTTTCGCTCTCTTCCAACCTCCTTCACCTCGTTTCGCTCTCTTTCAACCTCCTTCGTCTCGTTTCACTCTCTTTCGCCCTCCTTCTTCTTGTTTCGCTCTCTTTCACCCTCCTTCGTCTCGTTTCGCTCTGTTTCACACTCCTTCGTCTCGTTTTGCTCTCTTTCACCCTCCTTCATCTCGTTTCGTTCTCTTTCACCCTCCTTCCTCTCGTTTCGCTCTCTTTCAACCTCCTTCTTCTCGTTTCGCTCTCTTTCAACCTCCTTCTTCTCGTTTCGCTCTCTTTGACGCTCCTTTGTCTCGTTTCGCTCTCTTTGACCCTCCTTCATCTCATTTCGCTCTCTTTCACCCTCCTTCATCTCGTTTCGTTCTCTTTCACCCTCCTTCCTCTCGTTTCGCTCTCTTTCAACCTCCTTCTTCTCGTTTCACTCTCTTTGACCCTCCTATGTCTCGTTTCGCTCTCTTTGACCCTCCTTTGTCTCGTTTCGCTCTCTTTCACCCTCCACCGACTCATTTCGCTCACTTTTACCATCATTCGTCTCGTTTCGTTCTCTTTGACCCTCCTTCGTCTCGTTTAGCTCTCTTTCATCCTCCTTCGTCTCGTTTCGCTCTGTTTCACTCTCCTTCGTCTCGTTTTGCTCTGTTTCACCCTCCTTCGTCTCGTTTCGCTCTCTTTCACCCTCCACCGACTCATTTCGCTCACTTTTACCATCATTCGTCTCGTTTCGCTCTCTTTGACCCTCCTTCGTCTCGTTTAGCTCTCTTTCATCCTCCTTCGTCTCGTTTCGCTCTGTTTCACTCTCCTTCGTCTCGTTTTGCTCTCTTTCACCCTCCTTCGTCTCGTTTCGCTCTCTTTCATCCTCCTTCGTCTTGTTTCGCTCTGTTGCACTCGCCTTTGTCTCGTTTCGCCCTCTTTCACGCTCCTTCGCCTTGTTTCGCTCTCTTTCACCCTCCATCGTCTCGTTTCGCTCTCTTTCACCCTCCTTCGTCTCGTTTCGCTCACTTTCACCCTCCTTTGTCTCGTTTTGCTCTCTTTCACCCTCCTTCATCTCGTTTCGCTCTCTTCCACCCTCCTTCATCTCGTTTCGCTCTCTTCCACCCTCCTTCATCTCGTTTCACTCTCTTTCACCCTCCTTCTTCTCGTTTCGCTCTCTTTCACCCTCCTTCGTCTCGTTTCGCTCTCTTTCACCCTCCTTCGTCTCGTTTCGGTCTCTTTCACACTCCTTTGTCTTGTTTCGTTCTCTTTCACCCACCTTCATCTTGTTTCGCTTTCTTTCACCCTCCTTCGCCTCGTTTCGGTCTCTTTCATCCTCCTTCGTCTCGTTTCGTTCTCTTTCACCCTCCATCGTCTCGTTTCGCTATCTTTGACCATCCTTCATCTCGTTTCGCTCTCTTTGACCCTCCTTCGTCTTGTTTAGCTCTCTTTCATCCTCCTTCGTCTTGTTTCGCTCTGTTTTACACTCCTTCGTCTCGTCTTGCTCTCCTTCACCCTTCTTCGTCTCGTTTCGCTCTCTTTCACCCTCCTTCGTCTTGTTTCGCTCTGTTCAACCCGCCTTCATCTCGTTTCGCCCACTTTCACCCTCCTTCGTCTCGTTTCACTCTCTTTCACCCTCCTTCATCTCGTTTCGCTCTCTTTCACCTTCCTTCCTATCGTTTTGCTCTCTTTCACCCTCCTTCGTCTTGTTTCGCTCTCTTTCACCCTCCTTCGTCTCGTTTCGCTCTCTTTCACCCTCCACCGTCTCGTTTCGCTCTCTTTTACCCTCTTTCGTCTCGTTTCGCTCTCTTTGACCCTCCTTCATCTCGTTTAGCTCTATTTCACCCTCCTTCGTCTCGTTTCGCTCTCTTTCACCCTCCTTTGTCTCGTTTCGCTCTCTTTGACCCTCCTTCATCTCGTTTCGCTCTCTTTCACCCTCCTACATCTCGTTTCGCTCTCTTTCACCCTCCTTCTTCTCGTTTCGCTCTCTTTCAACCTCCTTCGTCTTGTTTCGCTCTGTTTCACCCTCCTTCGTCTCGGCCACTCTCTTTCACCCTCCTACGACTCCTTTCACTCTCTTTCACCTTTCTTCGTCCGGTTTTGCTCTCTTTCACCCTCCTTCGTCTCCTTTCGCTCTCTTTCACCCTCCTTCGTCTCGTTTCGCTCTCTTTCACCTTTCTTCATCTCGTTTCGTTCTCTTTCACCCTCCTTCCTCTCGTTTCGCTCTCTTTCAACCTCCTTCTTCTCGTTTCGCTCTCTTTGACGCTCCTTTGTCTCGTTTCGCTCTCTTTGACCCTCCTTCATCTCATTTCGCTCTCTTTCACCCTCCTTCATCTCGTTTCGTTCTCTTTCACCCTCCTTCCTCTCGTTTCGCTCTCTTTCAACCTCCTTCTTCTCGTTTCACTCTCTTTGACCCTCCTATGTCTCGTTTCGCTCTCTTTGACCCTCCTTTGTCTCGTTTCGCTCTCTTTCACCCTCCACCGACTCATTTCGCTCACTTTTACCATCATTCGTCTCGTTTCGTTCTCTTTGACCCTCCTTCGTCTCGTTTAGCTCTCTTTCATCCTCCTTCGTCTCGTTTCGCTCTGTTTCACTCTCCTTCGTCTCGTTTTGCTCTGTTTCACCCTCCTTCGTCTCGTTTCGCTCTCTTTCACCCTCCACCGACTCATTTCGCTCACTTTTACCATCATTCGTCTCGTTTCGCTCTCTTTGACCCTCCTTCGTCTCGTTTAGCTCTCTTTCATCCTCCTTCGTCTCGTTTCGCTCTGTTTCACTCTCCTTCGTCTCGTTTTGCTCTCTTTCACCCTCCTTCGTCTCGTTTCGCTCTCTTTCATCCTCCTTCGTCTTATTTCGCTCTGTTGCACTCGCCTTTGTCTCGTTTCGCCCTCTTTCACGCTCCTTCGCCTTGTTTCGCTCTCTTTCACCCTCCATCGTCTCGTTTCGCTCTCTTTCACCCTCCTTCGTCTCGTTTCGCTCACTTTCACCCTCCTTTGTCTCGTTTTGCTCTCTTTCACCCTCCTTCATCTCGTTTCGCTCTCTTCCACCCTCCTTCATCTCGTTTCGCTCTCTTCCACCCTCCTTCATCTCGTTTCACTCTCTTTCACCCTCCTTCTTCTCGTTTCGCTCTCTTTCACCCTCCTTCGTCTCGTTTCGCTCTCTTTCACCCTCCTTCGTCTCGTTTCGGTCCCTTTCACACTCCTTTGTCTTGTTTCGCTCTCTTTCACCCACCTTCATCTTGTTTCGCTTTCTTTCACCCTCCTTCGCCTCGTTTCGGTCTCTTTCATCCTCCTTCGTCTCGTTTCATTCTCTTTCACCCTCCATCGTCTCGTTTCGCTATCTTTGACCATCCTTCATCTCGTTTCGCTCTCTTTGACCCTCCTTCGTCTTGTTTAGCTCTCTTTCATCCTCCTTCGTCTTGTTTCGCTCTGTTTTACTCTCCTTCGTCTCGTCTTGCTCTCCTTCACCCTTCTTCGTCTCGTTTCGCTCTCTTTCACCCTCCTTCGTCTTGTTTCGCTCTGTTCAACCCGCCTTCGTCTCGTTTCGCCCACTTTCACCCTCCTTCGTCTCGTTTCACTCTCTTTCACCCTCCTTCATCTCGTTTCGCTCTCTTTCACCTTCCTTCCTATCGTTTTGCTCTCTTTCACCCTCCTTCGTCTTGTTTCGCTCTCTTTCACCCTCCTTCGTCTCGTTTCGCTCTCTTTCACCCTCCACCGTCTCGTTTCGCTCTCTTTTACCCTCTTTCGTCTCGTTTCGCTCTCTTTGACCCTCCTTCATCTCGTTTAGCTCTATTTCACCCTCCTTCGTCTCGTTTCGCTCTCTTTCACCCTCCTTTGTCTCGTTTCGCTCTCTTTGACCCTCCTTCATCTCGTTTCGCTCTCTTTCACCCTCCTACATCTCGTTTCGCTCTCTTTCACCCTGCTTCTTCTCGTTTCGCTCTCTTTCAACCTCCTTCGTCTTGTTTCGCTCTCTTTCACCCTCCTTCGTCTCGGCCACTCTCTTTCACCCTCCTACGACTCCTTTCACTCTCTTTCACCTTTCTTCGTCCGGTTTTGCTCTCTTTCACCCTCCTTCGTCTCCTTTCGCTCTCTTTCACCCTCCTTCGTCTCGTTTCGCTCTCTTTCACCTTTCTTCGTCTCGTTTCGCTCTCTTTCACCATCCTTCGTCTCGTTTCGCTCCCTTTCACCCTCCTTCGTCTCGTTTCGCTCTCTTTCACCGTCCATCGTCTTGTTTCGCTCTCTTTCACCCTCCTTCGTCTCCTTTCGCTCTCTTTCACCCTCCTTCGTCTCGTGTCGCTCTCTGTGACCCTCCTTCATCTCGTTTAGCTCTCTTTCATCCTCCTTCGTCTCGTTTCGCTCTGTTTCACTCTCCTTCGTCTCGTTTTGCTCTCTTTCACCGTCCTTCGTCTCGTTTCGCTCTCTTTCACCCTCCTTCGTCTTGATTCGCTCTGTTGCACCCGCCTTCGTCTCGTTTCGCACTTTTTCATCCTCCTTCGTCTTGTTTCGCTCTCTTTCGCCCACCTTCGTCTCGTTTCGCACTCTTTCACCCTCCACCTTCTCATTTCGCTCTCTTTCACCCTCCTTCGTCTCGTTTCGCTCTCTTTCACCCTCCTTCGTCTCGTTTCGGTCCCTTTCACACTCCTTTGTCTTGTTTCGCTCTCTTTCACCCACCTTCATCTTGTTTCGCTTTCTTTCACCCTCCTTCGCCTCGTTTCGGTCTCTTTCATCCTCCTTCGTCTCGTTTCATTCTCTTTCACCCTCCATCGTCTCGTTTCGCTATCTTTGACCATCCTTCATCTCGTTTCGCTCTCTTTGACCCTCCTTCGTCTTGTTTAGCTCTCTTTCATCCTCCTTCGTCTTGTTTCGCTCTGTTTTACTCTCCTTCGTCTCGTCTTGCTCTCCTTCACCCTTCTTCGTCTCGTTTCGCTCTCTTTCACCCTCCTTCGTCTTGTTTCGCTCTGTTCAACCCGCCTTCGTCTCGTTTCGCCCACTTTCACCCTCCTTCGTCTCGTTTCACTCTCTTTCACCCTCCTTCATCTCGTTTCGCTCTCTTTCACCTTCCTTCCTATCGTTTTGCTCTCTTTCACCCTCCTTCGTCTTGTTTCGCTCTCTTTCACCCTCCTTCGTCTCGTTTCGCTCTCTTTCACCCTCCACCGTCTCGTTTCGCTCTCTTTTACCCTCTTTCGTCTCGTTTCGCTCTCTTTGACCCTCCTTCATCTCGTTTAGCTCTATTTCACCCTCCTTCGTCTCGTTTCGCTCTCTTTCACCCTCCTTTGTCTCGTTTCGCTCTCTTTGACCCTCCTTCATCTCGTTTCGCTCTCTTTCACCCTCCTACATCTCGTTTCGCTCTCTTTCACCCTGCTTCTTCTCGTTTCGCTCTCTTTCAACCTCCTTCGTCTTGTTTCGCTCTCTTTCACCCTCCTTCGTCTCGGCCACTCTCTTTCACCCTCCTACGACTCCTTTCACTCTCTTTCACCTTTCTTCGTCCGGTTTTGCTCTCTTTCACCCTCCTTCGTCTCCTTTCGCTCTCTTTCACCCTCCTTCGTCTCGTTTCGCTCTCTTTCACCTTTCTTCGTCTCGTTTCGCTCTCTTTCACCATCCTTCGTCTCGTTTCGCTCCCTTTCACCCTCCTTCGTCTCGTTTCGCTCTCTTTCACCGTCCATCGTCTTGTTTCGCTCTCTTTCACCCTCCTTCGTCTCCTTTCGCTCTCTTTCACCCTCCTTCGTCTCGTGTCGCTCTCTGTGACCCTCCTTCATCTCGTTTAGCTCTCTTTCATCCTCCTTCGTCTCGTTTCGCTCTGTTTCACTCTCCTTCGTCTCGTTTTGCTCTCTTTCACCGTCCTTCGTCTCGTTTCGCTCTCTTTCACCCTCCTTCGTCTTGATTCGCTCTGTTGCACCCGCCTTCGTCTCGTTTCGCACTTTTTCATCCTCCTTCGTCTTGTTTCGCTCTCTTTCGCCCACCTTCGTCTCGTTTCGCACTCTTTCACCCTCCACCTTCTCATTTCGCTCTCTTTTACCCTCTTTCGTCTCGTTTCGCTCTCTTTGACCCTCCTTCGTCTCGTTTAGCTCTCTTTCATCCTCCTTCGTCTCGTTTCGCTCTGTTTCACACTCCTTCGTCTCGTTTTGCTCTCTTTCACCCTCCTTCGTCTCGTTTCGCTCTCTTTCACCCTCCGTCGTCTTGTTTCGCTCTCTTTAACCCTCCATCGTCTCGTTTCGATCTCTTTCATCCTCTTTTGTCTCGTTTCGCTCACTTTAACCTCCTTTGTCTCGTTTCGCGTCTCTTTCACCCTCCTTCGTCTCGTTTCGCTCTCTTCCAACCTCCTTCATCTCGTTTCGCTCTCTTTCAACCTCCTTCGTCTCGTTTCGCTCTCTTTCACCCTCCTTCTTCTCGTTTCGCTCTGTTCCACCCGCCTTCATCTTGTTTCGCCCTCTTTCACCCTCCTTCGTCTCGTTTCACTCTCTTCCACCCTCCTTCGTCTCGTTTCGTTCTCTTTCACCCTCCTTCGTCTCGCTCCGCTCTCTTTCACACTCCTTCGACTCCTTTCGCTCTCTTTCACCCTCCTTCGTCTCGTTTCGCTCTGTTTCACACTCCTTCGTCTCGTTTTGCTCTCTTTCACCCTCCTTCGTCTCGTTTCGCTCTCTTTCACCCTCCTTCATCTTGTTTCGCTCTGTTGCACTCGCCTTTTTCTCGTTTCGCCCTCTTTCACCCTCTTTCATCTTGTTTCGCTCTCTTTCACCCTCCATCGTCTCGTTTCGCTCTCTTTCACCCTCCTTCGTCTTGTTTCGCTCACTTTCACCTACCTTCATCACGTTTCGCTCTCTTTCACCCTCCTTCGTCTCGTTTCGGTCTCTTTCACACTCCTTTGTCTTGTTTCGCTCTCTTTCACCCACCTTCATCTTGTTTCGCTATCTTTCACCCTACTTCGCCTCGTTTCGGTCTCTTTCATCCTCCTTCGTCTCGTTTCGTTCTCTTTCACCCTCCATCGTCTCGTTTCGCTATCTTTGACCATCCTTCATCTCGTTTCGCTCTTTTTCATCCTCCTTCGTCTCGTTTCGCTCTGTTTTACACTCCTTGTCTCGTTTCACTCTCTTTCACCCTCCTTCATCTCGTTTCGCTCTCTTTCACCCTCCTTCGTCTTGTTTCGCTCTGTTGCACCCGCCTTCGTCTCGTTTCGCACTCTTTCATCCTCCTTCGTCTTCTTTCGATCTCTTTCGCCCACCTTCGTCTCGTTTCGCTCTCTTTCACCCTCCACCTTCTCATTTCGCTCTCTTTTACGCTCTTTCGTCTCGTTTCGCTCTCTTTGACCCTCCTTCGTCTCGTTTAGCTCTCTTTCATCCTCCTTCGTCTCGTTTCGCTCTGTTTCACCCTCCTTCGTCTCGTTTCACTCTCTTCCACCCTCCTTCGTCTCGTTTCGTTCTCTTTCACCCTCCTTCGTCTCGCTCCGCTCTCTTTCACACTCCTTCGACTCCTTTCGCTCTCTTTCACCCTCCTTCGTCTCGTTTCGCTCTGTTTCACACTCCTTCGTCTCGTTTTGCTCTCTTTCACCCTCCTTCGTCTCGTTTCGCTCTCTTTCACCCTCCTTCATCTTGTTTCGCTCTGTTGCACTCGCCTTTTTCTCGTTTCGCCCTCTTTCACCCTCTTTCATCTTGTTTCGCTCTCTTTCACCCTCCATCGTCTCGTTTCGCTCTCTTTCACCCTCCTTCGTCTTGTTTCGCTCACTTTCACCTACCTTCATCACGTTTCGCTCTCTTTCACCCTCCTTCGTCTCGTTTCGGTCTCTTTCACACTCCTTTGTCTTGTTTCGCTCTCTTTCACCCACCTTCATCTTGTTTCGCTATCTTTCACCCTACTTCGCCTCGTTTCGGTCTTTTTCATCCTCCTTCGTCTCGTTTCGTTCTCTTTCACCCTCCATCGTCTCGTTTCGCTATCTTTGACCATCCTTCATCTCGTTTCGCTCTTTTTCATCCTCCTTCGTCTCGTTTCGCTCTGTTTTACACTCCTTGTCTCGTTTCACTCTCTTTCACCCTCCTTCATCTCGTTTCGCTCTCTTTCACCCTCCTTCGTCTTGTTTCGCTCTGTTGCACCCGCCTTCGTCTCGTTTCGCACTCTTTCATCCTCCTTCGTCTTCTTTCGATCTCTTTCGCCCACCTTCGTCTCGTTTCGCTCTCTTTCACCCTCCACCTTCTCATTTCGCTCTCTTTTACGCTCTTTCGTCTCGTTTCGCTCTCTTTGACCCTCCTTCGTCTCGTTTAGCTCTCTTTCATCCTCCTTCGTCTCGTTTCGCTCTGTTTCACACTCCTTCGTCTCGTTTTGCTCTCTTTCACCCTCCTTCGTCTCGTTTCGCTCTCTTTCACTCTCCGTCATCTTGTTTCGCTCTCTTTCACCCTCCATCGTCTCGTTTCGATCTCTTTCATCCTCTTTCGTCTCGTTTCGCTCACTTTTACCCTCCTTTGTCTCGTTTCGCGTCTTTCATCTGCCTTCATCTCGTTTCGCTCTCTTTCACCCCCCCATCGTCTGGTTTCGCTCTCTTTCACCCTCCTTCGTCTTGTTTCGCTCTCTTTCACCCTCCTTCATCTCGTTTCGCTCTCTTTCACCCTCCTTCTTCTTGTTTCGCTCTGTTCCACCCGCCTTCATCTCGTTTCGCTCCCTTTCACCCTCCTTTGTCTCGTTTCGCACTCTTTCACCTTCCTTCGTCTCGTTTCACTCTCTTTCACCCTCCTTCGTCTCGTTTCGCTCTCTTCCAATCTCCTTCATCTCGTTTCACTCTCTTTCAACCTCCTTCGTCTCGTTTCACTCTCTTTCACCCTCCTTCTTCTCGTTTCGCTCTGTTCCACCCGCCTTCATCTTGTTTCGCCCTCTTTCACCCTCCTTCGTCTCGTTTCGCTCTCTTTCACCCTCCTTCGTCTTGTTTCGCTCTGTTGCACCCGCCTTCGTCTCGTTTCGCACTCTTTCATCCTCCTTCGTCTTGTTTCGCTCTCTTTCGCCCACCTTCGTCTCGTTTCGCTCTCTTTCACCCTCCACCTTCTCATTTTGCTCTCTTTTACCCTCTTTCGTCTCGTTAAGCTCTCTTTGACCCTCCTTCGTCTCGTTTAGCTCACTTTCATCCTCCTTCGTCTCGTTTCGCTCTGTGTCACACTCCTTCGTCTCGTTTTGCTCTCTTTCACCCTCCTTCGTCTCGTTTCGCTCTCTTTCACCCTCCGTCGTCTTGTTTCGCTCTCTTTCACCCTCCATCGTCTCGTTTCGATCTCTTTCATCCTCTTTCGTCTCGTTTCGCTCACTTTTACCCTCCTTTGTCTCGTTTCGCGTCTCTTTCACCTGCCTTCATCTCGTTTCGCTCTCTTTCACCCCCATCGTCTGGTTTCGCTCTCTTTCACCCTCCTTCGTCTTGTTTCGCTCTCTTTCACCCCCCTTCGTCTCGTTTCGCTCTCTTTCACCCTCCTTCATCTCGTTTCGCTCCCTTTCACCCTCCTTTGTCTCGTTTCGCACTCTTTCACCTTCCTTCGTCTCGTTTCACTCTCTTTCACCCTCCTTCGTCTCGTTTCGCTCTCTTCCAACCTCCTTCATCTCGTTTCGCTCTCTTTCAACCTCCTTCGTCTCGTTTCGCTCTCTTTCACCCTCCTTCTTCTCGTTTCGCTCTGTTCCACCCGCCTTCATCTTGTTTCGCCCTCTTTCACCCTCCTTCGTCTCGTTTCACTCTCTTTCACCCTCCTTCGTCTCGTTTCGTTCACTTTCACCCTCCTTCGTCTCGCTCCGCTCTCTTTCACCCTCCTTCGACTCCTTTCGCTCTCTTTCACCCTCCTTCGTCTCGTTTCGCTCTGTTTCACACTCCTTCGTCTCGTTTTGCTCTCTTTCACCCTCCTTCGTCTCGTTTCGCTCTCTTTCACCCTCCTTCGTCTTGTTTCGCTCTGTTGCACTCGCCTTTTTCTCGTTTCGCCCTCTTTCACCCTCCTTCATCTTGTTTCGCTCTCTTTCACCCTCCATCGTCTCGTTTTGCTCTCTTTCACCCTCCTTCGTCTTGTTTCGCTCACTTTCACCTACATTCATCTCGTTTCGCTCTCTTTCACCCTCCTTCGTCTCGTTTCGGTCTCTTTCACACTCCTTTGTCTTGTTTCGCTCTCCTTCACCCACCTTCACCTTGTTTCGCTATCTTTCACCCTCCTTCGCCTCGTTTCGGTCTCTTTCATCCTCCTTCGTCTCGTTTCGTTCTCTTTCACCCTCCATCGTCTCGTTTCGCTATCTTTGACCATCCTTCATCTCGTTTCGCTCTTTTTCATCCTCCTTCGTCTTGTTTCGCTCTGTTTTACACTCCTTGTCTCGTTTTGCTCTCTTTCACCCTCCTTCGTCTCGTTTCGCTCTCTTTCACCCTCCTTCGTCTTGTTTCGCTCTGTTGCACCCGCCTTCGTCTCGTTTCACACTCTTTCATCCTCCTTCGTCTTGTTTCGCTCTCTTTCACCCTCCTTCATCTCGTTTCACTCTCTTTCACCCTCCTTCATCTCGTTTCGCTCTCTTCCAACCTCCTTCACCTCGTTTCGCTCTCTTTCAACCTCCTTCGTCTCGTTTCACTCTCTTTCGCCCTCCTTCTTCTCGTTTCGCTCTCTTTCACCCTCCTTCGTCTCGTTTCGCTCTGTTTCACACTCCTTCGTCTCGTTTTGCTCTCTTTCACCCTCCTTCATCTCGTTTCGTTCTCTTTCACCCTCCTTCCTCTCGTTTCGCTCTCTTTCAACCTCCTTCTTCTCGTTTCGCTCTCTTTGACGCTCCTTTGTCTCGTTTCGCTCTCTTTGACGCTCCTTTGTCTCGTTTCGCTCTCTTTGACCCTCCTTCATCTCATTTCGCTCTCTTTCACCCTCCTTCATCTCGTTTCGTTCTCTTTCACCCTCCTTCCTCTCGTTTCGCTCTCTTTCAACCTCCTTCTTCTCGTTTCACTCTCTTTGACCCTCCTATGTCTCGTTTCGCTCTCTTTGACCCTCCTTTGTCTCGTTTCGCTCTCTTTCACCCTCCACCGACTCATTTCGCTCACTTTTACCATCATTCGTCTCGTTTCGTTCTCTTTGACCCTCCTTCGTCTCGTTTAGCTCTCTTTCATCCTCCTTCGTCTCGTTTCGCTCTGTTTCACTCTCCTTCGTCTCGTTTTGCTCTCTTTCACCCTCCTTCGTCTCGTTTCGCTCTCTTTCACCCTCCACCGACTCATTTCGCTCACTTTTACCATCATTCGTCTCGTTTCGCTCTCTTTGACCCTCCTTCGTCTCGTTTAGCTCTCTTTCATCCTCCTTCGTCTCGTTTCGCTCTGTTTCACTCTCCTTCGTCTCGTTTTGCTCTCTTTCACCCTCCTTCGTCTCGTTTCGCTCTCTTTCATCCTCCTTCGTCTTGTTTCGCTCTGTTGCACTCGCCTTTGTCTCGTTTCGCCCTCTTTCACGCTCCTTCGCCTTGTTTCGCTCTCTTTCACCCTCCATCGTCTCGTTTCGCTCTCTATCACCCTCCTTCGTCTCGTTTCGCTCACTTTCACCCTCCTTTGTCTCGTTTTGCTCTCTTTCACCCTCCTTCATCTCGTTTCGCTCTCTTCCACCCTCCTTCATCTCGTTTCGCTCTCTTCCACCCTCCTTCATCTCGTTTCACTCTCTTTCACCCTCCTTCTTCTCGTTTCGCTCTCTTTCACCCTCCTTCGACTCGTTTCGCTCTCTTTCACCCTCCTTCGTCTCGTTTCGCTCTCTTTCACACTCCTTTGTCTTGTTTCGCTCTCTTTCACCCACCTTCATCTTGTTTCGCTCTCTTTCACCCTCCTTCGCCTCGTTTCGGTCTCTTTCATCCTCCTTCGTCTCGTTTCGTTCTCTTTCACCCTCCATCGTCTCGTTTCGCTATCTTTGACCATCCTTCATCTCGTTTCGCTCTCTTTGACCCTCCTTCGTCTTGTTTAGCTCTCTTTCATCCTCCTTCGTCTTGTTTCGCTCTGTCTTACACTCCTTCGTCTCGTCTTGCTCTCCTCACCCTTCTTCGTCTCGTTTCGCTCTCTTTCACCCTCCTTCGTCTTGTTTCGCTCTGTTCAACCCGCCTTCGTCTCGTTTCGCCCACTTTCACCCTCCTTCGTCTCGTTTCACTCTCTTTCACCCTCCTTCATCTCGTTTCGCTCTCTTTCACCTTCCTTCCTATCGTTTTGCTCTCTTTCACCCTCCTTCGTCTTGTTTCGCTCTCTTTCACCCTCCTTCGTCTCGTTTCGCTCTCTTTCACCCTCCACCGTCTCGTTTCGCTCTCTTTTACCCTCTTTCGTCTCGTTTCGCTCTCTTTGACCCTCCTTCATCTCGTTTAGCTCTATTTCACCCTCCTTCGTCTCGTTTCGCTCTCTTTCACCCTCCTTTGTCTCGTTTCGCTCTCTTTGACCCTCCTTCATCTCGTTTCGCTCTCTTTCACCCTCCTACATCTCGTTTCGCTCTCTTTCACCCTCCTTCTTCTCGTTTCGCTCTCTTTCAACCTCCTTCGTCTTGTTTCGCTCTCTTTCACCCTCCTTCGTCTCGGCCACTCTCTTTCACCCTCCTACGACTCCTTTCACTCTCTTTCACCTTTCTTCGTCCGGTTTTGCTCTCTTTCACCCTCCTTCGTCTCCTTTCGCTCTCTTTCACCCTCCTTCGTCTCGTTTCGCTCTCTTTCACCTTTCTTCGTCTCGTTTCGCTCTCTTTCACCATCCTTCGTCTCGTTTCGCTCCCTTTCACCCTCCTTCGTCTCGTTTCGCTCTCTTTCACCGTCCATCGACTTGTTTCGCTCTCTTTCACCCTCCTTCGTCTCCTTTCGCTCTCTTTCACCCTCCTTCGTCTCGTGTCGCTCTCTGTGACCCTCCTTCGCCTTGTTTCGCTCTCTTTCACCCTCCATCGTCTCGTTTCGCTCTCTTTCTCCCTCCTTCGTCTCGTTTCGCTCACTTTCACACTCCTTTGTCTCGTTTTGCTCTCTTTCACCCTCCTTCATCTCGTTTCGCTCTCTTCCACCCTCCTTCATCTCGTTTCGCTCTCTTCCACCCTCCTTCATCTCGTTTCACTCTCTTTCACCCTCCTTCTTCTCGTTTCGCTCTCTTTCACCCTCCTTCGTCTCGTTTCGCTCTCTTTCACCCTCCTTCGTCTCGTTTCGGTCTCTTTCACACTCCTTTGTCTTGTTTCGCTCTCTTTCACCCACCTTCATCTTGTTTCGCTCTCTTTCACCCTCCTTCGCCTCGTTTCGGTCTCTTTCATCCTCCTTCGTCTCGTTTCGTTCTCTTTCACCCTCCATCGTCTCGTTTCGCTATCTTTGACCATCCTTCATCTCGTTTCGCTCTCTTTGACCCTCCTTCGTCTTGTTTAGCTCTCTTTCATCCTCCTTAGTCTTGTTTCGCTCTGTTTTACACTCCTTCGTCTCGTCTTGCTCTCCTTCACCCTTCTTCGTCTCGTTTCGCTCTCTTTCACCCTCCTTCGTCTTGTTTCGCTCTGTTCAACCCGCCTTCGTCTCGTTTCGCCCACTTTCACCCTCCTTCGTCTCGTTTCACTCTCTTTCACCCTCCTTCATCTCGTTTCGCTCTCTTTCACCTTCCTTCCTATCGTTTTGCTCTCTTTCACCCTCCTTCGTCTTGTTTCGCTCTCTTTCACCCTCCTTCGTCTCGTTTCGCTCTCTTTCACCCTCCACCGTCTCGTTTCGCTCTCTTTTACCCTCTTTCGTCTCGTTTCGCTCTCTTTGACCCTCCTTCATCTCGTTTAGCTCTATTTCACCCTCCTTCGTCTCGTTTCGCTCTCTTTCACCCTCCTTTGTCTCGTTTCGCTCTCTTTGACCCTCCTTCATCTCGTTTCGCTCTCTTTCACCCTCCTACATCTCGTTTCGCTCTCTTTCACCCTCCTTCTTCTCGTTTCGCTCTCTTTCAACCTCCTTCGTCTTGTTTCGCTCTCTTTCACCCTCCTTCGTCTCGGCCACTCTCTTTCACCCTCCTGCGACTCCTTTCACTCTCTTTCACCTTTCTTCGTCCGGTTTTGCTCTCTTTCACCCTCCTTCGTCTCCTTTCGCTCTCTTTCACCCTCCTTCGTCTCGTTTCGCTCTCTTTCACCTTTCTTCGTCTCGTTTCGCTCTCTTTCACCATCCTTCGTCTCGTTTCGCTCCCTTTCACCCTCCTTCGTCTCGTTTCGCTCTCTTTCACCGTCCATCGTCTTGTTTCGCTCTCTTTCACCCTCCTTCGTCTCCTTTCGCTCTCTTTCACCCTCCTTCGTCTCGTGTCGCTCTCTGTGACCCTCCTTCGTCTCGTTTAGCTCTCTTTCATCCTCCTTCGTCTCGTTTCGCTCTGTTTCACACTCCTTCGTCTCGTTTTGCTCTCTTTCACCCTCCTTCGTCTCGTTTCGCTCTCTTTCACCCTCCGTCGTCTTGTTTCGCTCTCTTTCACCCTCCATCGTCTCCTTTCGATCTCTTTCATCCTCTTTCGTCTCGTTTCGCTCTCTTTCGCCCACCTTCGTCTCGTTTCGCTCTCTTTCACCCTCCACCTTCTCATTTCGCTCTCTTTTACCCTCTTTCGTCTCGTTTCGCTCTCTTTGACCCTTCTTCGTCTCGTTTAGCTCTCTTTCATCCTCCTTCGTCTCGTTTCGCTCTGTTTCACACTCCTTCGTCTCGTTTTGCTCTCTTTCACCCTCCTTCGTCTCGTTTCGCTCTCTTTCACCCTCCGTCGCCTTGTTTCGCTCTCTTTCACCCTCCATCGTCTCGTTTCGATCTCTTTCATCCTCTTTCGTCTCGTTTCGCTCACTTTACCCTCCTTTGTCTCGTTTCGCGTCTCTTTCACCTGCCTTCATCTCGTTTCGCTCTCTTTCACCCCCCATCGTCTGGTTTCGCTCTCTTTCACCCTCCTTCGTCTTGTTTCACTCTCTTTCACCCTCCTTCGTCTCGTTTCGCTCTCTTTCACCCTCCTTCGTCTCGTTTCACTCTCTTTCACCCTCCTTCGTCTCGTTTCGTTCACTTTCACCCTCCTTCGTCTCGCTCCGCTCTCTTTCACCCTCCTTCGACTCCTTTCGCTCTCTTTCACCCTCCTTCGTCTCGTTTCGCTCTGTTTCACACTCCTTCGTCTCGTTTTGCTCTCTTTCACCCTACTTCGTCTCGTTTCGCTCTCTTTCACCCTCCTTCGTCTTGTTTCGCTCTGTTGCACTCGCCTTTTTCTCGTTTCGCCCTCTTTCACCCTCCTTCATCTTGTTTCGCTCTCTTTCACCCTCCATCGTCTCGTTTTGCTCTCTTTCACCCTCCTTCGTCTTGTTTCGCTCACTTTCACCTACATTCATCTCGTTTCGCTCTCTTTCACCCTCCTTCGTCTCGTTTCGGTCTCTTTCACACTCCTTTGTCTTGTTTCGCTCTCTTTCACCCACCTTCACCTTGTTTCGCTATCTTTCACCCTCCTTCGCCTCGTTTCGGTCTCTTTCATCCTCCTTCGTCTCGTTTCGTTCTCTTTCACCCTCCATCGTCTCGTTTCGCTATCTTTGACCATCCTTCATCTCGTTTCGCTCTTTTTCATCCTCCTTCGTCTTGTTTCGCTCTGTTTTACACTCCTTGTCTCGTTTTGCTCTCTTTCACCCTCCTTCGTCTCGTTTCGCTCTCTTTCACCCTCCTTCGTCTTGTTTCGCTCTGTTGCACCCGCCTTCGTCTCGTTTCACACTCTTTCATCCTCCTTCGTCTTGTTTCGCTCTCTTTCACCCTCCTTCATCTCGTTTCACTCTCTTTCACCCTCCTTCATCTCGTTTCGCTCTCTTCCAACCTCCTTCACCTCGTTTCGCTCTCTTTCAACCTCCTTCGTCTCGTTTCACTCTCTTTCGCCCTCCTTCTTCTCGTTTCGCTCTCTTTCACCCTCCTTCGTCTCGTTTCGCTCTGTTTCACACTCCTTCGTCTCGTTTTGCTCTCTTTCACCCTCCTTCATCTCGTTTCGTTCTCTTTCACCCTCCTTCCTCTCGTTTCGCTCTCTTTCAACCTCCTTCTTCTCGTTTCGCTCTCTTTGACGCTCCTTTGTCTCGTTTCGCTCTCTTTGACCCTCCTTCATCTCATTTCGCTCTCTTTCACCCTCCTTCATCTCGTTTCGTTCTCTTTCACCCTCCTTCCTCTCGTTTCGCTCTCTTTCAACCTCCTTCTTCTCGTTTCACTCTCTTTGACCCTCCTATGTCTCGTTTCGCTCTCTTTGACCCTCCTTTGTCTCGTTTCGCTCTCTTTCACCCTCCACCGACTCATTTCGCTCACTTTTACCATCATTCGTCTCGTTTCGTTCTCTTTGACCCTCCTTCGTCTCGTTTAGCTCTCTTTCATCCTCCTTCGTCTCGTTTCGCTCTGTTTCACTCTCCTTCGTCTCGTTTTGCTCTCTTTCACCCTCCTTCGTCTCGTTTCGCTCTCTTTCACCCTCCACCGACTCATTTCGCTCACTTTTACCATCATTCGTCTCGTTTCGCTCTCTTTGACCCTCCTTCGTCTCGTTTAGCTCTCTTTCATCCTCCTTCGTCTCGTTTCGCTCTGTTTCACTCTCCTTCGTCTCGTTTTGCTCTCTTTCACCCTCCTTCGTCTCGTTTCGCTCTCTTTCATCCTCCTTCGTCTTGTTTCGCTCTGTTGCACTCGCCTTTGTCTCGTTTCGCCCTCTTTCACGCTCCTTCGCCTTGTTTCGCTCTCTTTCACCCTCCATCGTCTCGTTTCGCTCTCTTTCACCCTCCTTCGTCTCGTTTCGCTCACTTTCACCCTCCTTTGTCTCGTTTTGCTCTCTTTCACCCTCCTTCATCTCGTTTCGCTCTCTTCCACCCTCCTTCATCTCGTTTCGCTCTCTTCCACCCTCCTTCATCTCGTTTCACTCTCTTTCACCCTCCTTCTTCTCGTTTCGCTCTCTTTCACCCTCCTTCGTCTCGTTTCGCTCTCTTTCACCCTCCTTCGTCTCGTTTCGGTCTCTTTCACACTCCTTTGTCTTGTTTCGCTCTCTTTCACCCACCTTCATCTTGTTTCGCTCTCTTTCACCCTCCTTCGCCTCGTTTCGGTCTCTTTCATCCTCCTTCGTCTCGTTTCGTTCTCTTTCACCCTCCATCGTCTCGTTTCGCTATCTTTGACCATCCTTCATCTCGTTTCGCTCTCTTTGACCCTCCTTCGTCTTGTTTAGCTCTCTTTCATCCTCCTTCGTCTTGTTTCGCTCTGTTTTACACTCCTTCGTCTCGTCTTGCTCTCCTTCACCCTTCTTCGTCTCGTTTCGCTCTCTTTCACCCTCCTTCGTCTTGTTTCGCTCTGTTCAACCCGCCTTCGTCTCGTTTCGCCCACTTTCACCCTCCTTCGTCTCGTTTCACTCTCTTTCACCCTCCTTCATCTCGTTTCGCTCTCTTTCACCTTCCTTCCTATCGTTTTGCTCTCTTTCACCCTCCTTCGTCTTGTTTCGCTCTCTTTCACCCTCCTTCGTCTCGTTTCGCTCTCTTTCACCCTCCACCGTCTCGTTTCGCTCTCTTTTACCCTCTTTCGTCTCGTTTCGCTCTCTTTGACCCTCCTTCATCTCGTTTAGCTCTATATCACCCTCCTTCGTCTCGTTTCGCTGTCTTTCACCCTCCTTTGTCTCGTTTCGCTCTCTTTGACCCTCCTTCATCTCGTTTCGCTCTCTTTCACCCTCCTACATCTCGTTTCGCTCTCTTTCACCCTCCTTCTTCTCGTTTCGCTCTCTTTCAACCTCCTTCGTCTTGTTTCGCTCTCTTTCACCCTCCTTCGTCTCGGCCACTCTCTTTCACCCTCCTACGACTCCTTTCACTCTCTTTCACCTTTCTTCGTCCGGTTTTGCTCTCTTTCACCCTCCTTCGTCTCCTTTCGCTCTCTTTCACCCTCCTTCGTCTCGTTTCGCTCTCTTTCACCTTTCTTCGTCTCGTTTCGCTCTCTTTCACCATCCTTCGTCTCGTTTCGCTCCCTTTCACCCTCCTTCGTCTCGTTTCGCTCTCTTTCACCGTCCATCGTCTTGTTTCGCTCTCTTTCACCCTCCTTCGTCTCCTTTCGCTCTCTTTCACCCTCCTTCGTCTCGTGTCGCTCTCTGTGACCCTCCTTCGTCTTGTTTCGCTCTCTTTCACCCTCCATCGTCTCGTTTCGCTCTCTTTTACCCTCCTTCGTCTCGTTTCGCTCACTTTCACCCTCCTTTGTCTCGTTTTGCTCTCTTTCACCCTCCTTCATCTCGTTTCGCTCTCTTCCACCCTCCTTCATCTCGTTTCGCTCTCTTCCACCCTCCTTCATCTCGTTTCACTCTCTTTCACCCTCCTTCTTCTCGTTTCGCTCTCTTTCACCCTCCTTCGTCTCGTTTCGCTCTCTTTCACCCTCCTTCGTCTCGTTTCGGTCTCTTTCACACTCCTTTGTCTTGTTTCGCTCTCTTTCACCCACCTTCATCTTGTTTCGCTCTCTTTCACCCTCCTTCGCCTCGTTTCGGTCTCTTTCATCCTCCTTCGTCTCGTTTCGTTCTCTTTCACCCTCCATCGTCTCGTTTCGCTATCTTTGACCATCCTTCATCTCGTTTCGCTCTCTTTGACCCTCCTTCGTCTTGTTTAGCTCTCTTTCATCCTCCTTCGTCTTGTTTCGCTCTGTTTTACACTCCTTCGTCTCGTCTTGCTCTCCTTCACCCTTTTTCGTCTCGTTTCGCTCTCTTTCACCCTCCTTCGTCTTGTTTCGCTCTGTTCAACCCGCCTTCGTCTCGTTTCGCCCACTTTCACCCTCCTTCGTCTCGTTTCACTCTCTTTCACCCTCCTTCATCTCGTTTCGCTCTCTTTCACCTTCCTTCCTATCGTTTTGCTCTCTTTCACCCTCCTTCGTCTTGTTTCGCTCTCTTTCACCCTCCTTCGTCTCGTTTCGCTCTCTTTCACCCTCCACCGTCTCGTTTCGCTCTCTTTTACCCTCTTTCGTCTCGTTTCGCTCTCTTTGACCCTCCTTCATCTCGTTTAGCTCTATTTCACCCTCCTTCGTCTCGTTTCGCTCTCTTTCACCCTCCTTTGTCTCGTTTCGCTCTCTTTGACCCTCCTTCATCTCGTTTCGCTCTCTTTCACCCTCCTACATCTCGTTTCGCTCTCTTTTACCCTCCTTCTTCTCGTTTCGCTCTCTTTCAACCTCCTTCGTCTTGTTTCGCTCTCTTTCACCCTCCTTCGTCTCGGCCACTCTCTTTCACCCTCCTACGACTCCTTTCACTCTCTTTCACCTTTCTTCGTCCGGTTTTGCTCTCTTTCACCCTCCTTCGTCTCCTTTCGCTCTCTTTCACCCTCCTTCGTCTCGTTTCGCTCTCTTTCACCTTTCTTCGTCTCGTTTCGCTCTCTTTCACCATCCTTCGTCTCGTTTCGCTCCCTTTCACCCTCCTTCGTCTCATTTCGCTCTCTTTCACCGTCCATCGTCTTGTTTCGCTCTCTTTCACCCTCCTTCGTCTCCTTTCGCTCTCTTTCACCCTCCTTCGTCTCGTGTCGCTCTCTGTGACCCTCCTTCGTCTCGTTTAGCTCTCTTTCATCCTCCTTCGTCTCGTTTCGCTCTGTTTCACTCTCCTTCGTCTCGTTTTGCTCTCTTTCACCGTCCTTCGTCTCGTTTCGCTCTCTTTCACCCTCCTTCGTCTTGATTCGCTCTGTTGCACCCGCCTTCGTCTCGTTTCGCACTTTTTCATCCTCCTTCGTCTTGTTTCGCTCTCTTTCGCCCACCTTCGTCTCGTTTCGCTCTCTTTCACCCTCCACCTTCTCATTTCGCTCTCTTTTACCCTCTTTTGTCTCGTTTCGCTCTCTTTGACCCTCCTTCGTCTCGTTTAGCTCTCTTTCATCCTCCTTCGTCTCGTTTCGCTCTGTTTCACACTCCTTCGTCTTGTTTTGCTCTCTTTCACCCTCCTTCGTCTCGTTTCGCTCTCTTTCACCCTCCGTCGTCTTGTTTCGCTCTCTTTCACCCTCCATCGTCTCGTTTCGATCTCTTTCATCCTCTTTCATCTCGTTTCGCTCACTTTACCCTCCTTTGTCTCGTTTCGCGTCTCTTTCACCTGCCTTCATCTCGTTTCGCTCTCTTTCACCCCCCATCGTCTGGTTTCGCTCTCTTTCACCCTCCTTCGTCTTGTTTCACTCTCTTTCACCCTCCTTCGTCTCGTTTCGCTCTCTTTCACCCTCCTTCATCTCGTTTCGCTCCCTTTCACCCTCCTTTGTCTCGTTTCGCACTCTTTCACCTTCCTTCGTCTCGTTTCACTCTCTTTCACCCTCCTTCGTCTCGTTTCGCTCTCTTCCAACCTCCTTCATCTCGTTTCGCTCTCTTTCAACCTCCTTCGTCTCGTTTCGCTCTCTTTCACCCGCCTTCTTCTCGTTTCGCTCTGTTCCACCCGCCTTCATCTTGTTTCGCCCTCTTTCACCCTCCTTCGTCTCGTTTCACTCTCTTCCACCCTCCTTCGTCTCGTTTCGTTCTCTTTCACCCTCCTTCGTCTCGCTCCGCTCTCTTTCACCCTCCTTCGACTCCTTTCGCTCTCTTTCACCCTCCTTCGTCTCGTTTCGCTCTGTTTCACACTCCTTCGTCTCGTTTTGCTCTCTTTCACCCTCCTTCGTCTCGTTTCGCTCTCTTTCACCCTCCTTCATCTTGTTTCGCTCTGTTGCACTCGCCTTTTTCTCGTTTCGCCCTCTTTCACCCTCTTTCATCTTGTTTCGCTCTCTTTCACCCTCCATCGTCTCGTTTCGCTCTCTTTCACCCTCCTTCGTCTTGTTTCGCTCACTTTCACCTACCTTCATCACGTTTCGCTCTCTTTCACCCTCCTTCGTCTCGTTTCGGTCTCTTTCACACTCCTTTGTCTTGTTTCGCTCTCTTTCACCCACCTTCATCTTGTTTCGCTATCTTTCACCCTCCTTCGCCTCGTTTCGGTCTCTTTCATCCTCCTTCGTCTCGTTTCGTTCTCTTTCACCCTCCATCGTCTCGTTTCGCTATCTTTGACCATCCTTCATCTCGTTTCGCTCTTTTTCATCCTCCTTCGTCTCGTTTCGCTCTGTTTTACACTCCTTGTCTCGTTTTGCTCTCTTCCACCCACCTTCATCTCGTTTCGCTCTCTTTCACCCTCCTTCGTCTTGTTTCGCTCTGTTGCACCCGCCTTCGTCTCGTTTCACACTTTTTCATCCTCCTTCGCCTTGTTTCACTCTCTTTCACCCTCCTTCATATCGTTTCACTCTCTTTCACCCTCCTTCATCTCGTTTAGCTCTCTTTCACCCTCTTTCGTCTTGTTTCGCTCTGTTGCACCCGCCTTCATCTCGTTTCGCACTCTTTCATCCTCCTTCGTCTTGTTTCGCTCTCTTTCGCCCACCTTCGTCTCGTTTCGCTCTCTTTCACCCTCCACCTTCTCATTTCGCTCTCTTTTACGCTCTTTCGTCTCGTTTCGCTCTCTTTGACCCTCCTTCGTCTCGTTTAGCTCTCTTTCATCCTCCTTCGTCTCGTTTCGCTCTGTTTCACACTCCTTCGTCTCGTTTTGCTCTCTTTCACCCTCCTTCGTCTCGTTTCGCTCTCTTTCACTCTCCGTCGTCTTGTTTCGCTCTCTTTCACCCTCCATCATCTCGTTTCGATCTCTTTCATCCTCTTTCGTCTCGTTTCGCTCACTTTTACCCTCCTTTGTCTCGTTTCGCGTCTCTTTCACCTGCCTTCATCTCGTTTCGCTCTCTTTCACCCCCCATCGTCTGGTTTCGCTCTCTTTCACCCTCCTTCGTCTTGTTTCGCTCTCTTTCACCCTCCTTCGTCTCGTTTCGCTCTCTTTCACCCTCCTTCTTCTCGTTTCGCTCTGTTCCACCCGCCTTCATCTCGTTTCGCTCCCTTTCACCCTCCTTTGTCTCGTTTCGCACTCTTTCACCTTCCTTCATCTCGTTTCACTCTCTTTCACCCTCCTTCGTCTCGTTTCGCTCTCTTCCAACCTCCTTCATCTCGTTTCGCTCTCTTTCAACCTTCTTCGTCTCGTTTCGCTCTCTTTCACCCTCCTTCTTCTCGTTTCGCTCTGTTCCACCCGCCTTCATCTTGTTTCGCCCTCTTTCACCCTCCTTCGTCTCGTTTCACTCTCTTTCACCCTCCTTCGTCTCGTTTCGTTCTCTTTCACCCTCCTTCGTCTCGCTCCGCTCTCTTTCACCCTCCTTCGACTCCTTTCGCTCTCTTTCACTCTCCTTCGTCTTGTTTCGCTCTGTTTCACACTCCTTCGTCTCGTTTTGCTCTCTTTCACCCTCCTTCGTCTCGTTTCGCTCTCTTTCACCCTCCTTCGTCTTGTTTCGCTCTGTTGCACTCGCCTTTTTCTCGTTTCGCCCTCTTTCACCCTCCTTCATCTCGTTTCGCTCTGTTCCACCCGCCTTCATCTTGTTTCGCCCTCTTTCACCCTCCTTCGTCTCGTTTCACTCTCTTTCACCCTCCTTCGTCTCGTTTCGTTCTCTTTCACCCTCCTTCGTCTCGCTCCGCTCTCTTTCACCCTCCTTCGACTCCTTTCGCTCTCTTTCACCCTCCATCGTCTCGTTTCGCTCTCTTTCACCCTCCTTCGTCTTGTTTCGATCACTTTCACCTACCTTCATCTCGTTTCGCTCTCTTTCACCCTCCTTCGTCTCGTTTCGGTCTCTTTCACACTCCTTTGTCTTGTTTCGCTCTCTTTCACCCACCTTCATCTCGTTTCGCTCTCTTTCACCCTCCTTATTCTCGTTTCGCTCACTTTCACCCTCCTTCGTCTTGTTCCGCTCTCTTTCACCCTCCATCGTCTCGTTTCGCTATCTTTGACCATCCTTCATCTCGTTTCGCTCTTTTTCATCCTCCTTCGTCTCGTTTCGCTCTGTTTTACACTCCTTGTCTCGTTTTGCTCTCTTTCACCCTCCTTCGTCTCGTTTCGCTCTCTTTCACCCTCCTTCGTCT
The DNA here is from genome assembly GCF_047496885.1 of Scyliorhinus torazame. Lineage (NCBI taxonomy): Eukaryota > Metazoa > Chordata > Chondrichthyes > Carcharhiniformes > Scyliorhinidae > Scyliorhinus > Scyliorhinus torazame. Next base: position 1,029,681 of record NW_027307785.1, read on the forward strand.
TGTTTCGCTCTGTTGCACCCGCCTTCGTCTCGTTTCACACTCTTTCATCCTCCTTCGTCTTGTTTCGCTCTCTTTCACCCTCCTTCATCTCGTTTCACTCTCTTTCACCCTCCTTCATCTCGTTTCGCTCTCTTCCAACCTCCTTCATCTCGTTTCGCTCTCTTTCAACCTCCTTCGTCTCGTTTCACTCTCTTTCGCCCTCCTTCTTCTCGTTTCGCTCTCTTTCACCCTCCTTCGTCTCGTTTGACTCTGTTTCACACTCCTTCGTCTCGTTTTGCTCTCTTTCACCCTCCTTCATCTCGTTTCGTTCTCTTTCACCCTCCTTCCTCTCGTTTCGCTCTCTTTCAACCTCCTTCTTCTCGTTTCGCTCTCTTTGACCCTCCTTTGTCTCGTTTCGCTCTCTTTGACCCTCCTTCATCTCATTTCGCTCTCTTTCACCCTCCTTCGTCTCGTTTCGCTCTCTTTCACCCTCCTTATTCTCGTTTCGCTCACTTTCACCCTCCTTCGTCTTGTTCAGCTCTCTTTCACCCTCCTTCGTCTCGTTTCGGTAAATTTCACCCTACTTCGTCTCGTTCCACTCTCTTTCACCCTCCTTCGACTCCCTTCGCTCTCTTTCACCCTCCTTTATCTCATTTCGCTCTCTTTCACCCTCCTTCATCTCCTTTCCCTCTCTTTCACCCTCCATCGTCTTGTTGAGCTCTCTTTCGCCGACCTTCGTCTCGTTTCGCTCTCTTTCACCCTCCACCTTCTCATTTCGCTCTCTTTTACCCTCTTTCGTCTCGTTTCGCTCTCTTTGACCCTCCTTCGTCTCGTTTAGCTCTCTTTCATCCTCCTTCGCCTCGTTTCGCTCTGTTTCACACTCCTTCGTCTCGTTTTGCTCTCTTTCACCCTCCTTCGTCTCGTTTCGCTCTCTTTCACCCACCTTCATCTTGTTTCGCTCTCTTTCACCCCCCTACGCCTCGTTTCGGTCTCTTTCATCCTCCTTCGTCTCGTTTCGTTCTCTTTCACCCTCCATCGTCTCGTTTCGCTATCTTTGACCATCCTTCATCTCGTTTCGCTCTCTTTGACCCTCCTTCGTCTCGTTTAGCTCTTTTTCATCCTCCTTCGTCTCGTTTCGCTCTGTTTTACACTCCTTCGTCTCGTTTTGCTCTCTTTCACCCTTCTTCGTCTCGTTTCGCTCACTTTCACCCTCCTTCGTCTTGTTCAGCTCTCTTTCACCCTCCTTCGTCTCGTTTCGGTCAATTTCACCCTACTTCGTCTCGTTCCACTCTCTTTCACCCTCCTTCGACTCCCTTCGCTCTCTTTCACCCTCCTTTATCTCATTTCGCTCTCTTTCACCCTCCTTTATCTCCTTTCCCTCTCTTTCACCCTCCATCGTCTTGTTGAGCTCTCTTTCGCCGACCTTCATCTCGTTTCGCTCTCTTTCACCCTCCACCTTCTCATTTCGCTCTCTTTTACCCTCTTTCGTCTCGTTTCGCTCTCTTTGACCCTCCTTCGTCTCGTTTAGCTCTCTTTGATCCTCCTTCGCCTCCTTTCGCTCTGTTTCACACTCCTTCGTCTCGTTTTGCTCTCTTTCACCCTCCTTCGTCTCGTTTCGCTCTCTTTCACCCACCTTCATCTTGTTTCGCTCTCTTTCACCCTCCTTCGCCTCGTTTCGGTCTCTTTCATCCTCCTTCGTCTCGTTTCGTTCTCTTTCACCCTCCATCGTCTCGTTTAGCTCTTTTTCATCCTCCTTCGTCTCGTTTCGCTCTGTTTTACACTCCTTCGTCTCGTTTTGCTCTCTTTCACCCTTCTTCGTCTCGTTTCGCTCACTTTCACCCTCCTTCGTCTTGTTCAGCTCTCTTTCACCCTCCTTCGTCTCGTTTCGGTCAATTTCACCCTACTTCGTCTCGTTCCACTCTCTTTCACCCTCCTTCGACTCCCTTCGCTCTCTTTCACCCTCCTTTATCTCATTTCGCTCTCTTTCACCCTCCTTTATCTCCTTTCCCTCTCTTTCACCCTCCATCGTCTTGTTGAGCTCACTTTCGCCGACCTTCGTCTCGTTTCGCTCTCTTTCACCCTCCACCTTCTCATTTCGCTCTCTTTTACCCTCTTTCGTCTCGTTTCGCTCTCTTTGACCCTCCTTCGTCTCGTTTAGCTCTCTTTGATCCTCCTTCGCCTCCTTTCGCTCTGTTTCACACTCCTTCGTCTCGTTTTGCTCTCTTTCACCCTCCTTCGTCTCGTTTCGCTCTCTTTCACCCACCTTCATCTTGTTTCGCTCTCTTTCACCCTCCTTCGCCTCGTTTCGGTCTCTTTCATCCTCCTTCGTCTCGTTTCGTTCTCTTTCACCCTCCATCGTCTCGTTTCGCTATCTTTGACCCTCCTTCGTCTCGTTTAGCTCTTTTTCATCCTCCTTCATCTCATTTTGCTCTGTTTTACACTCCTTCGTCTCGTTTTGCTCTCTTTCACCCTTCTTCGTCTCGTTTCCCTCTCTTTCACCCTCCTTCGTCTTGTTTCGCTCTGTTCTACCCGCCTTCGTCTCGTTTCGCCCACTTTCTCCCTCCTTCGTCTCGTTTCACTCTCTTTCACCCTCCTTCATCTCGTTTCGCTCTCTTTCACCTTCCTTCCTATCGTTTTGCTCTCTTTCACCCTCCTTCGTCTTGTTTCGCTCTCTTTCACCCTCCTTCGTCTCGTTTCGCTCTCTTTCACCCTGCACCGTCTCGTTTCGCTCTCTTTTACCCTCTTTCGTCTCGTTTCGCTCTCTTTGACCCTCCTTCATCTCGTTTAGCTCTATTTCACCCTCCTTCGTCTCGTTTCGCTCTCTTTCACCCTCCTTTGTCTTGTTTCGCTCTCTTTGACCCTCCTTCATCTCGTTTCGCACTCTTTCAGCCTCCTACATCTCGTTTCGCTCTCTTTCACCCTCCTTCTTCTCGTTTCGCTCTCTTTCAACCTCCATCGTCTTGTTTCGCTCTCTTTCACCCTCCTTCGTCTCGTTCCACTCTCTTTCACCCTCCTTCGACTCCTTTCACTCTCTTTCACCTTTCTTCGTCCGGTTTTGCTCTCTTTCACCCTCCTTCGTCTCCTTTCGCTCTCTTTCACCCTCCTTCGTCTCGTTTCGCTCTCTTTCACCTTTCTTCGTCTCGTTTCGCTCTCTTTCACCATCCTTCGTCTCGTTTCGCTCCCTTTCACCCTCCTTCGTCTCGTTTCGCTCTCTTTCACCGTCCATCGTCTTGTTTCGCTCTCTTTCACCCTCCTTCGTCTCCTTTCGCTCTCTTTCACCCTCCTTCGTCTCGTGTCGCTCTCTGTGACCCTCCTTCGTCTCGTTTAGCTCTCTTTCATCCTCCTTCGTCTCGTTTCCCTCTGTTTCACTCTCCTTCGTCTCGTTTTGCTCTCTTTCACCCTCCTTCGTCTCGTTTCGCTCTCTTTCACCTTCCTTCGTCTTGTTTCGCTCTGTTGCACCCGCCTTCGTCTCGTTTCGCACTCTTTCACCCTCCTTCGTCTTGTTTCGCTCTCTTTCGCCCACCTTCGTCTCGTTTCGCTCTCTTTCACCCTCCACCTTCTCATTTCGCTCTCTTTTACCCTCTTTCGTCTCGTTCCGCTCTCTTTGACCCTCCTTCGTCTCGTTTAGCTCTCTTTCATCCTCCTTCGTCTCGTTTAGCTCTGTTTAACACTCCTTCATCTCGATTTGCTCTCTTTCACCCTCCTTCGTCTCGTTTCGATCTCTTTCATCCTCTTTCGTCTCGTTTCGCTCACTTTTACCCTCCTTTGTCTCGTTTCGCGTCTCATTCACCTGCCTTCATCTCGTTTCGCTCTCTTTCACCCCCCATCGTCTGGTTTCGCTCTCTTTCACCCTCCTTCGTCTTGTTTCGCTCTCTTTCACCCTCCTTCGTCTCGTTTCCCTCTCTTTCACCCTCCTTCGTCTTGTTTCGCTCTGTTCTACCCGCCTTCGTCTCGTTTCGCCCACTTTCACCCTCCTTCGTCTCGTTTCACTATCTTTCACCCTCCTTCATCTCGTTTCGCTCTCTTTCACCTTCCTTCCTATCGTTTTGCTCTCTTTCACCCTCCTTCGTCTTATTTCGCTCTCTTTCACCCTCCTTCGTCTCGTTTCGCTCTCTTTCACCCTGCACCGTCTCGTTTCGCTCTCTTTTACCCTCTTTCGTCTCGTTTTGCTCTCTTTGACCCTCCTTCATCTCGTTTAGCTCTATTTCACCCTCCTTCGTCTCGTTTCGCTCTCTTGCACCCTCCTTAGTCTTGTTTCGCTCTCTTTGACCCTCCTTCATCTCGTTTCGCTCTCTTTCACCCTCCTACATCTCGTTTCGCTCTCTTTCACCCTCCTTCTTCTCGTTTCGCTCTCTTTCAACCTCCTTCGTCTTGTTTCGCTCTCTTTCACCCTCCTTCGTCTCGTTCCACTCTCTTTCACCCTCCTTCGACTCCTTTCACTCTCTTTCACCTTTCTTCGTCCGGTTTTGCTCTCTTTCACCCTCCTTCGTCTCCTTTCGCTCTCTTTCACCCTCCTTCGTCTCGTTTCGCTCTCTTTCACCTTTCTTCGTCTCGTTTCGCTCTCTTTCACCATCCTTCGTCTCGTTTTGCTCCCTTTCACCCTCCTTCGTCTCGTTTCGCTCTCTTTCACCGTCCATCGTCTTGTTTCACTCTCTTTCACCCTCCTTCGTCTCCTTTCGCTCTCTTTCACCCTCCTTCGTCTCGTGTCGCTCTCTGTGACCCTCCTTCGTCTTGTTTAGCTCTCTTTCATCCTCCTTCGTCTCGTTTTGCTCTGTTTCACTCTCCTTCGTCTCGTTTTGCTCTCTTTCACCCTCCTTCGTCTCGTTTCGCTCTCTTTCACCTTCCTTCGTATTGTTTCGCTCTGTTGCACCCGCCTTCGTCTCGTTTCGCACTCTTTCACCCTCCTTCGTCTTGTTTCGCTCTCTTTCGCCCACCTTCGTCTCGTTTCGCTCTCTTTCACCCTCCACCTTCTCATTTCGCTCTCTTTTACCCTCTTTCGTCTCGTTCCGCTCTCTTTGACCCTCCTTCGTCTCGTTTAGCTCTCTTTCATCCTCCTTCGTCTCGTTTAGCTCTGTTTCACACTCCTTCGTCTCGTTTTGCTCTCTTTCACCCTCCTTCATCTCGTTTCGCTCTCTTCCACCCTCCGTCGTCTTGTTTCGCTCTCTTTCACGCTCCATCGTCTCGTTTCGATCTCTTTCATCCTCTTTCGTCTCGTTTCGCTCACTTTTACCCTCCTTTGTCTCGTTTCGCGTCTCTTTCACCTGCCTTCATCTCGTTTCGCTCTCTTTCACCCCCCATCGTCTGGTTTCGCTCTCTTTCACCCTCCTTCGTCTTGTTTCGCTCTCTTTCACCCTCCTTCGTCTCGTTTCGCTCTCTTTCACCCTCCTTCATCTCGTTTCACTCTCTTTCACCTTCCTTTGTCTCGTTTCGCACTCTTTCACCTTCCTTCGTCTCGTTTCACTCTCCTTCACCCTCCTTCGTCTCGTTTCGCTCTCTTCCAACCTCCTTCATCTCGTTTCGCTCTCTTTCAACCTCCTTCGTCTCGTTTCGCTCTCTTTCACCCTCCTTCTTCTCGTTTCGCTCTGTTCCACCCGCCTTCATCTTGTTTCGCCCTCTTTCACCCTCCTTCGTCTCGTTTCACTCTCTTCCACCCTCCTTCGTCTCGTTTTGTTCTCTTTCACCCTCCTTCGTCTCGCTCCGCTCTCTTTCACCCTCCTTCAACTCCTTTCGCTCTCTTTCACCCTCCTTCATCTCGTTTCGCTCTGTTTCACAGTACTTCGTCTCGTTTTGCTCTCTTTCACCCTCCTTCGTCTCGTTTCGCTCTCTTTCACCCTCCTTCGTCTTGTTTCGCTCTGTTGCACTCGCCTTTTTCTCGTTTCGCCCTCTTTCACCCTCCTTCATCTTGTTTCGCTCTCTTTCACCCTTCTTCGTCTCGTTTCGCTCTCTTTCACCCTCCTTCGTCTTGTTTCGCTCACTTTCACCTACCTTCATCTCGTTTCGCTCTCTTTCACCCTCCTTCGTCTCGTTTCGGTCTCTTTCACACTCCTTTGTCTTGTTTCGCTCTCTTTCACCCACCTTCATCTTGTTTCGCTATCTTTCACCCTCCTTCGCCTCGTTTCGGTCTCTTTCATCCTCCTTCGTCTCGTTTCGTTCTCTTTCACCCTCCATCGTCTCGTTTCGCTATCTTTGACCATCCTTCATCTCGTTTCGCTCTTTTTCATCCTCCTTCGTCTCGTTTCGCTCTGTTTTACACTCCTTGTCTCGTTTTGCTCTCTTTCACCCTCCTTCGTCTCGTTTCGCTCTCTTTCACCCTCCTTCATCTTGTTTCGCTCTGTTGAACCCGCCTTCGTCTCGTTTCACACTCTTTCATCCTCCTTCGCCTTGTTTCGCTCTCTTTCACCCTCCTTCATATCGTTTCACTCTCTTTCACCCTCCTTCATCTCGTTTCGCTCTCTTTCACCCTCCTTCGTCTTGTTTCGCTCTGTTGCACCCGCCTTCGTCTCGTTTCGCACTCTTTCATCCTCCTTCGTCTTGTTTCGCTCTCTTTCGCCCACCTTCGTCTCGTTTCGCTCTCTTTCACCCTCCACCTTCTCATTTCGCTCTCTTTTACGCTCTTTCGTCTCGTTTCGCTCTCTTTGACCCTCCTTCGTCTCGTTTCGCTCTCTTTCACCCTCCTTCATCTCGTTTCGCTCTTTTTCATCCTCCTTCGTCTCGTTTCGCTCTGTTTTACACTCCTTGTCTCGTTTTGCTCTCTTTCACCCTCCTTCGTCTCGTTTCGCTCTCTTTCACCCTCCTTCGTCTTGTTTCGCTCTGTTGAACCCGCCTTCGTCTCGTTTCACACTCTTTCATCCTCCTTCGCCTTGTTTCGCTCTCTTTCACCCTCCTTCATATCGTTTCACTCTCTTTCACCCTCCTTCATCTCGTTTCGCTCTCTTTCACCCTCCTTCGTCTTGTTTCGCTCTGTTGCACCCGCCTTCGTCTCGTTTCGCACTCTTTCATCCTCCTTCGTCTTGTTTCGCTCTCTTTCGCCCACCTTCGTCTCGTTTCGCTCTCTTTCACCCTCCACCTTCTCATTTCGCTCTCTTTGACCCTCCTTCGTCTCGTTTCGCACTCTTTCACCTTCCTTCGTCTCGTTTCACTCTCCTTCACCCTCCTTCGTCTCGTTTCGCTCTCTTCCAACCTCCTTCATCTCGTTTCGCTCTCTTTCAACCTCCTTCGTCTCGTTTCGCTCTCTTTCACCCTCCTTCTTCTTGTTTCGCTCTGTTCCACCCGCCTTCATCTTGTTTCGCCCTCTTTCACCCTCCTTCGTCTCGTTTCACTCTCTTCCACCCTCCTTCGTCTCGTTTCGTTCTCTTTCACCCTCCTTCATCTCGCTCCGCTCTTTTTCACCCTCCTTCGACTCCTTTCGCTCTCTTTCACCCTCCTTCATCTCGTTTCGCTCTGTTTCACAGTACTTCGTCTCGTTTTGCTCTCTTTCACCCTCCTTCGTCTCGTTTCGCTCTCTTTCACCCTCCTTCGTCTTGTTTCGCTCTGTTGCACTCGCCTTTTTCTCGTTTCGCCCTCTTTCACCCTCCTTCATCTTGTTTCGCTCTCTTTCACCCTTCTTCGTCTCGTTTCGCTCTCTTTCACCCTCCTTCGTCTTGTTTCGCTCACTTTCACCTACCTTCATCTCGTTTCGCTCTCTTTCACCCTCCTTCGTCTCGTTTCGGTCTCTTTCACACTCCTTTGTCTTGTTTCGCTCTCTTTCACCCACCTTCATCTTGTTTCGCTATCTTTCACCCTCCTTCGCCTCGTTTCGGTCTCTTTCATCCTCCTTCATCTCGTTTCGTTCTCTTTCACCCTCCATCGTCTCGTTTCGCTATCTTTGACCATCCTTCATCTCGTTTCGCTCTTTTTCATCCTCCTTCGTCTCGTTTCGCTCTGTTTTACACTCCTTGTCTCGTTTTGCTCTCTTTCACCCTCCTTCGTCTCGTTTCGCTCTCTTTCACCCTCCTTCGTCTTGTTTCGCTCTGTTGAACCCGCCTTCGTCTCGTTTCACACTCTTTCATCCTCCTTCGCCTTGTTTCGCTCTCTTTCACCCTCCTTCATATCGTTTCGCTCTCTTTCACCCTCCTTCATCTCGTTTCGCTCTCTTTCACCCTCCTTCGTCTTGTTTCGCTCTGTTGCACCCGCCTTCGTCTCGTTTCGCACTCTTTCATCCTCCTTCGTCTTGTTTCGCTCTCTTTCGCCCACCTTCGTCTCGTTTCGCTCTCTTTCACCCTCCACCTTCTCATTTCGCTCTCTTTTACGCTCTTTCGTCTTATTTCGCTCTCTTTCACCCTCCTTCGTCTCGTTTCGCTCTCTTTCACCCTGCACCGTCTCGTTTCGCTCTCTTTTACCCTCTTTCGTCTCGTTTTGCTCTCTTTGACCCTCCTTCATCTCGTTTAGCTCTATTTCACCCTCCTTCGTCTCGTTTCGCTCTCTTTCACCCTCCTTTGTCTTATTTCGCTCTCTTTGACCCTCCTTCATCTCGTTTCGCTCTCTTTCACCCTCTTACATCTCGTTTCGCTCTCTTTCACCCTCCTTCTTCTCGTTTCGCTCTCTTTCAACCTCCTTCGTCTTGTTTCGCTCTCTTTCACCCTCCTTCGTCTCGTTCCACTCTCTTTCACCCTCCTTCGACTCCTTTCACTCTCTTTCACCTTTCTTCATCCGGTTTTGCTCTCTTTCACCCTCCTTCGTCTCCTTTCGCTCTCTTTCACCCTCCTTCGTCTCGTTTCGCTCTCTTTCACCTTTCTTCGTCTCGTTTCGCTCTCTTTCACCATCCTTCGTCTCGTTTCGCTCCCTTTCACCCTCCTTCGTCTCGTTTCGCTCTCTTTCACCGTCCATCGTCTTGTTTCACTCTCTTTCACCCTCCTTCGTCTCCTTTCGCTCTCTTTCACCCTCCTTCGTCTCGTGTCGCTCTCTGTGACCCTCCTTCGTCTTGTTTAGCTCTCTTTCATCCTCCTTCGTCTCGTTTTGCTCTGTTTCACTCTCCTTCGTCTCGTTTTGCTCTCTTTCACCCTCCTTCGTCTCGTTTCGCTCTCTTTCACCTTCCTTCGTCTTGTTTCGCTCTGTTGCACCCGCCTTCGTCTCGTTTCGCACTCTTTCACCCTCCTTCGTCTTGTTTCGCTCTCTTTCGCCCACCTTCGTCTCGTTTCGCTCTCTTTCACCCTCCACCTTCTCATTTCGCTCTCTTTTACCTTCTTTCGTCTCGTTCCGCTCTCTTTGACCCTCCTTCGTCTCGTTTAGCTCTCTTTCATCCTCCTTCGTCTCGTTTAGCTCTGTTTCACACTCCTTCGTCTCGTTTTGCTCTCTTTCACCCTCCTTCATCTCGTTTCGCTCTCTTCCACCCTCCGTCGTCTTGTTTCGCTCTCTTTCACGCTCCATCGTCTCGTTTCGATCTCTTTCATCCTCTTTCGTCTCGTTTCGCTCACTTTTACCCTCCTTTGTCTCGTTTCGCGTCTCTTTCACCTGCCTTCATCTCGTTTCGCTCTCTTTCACCCCCCATCGTCTGGTTTCGCTCTCTTTCACCCTCCTTCGTCTTGTTTCGCTCTCTTTCACCCTCCTTCGTCTCGTTTCGCTCTCTTTCACCCTCCTTCATCTCGTTTCACTCCCTTTCACCTTCCTTTGTCTCGTTTCGCACTCTTTCACCTTCCTTCGTCTCGTTTCACTCTCCTTCACCCTCCTTCGTCTCGTTTCGCTCTCTTCCAACCTCCTTCATCTCGTTTCGCTCTCTTTCAACCTCCTTCGTCTCGTTTCGCTCTCTTTCACCCTCCTTCTTCTCGTTTCGCTCTGTTCCACCCGCCTTCATCTTGTTTCGCCCTCTTTCACCCTCCTTCGTCTCGTTTCACTCTCTTCCACCCTCCTTCGTCTCGTTTCGTTCTCTTTCACCCTCCTTCGCCTCGCTCCGCTCTCTTTCACCCTCCTTCGACTCCTTTCGCTCTCTTTCACCCTCCTTCATCTCGTTTCGCTCTGCTTCACAGTACTTCGTCTCGTTTTGCTCTCTTTCACCCTCCTTCGTCTCGTTTCGCTCTCTTTCACCCTCCTTCGTCTTGTTTCGCTCTGTTGCACTCGCCTTTTTCTCGTTTCGCCCTCTTTCACCCTCCTTCATCTTGTTTCGCTCTCTTTCACCCTTCTTCGTCTCGTTTCGCTCTCTTTCACCCTCCTTCGTCTTGTTTCGCTCACTTTCACCTACCTTCATCTCGTTTCGCTCTCTTTCACCCTCCTTCGTCTCGTTTCGGTCTCTTTCACACTCCTTTGTCTTGTTTCGCTCTCTTTCACCCACCTTCATCTTGTTTCGCTATCTTTCACCCTCCTTCGCCTCGTTTCGGTCTCTTTCATCCTCCTTCGTCTCGTTTCGTTCTCTTTCACCCTCCATCGTCTCGTTTCGCTATCTTTGACCATCCTTCATCTCGTTTCGCTCTTTTTCATCCTCCTTCGTCTCGTTTCGCTCTGTTTTACACTCCTTGTCTCGTTTTGCTCTCTTTCACCCTCCTTCGTCTCGTTTCGCTCTCTTTCACCCTCCTTCATCTTGTTTCGCTCTGTTGAACCCGCCTTCGTCTCGTTTCACACTCTTTCATCCTCCATCGCCTTGTTTCGCTCTCTTTCACCCTCCTTCATATCGTTTCACTCTCTTTCACCCTCCTTCATCTCGTTTCGCTCTCTTTCACCCTCCTTCGTCTTGTTTCGCTCTGTTGCACCCGCCTTCGTCTCGTTTCGCACTCTTTCATCCTCCTTCGTCTTGTTTCGCTCTCTTTCGCCCACCTTCGTCTCGTTTCGCTCTCTTTCACCCTCCACCTTCTCATTTCGCTCTCTTTTACGCTCTTTCGTCTCGTTTCGCTCTCTTTGACCCTCCTTCGTCTCGTTTCGCTCTCTTTCACCCTCCTTCATCTCGTTTCGCTCTTTTTCATCCTCCTTCGTCTCGTTTCGCTCTGTTTTACACTCCTTGTCTCGTTTTGCTCTCTTTCACCCTCCTTCGTCTCGTTTCGCTCTCTTTCACCCTCCTTCGTCTTGTTTCGCTCTGTTGAACCCGCCTTCGTCTCGTTTCACACTCTTTCATCCTCCTTCGCCTTGTTTCGCTCTCTTTCACCCTCCTTCATATCGTTTCACTCTCTTTCACCCTCCTTCATCTCGTTTCGCTCTCTTTCACCCTCCTTCGTCTTGTTTCGCTCTGTTGCACCCGCCTTCGTCTCGTTTCGCACTCTTTCATCCTCCTTCGTCTTGTTTCGCTCTCTTTCGCCCACCTTCGTCTCGTTTCGCTCTCTTTCACCCTCCACCTTCTCATTTCGCTCTCTTTTACGCTCTTTCGTCTCGTTTCGCTCTCTTTGACCCTCCTTCGTCTCGTTTCGCACTCTTTCACCTTCCTTCGTCTCGTTTCACTCTCCTTCACCCTCCTTCGTCTCGTTTCGCTCTCTTCCAACCTCCTTCATCTCGTTTCGCTCTCTTTCAACCTCCTTCGTCTCGTTTCGCTCTCTTTCACCCTCCTTCTTCTTGTTTCGCTCTGTTCCACCCGCCTTCATCTTGTTTCGCCCTCTTTCACCCTCCTTCGTCTCGTTTCACTCTCTTCCACCCTCCTTCGTCTCGTTTCGTTCTCTTTCACCCTCCTTCGTCTCGCTCCGCTCTCTTTCACCCTCCTTCGACTCCTTTCGCTCTCTTTCACCCTCCTTCATCTCGTTTCGCTCTGTTTCACAGTACTTCGTCTCGTTTTGCTCTCTTTCACCCTCCTTCGTCTCGTTTCGCTCTCTTTCACCCTCCTTCGTCTTGTTTCGCTCTGTTGCACTCGCCTTTTTCTCGTTTCGCCCTCTTTCACCCTCCTTCATCTTGTTTCGCTCTCTTTCACCCTTCTTCGTCTCGTTTCGCTCTCTTTCACCCTCCTTCGTCTTGTTTCGCTCACTTTCACCTACCTTCATCTCGTTTCGCTCTCTTTCACCCTCCTTCGTCTCGTTTCGGTCTCTTTCACACTCCTTTGTCTTGTTTCGCTCTCTTTCACCCACCTTCATCTTGTTTCGCTATCTTTCACCCTCCTTCGCCTCGTTTCGGTCTCTTTCATCCTCCTTCGTCTCGTTTCGCTCTCTTTGACCCTCCTTCGTCTCGTTTCGCTCTCTTTCACCCTCCTTCATCTCGTTTCGCTCTTTTTCATCCTCCTTCGTCTCGTTTCGCTCTGTTTTACACTCCTTGTCTCGTTTTGCTCTCTTTCACCCTCCTTCGTCTCGTTTCGCTCTCTTTCACCCTCCTTCGTCTTGTTTCGCTCTGTTGAACCCGCCTTCGTCTCGTTTCACACTCTTTCATCCTCCTTCGCCTTGTTTCGCTCTCTTTCACCCTCCTTCATATCGTTTCACTCTCTTTCACCCTCCTTCATCTCGTTTCGCTCTCTTTCACCCTCCTTCGTCTTGTTTCGCTCTGTTGCACCCGCCTTCGTCTCGTTTCGCACTCTTTCATCCTCCTTCGTCTTGTTTCGCTCTCTTTCGCCCACCTTCGTCTCGTTTCGCTCTCTTTCACCCTCCACCTTCTCATTTCGCTCTCTTTTACGCTCTTTCGTCTCGTTTCGCTCTCTTTGACCCTCCTTCGTCTCGTTTCGCACTCTTTCACCTTCCTTCGTCTCGTTTCACTCTCCTTCACCCTCCTTCGTCTCGTTTCGCTCTCTTCCAACCTCCTTCATCTCGTTTCGCTCTCTTTCAACCTCCTTCGTCTCGTTTCGCTCTCTTTCACCCTCCTTCTTCTTGTTTCGCTCTGTTCCACCCGCCTTCATCTTGTTTCGCCCTCTTTCACCCTCCTTCGTCTCGTTTCACTCTCTTCCACCCTCCTTCGTCTCGTTTCGTTCTCTTTCACCCTCCTTCGTCTCGCTCCGCTCTCTTTCACCCTCCTTCGACTCCTTTCGCTCTCTTTCACCCTCCTTCATCTCGTTTCGCTCTGTTTCACAGTACTTCGTCTCGTTTTGCTCTCTTTCACCCTCCTTCGTCTCGTTTCGCTCTCTTTCACCCTCCTTCGTCTTGTTTCGCTCTGTTGCACTCGCCTTTTTCTCGTTTCGCCCTCTTTCACCCTCCTTCATCTTGTTTCGCTCTCTTTCACCCTTCTTCGTCTCGTTTCGCTCTCTTTCACCCTCCTTCGTCTTGTTTCGCTCACTTTCACCTACCTTCATCTCGTTTCGCTCTCTTTCACCCTCCTTCGTCTCGTTTCGGTCTCTTTCACACTCCTTTGTCTTGTTTCGCTCTCTTTCACCCACCTTCATCTTGTTTCGCTATCTTTCACCCTCCTTCGCCTCGTTTCGGTCTCTTTCATCCTCCTTCGTCTCGTTTCGTTCTCTTTCACCCTCCATCGTCTCGTTTCGCTATCTTTGACCATCCTTCATCTCGTTTCGCTCTTTTTCATCCTCCTTCTCCTCGTTTCGCTCTGTTTTACACTCCTTGTCTCGTTTTGCTCTCTTTCACCCTCCTTCGTCTCGTTTCGCTCTCTTTCACCCTCCTTCGTCTTGTTTCGCTCTGTTGAACCCGCCTTCGTCTCGTTTCACACTCTTTCATCCTCCTTCGCCTTGTTTCGCTCTCTTTCACCCTCCTTCATATCGTTTCACTCTCTTTCACCCTCCTTCATCTCGTTTCGCTCTCTTTCACCCTCCTTCGTCTTGTTTCGCTCTGTTGCACCCGCCTTCGTCTCGTTTCGCACTCTTTCATCCTCCTTCGTCTTGTTTCGCTCTCTTTCGCCCACCTTCGTCTCGTTTCGCTCTCTTTCACCCTCCACCTTCTCATTTCGCTCTCTTTTACGCTCTTTCGTCTCGTTTCGCTCTCTTTGACCCTCCTTCGTCTCGTTTCGCTCTCTTTCACCCTCCTTCTTCTCGTTTCGCTCTGTTCCACCCGCCTTCGTCTCCTTCCGCCCTCTTTCACCCTCCTTCGTCTCGTTTCACTCTCTTTCACCCTCCTTCGTCTCGTTTCGTTCTCTTTCACCCTCCTTCGTCTCGCTCCGCTCTCTTTCACCCTCCTTCGACCTTTCGCTCTCTTTCACCCTCCTTCGTCTCGTTTCGCTCTGTTTCACACTCCTTCGTCTCGTTTTGCTCTCTTTCACCCTCCTTCGTCTCGTTTCGCTCTCTTTCACCCTCCTTCGTCTTGTTTCGCTCTGTTGCACTCGCCTTTGTCTCGTTTTGCCCTCTTTCACCCTCCTTCGTCTTGTTTCGCTCTCTTTCACCCTCCATCTTCTCGTTTCGCTCTCTTTCACTCTCCTTCGTCTCGTTTCGCTCACTTTCACCTACCTTCATCTCGTTTCGCTCTCTTTGACCCTCCTTCGTCTTGTTTCGGTCTCTTTCACACTCCTTTGTCTTGTTTCGCTCTCTTTCACCCACCTTCATCTTGTTTCGCTCTCTTTCACCCTCCTTCGCCGCGTTTCGGTCTCTTTCATCCTCCTTCGTCTCGTTTCGTTCTCTTTCACCCGCCATCGTCTCGTTTCGCTATCTTTGACCATCCTTCATCTCGTTTCGCTCCCTTTGACCTTCCTTCGTCTCGTTTAGCTCTCTTTCATACTCCTTCGTCTCGTTTCGCTCCGTTTTACACTCCTTCATCTCATTTTGTTCTCTTTCACCCTTCTTCGTCTCGTTTCGTTCTCTTTCACCCTCCTTCGTCTTGTTTCGCTCTGTTCTACCCGCCTTCGTCTCGTTTCGCCCTCTTTCACCCTCCTTCTTCTCGTTTCACTGTCTTTCACACTCCTTCATCTCGTTTCGTTCTCTTTCACCCTCCTTCGTCTCGCTCCACTCTCTTTCACCCTCCTTCGACTCCTTTCGCTCTCTTTCACCCTCCTTCGTCTCGTTTCGCTCTCTTTCACCCTCCTTCGTCTCGTTTCGCTCTCTTTCACCCTCCTTCATCTCGTTTTGCTCTCTTTCATCTTCCTTCCTCTCGTTTCGCTGTCTTTCACCCTCCTTCGTCTTGTTTCGCTCTCTTTCACCCTCCTTCGTCTCGTTTCGCTCTCTTTCACCCTCCACCGTCTCGTTTCGCTCTCTTTCACCCTCCTTCGTCTCGTTTCGCTCTCTTTCACCCTCCTTCGTCTTGTATCGCTCTGTTGCACCCGCCTTCGTCTCGTTTCGCCTACTTTCACCCTCCTTCGTCTTGTTTCGCTCTCTTTCACCCTCCTTCGTCTCGTTTCGCTCTCTTTCACCCTCCTTCCTCTCGTTTCGCTCTCTTTCAACCTCCTTCTTCTCGTTTCGCTCTCTTTCACCCTCCTTTGTCTCGTTTCGCTCTCTTTGACCCTCCTTCATCTCGTTTTGCTCTCTTTCACCCTCCTTCGTCTCGTTTCGCTCTCTTTCACCCTCCTTATTCTCGTTTCGCTCACTTTCACCCTCCTTCGTCTCGTTCCGCTCTCTTTCACCCTCCTTCGTCTCGTTTCGGTCTCTTTCACCCTCCCTCGTCTCGTTCCACTCTCTTTCACCCTCCTTCGACTCCTTTCGCTCTCTTTCACCCTCCATTATCTCATTTCGCTCTCTTTCACCCTCCTTCGTCTCCTTTCGCTCTATTTCACCCTCCATCGTCTTGTTTCGCTCTCTTTCACCCTCCTTCGTCTCGTTTCGTACTCTTTCACCCTCCACCGTCTCATTTCGCTCTCTTTTACCCTCTTTCGTCTCGTATCGCTCTCTTTGACCCTCCTTCGTCTCGTTTCGCTCTCTTTCACCCTCCTTCGTCTCGTTTCGCTCTGTTTCACACTCCTTCATATTGATTTGCTCTCTTTCACCCTCCTTCGTCTCGTTTCGCTCTCTTTCACCCTCCGTCGTCTTGTTTCACTCTCTTTCACCCTCCATCGTCTCATTTCGCTCTCTTTCATCCTCCTTCGTCTCGTTTCGCTCACTTTCACCCTCCTTTGTCTCATTTCGCTCCCTTTCACCCTCCTTTGTCTCGTTTTGCTCTCTTTCACCTTCCTTCGTCTCGTTTCACTCTGTTTCACGCTCCTTCGTCTCGTTTCGCTCTCTTCCAACCTCCTGCATCTCTTTTCGCTCTCTTTCACACTCCTTCAGCTCGTTTCGCTCTCTTTCACCCTCCTACATCTCGTTTTGCTCTCTTTCACCCTCCTTCGTCTCGTTCCACTCTCTTTCACCCTCCTTCGACTCCTTTCACTCTCTTTCACCTTTCTTCGTCTCGTTTCACTCTCTTTCACCCTCCTTCGTCTCCTTTCGCTCTCTTTCACCCTCCTTCGTCTCGTTTCGCTCTCTTTCACCTTTGTTCGTCTCGTTTCGCTCTCTTTCACCATCCTTCGTCTCGTTTCGCTCCCTTTCACCCTCCTTCGTCTCGTTTCGCTCTCTTTCACCCTCCATCGTCTTGTTTCGCTCTCTTTCACCCTCCTTCGTCTCCTTTCGCTCTCTTTCACCCTCCTTCGTCTCGTGTCGCTCTCTTTGACCCTCCTTCGTCTCGTTTAGCTCTCTTTCATCCTCCTTCGTCTCGTTTCGCACTGTTTCACTCTCCTTCGTCTCGTTTTGCTCTCTTTCACCCTCCTTCGTCTCGTTTCGCTCTCTTTCACCCTCCTTCGTCTTGTTTCGCTCTGTTGCACACGCCTTCGTCTCGTTTCGCACTCTTTCATCCTCCTTCGACTTGTTTCGCTCTCTTTCGCCCACCTTCGTCTCGTTTCGCTCTCTTTCACCCTCCACCTTCTCATTTCGCTCTCTTTGACCCTCCTTCATCTCGTTTAGCTCTCTTTCATCCTCCTTCGTCTCGTTTCGCTCTGTTTCACACTCCTTCGTCTCGTTTTGCTCTCTTTCACCCTCCTTCGTCTCGTTTCGCTCTCTTTCACCCTCCGTCGTCTTGTTTCACTCTCTTTCACCCTCCATCGTCTCGTTTCGATCTCTTTCATCCTCTTTCATCTCGTTTCGCTCACTTTTACCCTCCTTTGTCTCGTTTCGCGTCTCTTTCACCTGCCTTCATCTCGTTTCGCTCTCTTTCACCCCCCATCGTCTGGTTTCGCTCTCTTTCACCCTCGTTCGTCTTGTTTCGCTCTCTTTCACCCTCATTCGTCTCGTTACGCTCTCTTTCACCCTCCTTCATCTCGTTTCGCTCCCTTTCACCCTCCTTTGTCTCGTTTCGCACTCTTTCACCTTCCTTCGTCTCGTTTCACTCTCTTTCACCCTCCTTCGTCTCGTTTTGCTCTCTTCCAACCTCCTTCATCTCGTTTCGCTCTCTTTCAACCTCCTTCGTCTCGTTTCGCTCTCTTTCACCCTCCTTCTTCTCGTTTCGCTCTGTTCCACCCGCCTTCATCTTGTTTCGCCCTCTTTCACCCTCCTTCGTCTCGTTTCACTCTCTTTCACCCTCCTTCGTCTCGTTTCGTTCTCTTTCACCCTCCTTCATCTCGCTCCGCTCTCTTTCACCCTCCTTCGACTCCTTTCGCTCTCTTTCACTCTCCTTCGTCTCGTTTTGCTCTGTTTCACACTCCTTCGTCTCGTTTTGCTCTCTTTCACCCTCCTTCGTCTCGTTTCGCTCTCTTTCACCCTCCTTCGTCTTGTTTCGCTCTGTTGCACTCGCCTTTTTCTCGTTTCGCCCTCTTTCACCCTCCTTCATCTTGTTTCGCTCTCTTTCACCCTCCATCGTCTCGTTTCGCTCTCTTGCACCCTCCTTCGTCTTGTTTCGCTCACTTTCACCTACCTTCATCTCGTTTCGCTCTCTTTCACCCTCCTTCGTCTCGTTTCGGTCTCTTTCACACTCCTTTGTCTTGTTTCGCTCTCTTTCACCCACCTTCATCTTGTTTCGCTCTCTTTTACCCTCTTTCGTCTCGTTTCGCTCTCTTTGACCCTCCTTCGTCTCGTATCGTTCTCTTTCACCCTCCATCGTCTCGTTTCGCTATCTTTCACCCTCCTTCGCCTCGTTTCGGTCTCTTTCATCCTCCTTCGTCTCGTATCATTCTCTTTCACCCTCCATCGTCTCGTTTCGCTATCTTTGACCATCCTTCATCTCGTTTCGCTCTTTTTCATCCTCCTTTGTCTCGTTTCGCTCCCTTTCACCCTCCTTTGTCTCGTTTTGCTCTCTTTCACCCTCCTTCGTCTCGTTTCACTCTCTTTCACCCTCCTTCGTCTCGTTTCGCTCTCTTTCACCCTCCTTCTTCTCGTTTCGCTCTGTTCCACCCGCCTTCGTCTCGTTCCGCCCTCTTTCACCCTCCTTCGTCTCGTTTCACTCTCTTTCACCCTCCTTCGTCTCGTTTCGTTCTCTTTCACCCTCCTTCGTCTCGCTCCGCTCTCTTTCACCCTCCTTCGACCTTTCGCTCTCTTTCACCCTCCTTCGTCTCGTTTCGCTCTGTTTCACACTCCTTCGTCTCGTTTTGCTCTCTTTCACCCTCCTTCGTCTCGTTTCGCTCTCTTTCACCCTCCTTCGTCTTGTTTCGCTCTCTTTCACCCTCCATCTTCTCGTTTCGCTCTCTTTGACCCTCCTTCGTCTTGTTTCGGTCTCTTTCACACTCCTTTGTCTTGTTTCGCTCTCTTTCACCCACCTTCATCTTGTTTCGCTCTCTTTCACCCTCCTTCGCCGCGTTTCGGTCTCTTTCATCCTCCTTCGTCTCGTTTCGTTCTCTTTCACCCGCCATCGTCTCGTTTCGCTATCTTTGACCATCCTTCATCTCGTTTCGCTCCCTTTGACCCTCCTTCGTCTCGTTTAGCTCTCTTTCATACTCCTTCGTCTCGTTTCGCTCCGTTTTACACTCCTTCATCTCGTTTTGTTCTCTTTCACCCTTCTTCGTCTCGTTTCGTTCTCTTTCACCCTCCTTCGTCTTGTTTCGCTCTGTTCTACCCGCCTTCGTCTCGTTTCGCCCTCTTTCACCCTCCTTCTTCTCGTTTCACTGTCTTTCACACTCCTTCATCTCGTTTCGTTCTCTTTCACCCTCCTTCGTCTCGCTCCACTCTCTTTCACCCTCCTTCGACTCCTTTCGCTCTCTTTCACCCTCCTTCGTCTCGTTTCGCTCTCTTTCACCCTCCTTCGTCTCGTTTCGCTCTCTTTCACCCTCCTTCATCTCGTTTTGCTCTCTTTCATCTTCCTTCCTCTCGTTTCGCTGTCTTTCACCCTCCTTCGTCTTGTTTCGCTCTCTTTCACCCTCCTTCGTCTCGTTTCGCTCTCTTTCACCCTCCACCGTCTCGTTTCGCTCTCTTTCACCCTCCTTCGTCTCGTTTCGCTCTCTTTCACCCTCCTTCGTCTTGTATCGCTCTGTTGCACCCGCCTTCGTCTCGTTTCGCCTACTTTCACCCTCCTTCGTCTTGTTTCGCTCTCTTTCACCCTCCTTCGTCTCGTTTCGCTCTCTTTCACCCTCCTTCCTCTCGTTTCGCTCTCTTTCAACCTCCTTCTTCTCGTTTCGCTCTCTTTCACCCTCCTTTGTCTCGTTTCGCTCTCTTTGACCCTCCTTCATCTCGTTTCGCTCTCTTTCACCCTCCTTCATCTCGTTTCGCTCTCTTTCACCCTCCTTATTCTCGTTTCGCTCACTTTCACCCTCCTTCGTCTCGTTCCGCTCTCTTTCACCCTCCTTCGTCTCGTTTCGGTCTCTTTCACCCTCCTTCGTCTCGTTCCACTCTCTTTCACCCTCCTTCGACTCCTTTCGCTCTCTTTCACCCTCCTTTATCTCATTTCGCTCTCTTTCACCCTCCTTCGTCTCCTTTCGCTCTATTTCACCCTCCATCATCTTGTTTCGCTCTCTTTCACCCTCCTTCGTCTCGTTTCGTACTCTTTCACCCTCCACCGTCTCATTTCGCTCTCTTTTACCCTCTTTCGTCTCGTATCGCTCTCTTTGACCCTCCTTCGTCTCGTTTCGCTCTCTTTCACCCTCCTTCGTCTCGTTTCGCTCTGTTTCACACTCCTTCGTATTGATTTGCTCTCTTTCACCCTCCTTCGTCTCGTTTCGCTCTCTTTCACCCTCCGTCGTCTTGTTTCACTCTCTTTCACCCTCCATCGTCTCATTTCGCTCTCTTTCATCCTCCTTCGTCTCGTTTCGCTCACTTTCACCCTCCTTTGTCTCATTTCGCTCCCTTTCACCCTCCTTTGTCTCGTTTTGCTCTCTTTCACCTTCCTTCGTCTCGTTTCACTCTCTTTCACGCTCCTTCGTCTCGTTTCGCTCTCTTCCAACCTCCTTCATCTCGTTTCGCTCTCTTTCACCCTCCTTCATCTCGTTTCGCTCTCTTTCACCCTCCTACATCTCGTTTCGCTCTCTTTCACCCTCCTTCTTCTCGTTTCGCTCTCTTTCAACCTCCTTCGTCTCGTTTCACTCTCTTTCACCCTCCTTCGTCTCGTTCCACTCTCTTTCACCCTCCTTCGACTCCTTTCACTCTCTTTCACCTTTCTTCGTCTCGTTTTGCTCTCTTTCACCCTCCTTCGTCTCCTTTCGCTCTCTTTCACCCTCCTTCGTCTCGTTTCGCTCTCTTTCACCCTCCTTCGTCTCGTTTCGCTCTCTTTCACCCTCCTTCGTCTTGTTTCGCTCTCTTTCACCCTCCATCTTCTCGTTTCGCTCTCTTTGACCCTCCTTCGTCTTGTTTCGGTCTCTTTCACACTCCTTTGTCTTGTTTCGCTCTCTTTCACCCACCTTCATCTTGTTTCGCTCTCTTTCACCCTCCTTCGCCGCGTTTCGGTCTCTTTCATCCTCCTTCGTCTCGTTTCGTTCTCTTTCACCCGCCATCGTCTCGTTTCGCTATCTTTGACCATCCTTCATCTCGTTTCGCTCCCTTTGACCCTCCTTCGTCTCGTTTAGCTCTCTTTCATACTCCTTCGTCTCGTTTCGCTCCGTTTTACACTCCTTCATCTCGTTTTGTTCTCTTTCACCCTTCTTCGTCTCGTTTCGTTCTCTTTCACCCTCCTTTGTCTTGTTTCGCTCTGTTCTACCCGCCTTCGTCTCGTTTCGCCCTCTTTCACCCTCCTTCTTCTCGTTTCACTGTCTTTCACACTCCTTCATCTCGTTTCGTTCTCTTTCACCCTCCTTCGTCTCGCTCCACTCTCTTTCACCCTCCTTCGACTCCTTTCGCTCTCTTTCACCCTCCTTCGTCTCGTTTCGCTCTCTTTCACCCTCCTTCGTCTCGTTTCGCTCTCTTTCACCCTCCTTCGTCTCGTTTCGCTCCGTTTTACACTCCTTCATCTCGTTTTGTTCTCTTTCACCCTTCTTCGTCTCGTTTCGTTCTCTTTCACCCTCCTTCGTCTTGTTTCGCTCTGTTCTACCCGCCTTCATCTCGTTTCGTTCTCTTTCACCCTCCTTCGTCTCGCTCCACTCTCTTTCACCCTCCTTCGACTCCTTTCGCTCTCTTTCACCCTCCTTCGTCTCGTTTCGCTCTCTTTCACCCTCCTTCGTCTCGTTTCGCTCTCTTTCACCCTCCTTCATCTCGTTTTGCTCTCTTTCATCTTCCTTCCTCTCGTTTCGCTGTCTTTCACCCTCCTTCGTCTTGTTTCGCTCTCTTTCACCCTCCTTCGTCTCGTTTCGCTCTCTTTCACCCTCCACCGTCTCGTTTCGCTCTCTTTCACCCTCCTTCGTCTCGTTTCGCTCTCTTTCACCCTCCTTCGTCTTGTATCGCTCTGTTGCACCCGCCTTCGTCTCGTTTCGCCTACTTTCACCCTCCTTCGTCTTGTTTCGCTCTCTTTCACCCTCCTTCGTCTCGTTTCGCTCTCTTTCACCCTCCTTCCTCTCGTTTCGCTCTCTTTCAACCTCCTTCTTCTCGTTTCGCTCTCTTTCACCCTCCTTTGTCTCGTTTCGCTCTCTTTGACCCTCCTTCATCTCGTTTCGCTCTCTTTCACCCTCCTTCGTCTCGTTTCGCTCTCTTTCACCCTCCTTATTCTCGTTTCGCTCACTTTCACCCTCCTTCGTCTCGTTCCGCTCTCTTTCACCCTCCTTCGTCTCGTTTCGGTCTCTTTCACCCTCCTTCGTCTCGTTCCACTCTCTTTCACCCTCCTTCGACTCCTTTCGCTCTCTTTCACCCTCCTTTATCTCATTTCGCTCTCTTTCACCCTCCTTCGTCTCCTTTCGCTCTATTTCACCCTCCATCGTCTTGTTTCGCTCTCTTTCACCCTCCTTCGTCTCGTTTCGTACTCTTTCACCCTCCACCGTCTCATTTCGCTCTCTTTTACCCTCTTTCGTCTCGTATCGCTCTCTTTGACCCTCCTTCGTCTCGTTTCGCTCTCTTTCACACTCCTTCGTCTCGTTTCGCTCTGTTTCACACTCCTTCGTATTGATTTGCTCTCTTTCACCCTCCTTCGTCTCGTTTCGCTCTCTTTCACCCTCCGTCGTCTTGTTTCACTCTCTTTCACCCTCCATCGTCTCATTTCGCTCTCTTTCATCCTCCTTCGTCTCGTTTCGCTCACTTTCACCCTCCTTTGTCTCATTTCGCTCCCTTTCACCCTCCTTTGTCTCGTTTTGCTCTCTTTCACCTTCCTTCGTCTCGTTTCACTCTCTTTCACGCTCCTTCGTCTCGTTTCGCTCCCTTCCAACCTCCTTCATCTCGTTTCGCTCTCTTTCACCCTCCTTCATCTCGTTTCGCTCTCTTTCACCCTCCTACATCTCGTTTCGCTCTCTTTCACCCTCCTTCTTCTCGTTTCGCTCTCTTTCAACCTCCTTCGTCTCGTTTCACTCTCTTTCACCCTCCTTCGTCTCGTTCCACTCTCTTTCACCCTCCTTCGACTCCTTTCACTCTCTTTCACCTTTCTTCGTCTCGTTTTGCTCTCTTTCACCCTCCTTCGTCTCCTTTCGCTCTCTTTCACCCTCCTTCGTCTCGTTTCGCTCTCTTTCACCTTTGTTCGTCTCGTTTCGCTCTCTTTCACCATCCTTCGTCTCGTTTCGCTCCCTTTCACCCTCCTTCGTCTCGTTTCGCTCTCTTTCACCCTCCATCGTCTTGTTTCGCTCTCTTTCACCCTCCTTCGTCTCCTTTCGCTCTCTTTCACCCTCCTTCGTCTCGTGTCGCTCTCTTTGACCCTCCTTCGTCTCGTTTAGCTCTCTTTCATCCTCCTTCGTCTCGTTTCGCACTGTTTCACTCTCCTTCGTCTCGTTTTGCTCTCTTTCACCCTCCTTCGTCTCGTTTCGCTCTCTTTCACCCTCCTTCGTCTTGTTTCGCTCTGTTGCACACGCCTTCGTCTCGTTTCGCACTCTTTCATCCTCCTTCGACTTGTTTCGCTCTCTTTCGCCCACCTTCGTCTCGTTTCGCTCTCTTTCACCCTCCACCTTCTCATTTCGCTCTCTTTGACCCTCCTTCGTCTCGTTTAGCTCTCTTTCATCCTCCTTCGTCTCGTTTCGCTCTGTTTCACACTCCTTCGTCTCGTTTTGCTCTCTTTCACCCTCCTTCGTCTCGTTTCGCTCTCTTTCACCCTCCGTCGTCTTGTTTCACTCTCTTTCACCCTCCATCGTCTCGTTTCGATCTCTTTCATCCTCTTTCATCTCGTTTCGCTCACTTTTACCCTCCTTTGTCTCGTTTCGCGTCTCTTTCACCTGCCTTCATCTCGTTTCGCTCTCTTTCACCCCCCATCGTCTCGTTTTGCTCTCTTCCAACCTCCTTCATCTCGTTTCGCTCTCTTTCAACCTCCTTCGTCTCGTTTCGCTCTCTTTCACCCTCCTTCTTCTCGTTTCGCTCTGTTCCACCCGCCTTCATCTTGTTTCGCCCTCTTTCACCCTCCTTCGTCTCGTTTCACTCTCTTTCACCCTTCTTCGTCTCGTTTCGTTCTCTTTCACCCTCCTTCATCTCGCTCCGCTCTCTTTCACTCTCCTTCGTCTCGTTTTGCTCTGTTTCACACTCCTTCGTCTCGTTTTGCTCTCTTTCACCCTCCTTCGTCTCGTTTCGCTCTCTTTCACCCTCCTTCGTCTCGTTTCGCTCTGTTGCACTCGCCTTTTTCTCGTTTCGCCCTCTTTCACCCTCCTTCATCTTGTTTCGCTCTCTTGCACCCTCCTTCGTCTTGTTTCGCTCACTTTCACCTACCTTCATCTCGTTTCGCTCTCTTTCACCCTCCTTCGTCTCGTTTCGGTCTCTTTCACACTCCTTTGTCTTGTTTCGCTCTCTTTCACCCACCTTCATCTTGTTTCGCTCTCTTTTACCCTCTTTCGTCTCGTTTCGCTCTCTTTGACCCTCCTTCGTCTCGTATCGTTCTCTTTCACCCTCCATCGTCTCGTTTCGCTATCTTTCACCCTCCTTCGCCTCGTTTCGGTCTCTTTCATCCTCCTTCGTCTCGTATCGTTCTCTTTCACCCTCCATCGTCTCGTTTCGCTATCTTTGACCATCCTTCATCTCGTTTCGCTCTTTTTCATCCTCCTTTGTCTCGTTTCGCTCTGTTTTACACTCCTTGTCTCGTTTTGCTCTCTTTCACCCTCCGTCGTCTCGTTTCGCTCTCTTTCACCCTCCTTCGTCTTGTTTCGCTCTGTTGCACCCGCCTTCGTCTCGTTTCACACTCTTTCATCCTCCTTCGTCTTGTTTCGCTCTCTTTCACCCTCCTTCATCTCGTTTCACTCTCTTTCACCCTCCTTCATCTCGTTTCGCTCTCTTCCAACCTCCTTCATCTCGTTTCGCTCTCTTTCAACCTCATTCGTCTCGTTTCACTCTCTTTCGCCCTCCTTCTTCTCGTTTCGCTCTCTTTCACCCTCCTTCGTCTCGTTTCGCTCTGTTTCACACTCCTTCGTCTCGTTTCGCTCTCTTTGACCCTCCTTTGTCTCGTTTCGCTCTCTTTGACCCTCCTTCATCTCGTTTCGCTCTCTTTCACCCTCCTTCGTCTCGTTTCGCTCTCTTTCACCCTCCTTATTCTCGTTTCGCTCACTTTCACCCTCCTTCGTCTCGTTCCGCTCTCTTTGACCCTCCTTCGTCTCGTTTCGCTCTCTTTCACCTTTCTTCGCCTCGTTTCACTCTGTTTCACACTCCTTCGTCTCGTTTTGCTCTCTTTCACCCTCCTTCGTCTCGTTTCGCTCTCTTTCACCCACCATCGTCTCGTTTCGCTATCTTTGACCATCCTTCATCTCGTTTCGCTCTCTTTGACCCTCCTTCGTCTCGTTTAGCTCTTTTTCATCCTCCTTCTTTCTTGTTTCGCTCTCTTTCACCCTCCTTCGCCTCGTTTCGGTCTCTTTCATCCTCCTTCATCTCGTTTCGTTCTCTTTCACCCTCCATCGTCTCGTTTCGCTATCTTTGACCATCCTTCATCTCGTTTCGCTCTCTTTGACCCTCCTTCGTCTCGTTTAGCTCTTTTTCATCCTCCTTCGTCTCGTTTCGCTCTGTTTTACACTCCTTGGTCTCGTTTTGCTCTCTTTCACCCTTCTTCGTCTCGTTTCGCTCTCTTTCACCCTCCTTCGTCTTGTTTCGCTCTGTTCCACCCGCCTTCGTCTCGTTTCGCCCTCTTTCACCCTCCTTCGTCTCGTTTCACTCTCTTTCACCCTCTTTCGTCTCGTTTCGCTCTCTTTGACTCTCCTTCGTCTCGTTTCGCTGTCTTTCATCCTCCTTCGTCTCGTTTCGCTCTCTTTCACCCTCCGTCGTCTTGTTTCGCTCTATTTCACCCTCCATCGTCTCGTTTCGCTCTCTTTCATCCTCCTTCGTCTCGTTTCGCTCACTTTCACCCTCCTTTGTCTCTTTTCGCTCTCTTTCACATACCTTCATCTCGTTTCGCTCTCTTTCACCCTCCATCGTCTGGTTTCGCTCTCTTTCACCCTCCTTCGTCTCGTTTCGCTCTCTTTCACCCTCCTTCATCTCGTTTCGCTCCCTTTCACCCTCCTTTGTCTCGTTTCGCTCTCTTTCACCTTCCTTCATCTCGTTTCACTCTCTTTCACCCTCCTTCGTCTCGTTTCGCTGTCTTCCAACCTCCTTCATCTCGTTTCGCTCTCTTTCAACCTCCTTCGTCTCGTTTCGCCCTCTTTCACCCTCCTTCATCTTGTTTCGCTCTCTTTCACCCTCCATCGTCTCGTTTCGCTCTCTTGCACCCTCCTTCATCTTGTTTCGCTCACTTTCACCTACCTTCATCTCGTTTCGCTCTCTTTCACCCTCCTTCGTCTCGTTTCGGTCTCTTTCACACTCCTTTGTCTTGTTTCGCTCTCTTTCACCCACCTTCATCTTGTTTCGCTCTCTTTTACCCTCTTTCGTCTCGTTTCGCTCTCTTTGACCCTCCTTCGTCTCGTATCGTTCTCTTTCACCCTCCATCGTCTCGTTTCGCTATCTTTCACCCTCCTTCGCCTCGTTTCGGTCTCTTTCATCCTCCTTCGTCTCGTATCGTTCTCTTTCACGCTCCATCGTCTCGTTTCGCTATCTTTGACCATCCTTCATCTCGTTTCGCTCTTTTTCATCCTCCTTTGTCTCGTTTCGCTCTGTTTTACACTCCTTGTCTCGTTTTGCTCTCTTTCACCCTCCGTCGTCTCGTTTCGCTCTCTTTCACCCTCCTTCGTCTTGTTTCGCTCTGTTGCACCCGCCTTCGTCTCGTTTCACACTCTTTCATCCTCCTTCGTCTTGTTTCGCTCTCTTTCACCCTCCTTCATCTCGTTTCACTCTCTTTCACCCTCCTTCATCTCGTTTCGCTCTCTTCCAACCTCCTTCATCTCGTTTCGCTCTCTTTCAACCTCATTCGTCTCGTTTCACTCTCTTTCGCCCTCCTTCTTCTCGTTTCGCTCTCTTTCACCCTCCTTCGTCTCGTTTCGCTCTGTTTCACACTCCTTCGTCTCGTTTCGCTCTCTTTGACCCTCCTTTGTCTCGTTTCGCTCTCTTTGACCCTCCTTCATCTCGTTTCGCTCTCTTTCACCCTCCTTCGTCTCGTTTCGCTCTCTTTCACCCTCCTTATTCTCGTTTCGCTCACTTTCACCCTCCTTCGTCTCGTTCCGCTCTCTTTGACCCTCCTTCGTCTCGTTTCGCTCTCTTTCACCTTTCTTCGCCTCGTTTCGCTCTGTTTCACACTCCTTCGTCTCGTTTTGCTCTCTTTCACCCTCCTTCGTCTCGTTTCGCTCGCTTTCACCCACCATCGTCTCGTTTCGCTATCTTTGACCATCCTTCATCTCGTTTCGCTCTCTTTGACCCTCCTTCGTCTCGTTTAGCTCTTTTTCATCCTCCTTCTTTCTTGTTTCGCTCTCTTTCACCCTCCTTCGCCTCGTTTCGGTCTCTTTCATCCTCCTTCATCTTGTTTCGTTCTCTTTCACCCTCCATCGTCTCGTTTCGCTATCTTTGACCATCCTTCATCTCGTTTCGCTATCTTTGACCCTCCTTCGTCTCGTTTAGCTCTTTTTCATCCTCCTTCGTCTCGTTTCGCTCTGTTTTACACTCCTTTGTCTCGTTTTGCTCTCTTTCACCCTTCTTCGTCTCGTTTCGCTCTCTTTCACCCTCCTTCGTCTTGTTTCGCTCTGTTCCACCCGCCTTCGTCTCGTTTCGCCCTCTTTCACCCTCCTTCGTCTCGTTTCACTCTCTTTCACCCTCCTTCGTCTCGTTTCGTTCTCTTTCACCCTCCTTCGTCTCGCTCCGCTCTCTTTCACCCTCCTTCGACTCCTTTCGCTCTCTTTCACCCTCCTTCGTCTCTTTTCGCTCTCTTTCACCCTCCTTCATCTCCTTTCACTCTCTTTCACCCTCCATCGTCTTGTTTCGCTCTCTTTCGCCCACCTTCGTCTCGTTTCGCTCTCTTTCACCCTCCACCATCTCATTTCGCTCTCTTTCACCCTCTTTCGTCTCGTTTCGCTCTCTTTGACTCTCCTTCGTCTCGTATCGCTGTCTTTCATCCTCCTTCGTCTCGTTTCGCTCTCTTTCACCCTCCGTCGTCTTGTTTCGCTCTCTTTCACCCTCCATCGTCTCGTTTCGCTCTCTTTCATCCTCCTTCGTCTCGTTTCGCTCACTTTCACCCTCCTTTGTCTCTTTTCGCTCTCTTTCACATACCTTCATCTCGTTTCGCTCTCTTTCACCCTCCATCGTCTGGTTTCGCTCTCTTTCACCCTCCTTCGTCTTGTTTCGCTCTCTTTCACCCTCCTTCGTCTCGTTTCGCTCTCTTTCACCCTCCTTCATCTCGTTTCGCTCCCTTTCACCCTCCTTTGTCTCGTTTCGCTCTCTTTCACCTACCTTCATCTCGTTTCACTCTCTTTCACCCTCCTTCGTCTCGTTTCGCTGTCTTCCAACCTCCTTCATCTCGTTTCGCTCTCTTTCAACCTCCTTCGTCTCGTTTCGCTCTCTTTCACCCTCCTTCTTCTCGTTTCGCTCTGTTCCACCCGCCTTCGCCTCGTTTCGCCCTCTTTCACCCTCCTTCGTCTCGTTTCACTCTCTTTCACCCTCCTTCGTCTCGTTTCGTTCTCTTTCACCCTCCTTCATCTCGCTCCGCTCTCTTTCACCCTCCTTCGACTCCTTTCGCTCTCTTTCACCCTCCTTCATCTCGTTTCGCTCTGTTTCACACTCCTTCGTCTCGTTTTGCTCTCTTTCACCCTCCTTCGTCTCGTTTCGCTCACTTTCACCCTCCTTTGTCTCTTTTCGCTCTCTTTCACATACCTTCATCTCGTTTCGCTCTCTTTCACCCTCCATCGCCTGGTTTCGCTCTCTTTCACCCTCCTTCGTCTTGTTTCGCTCTCTTTCACCCTCCTTCGTCTCGTTTCGCTCTCTTTCACCCTCCTTCATCTCGTTTCGCTCCCTTTCACCCTCCTTTGTCTCGTTTCGCTCTCTTTCACCTTCCTTCATCTCGTTTCACTCTCTTTCACCCTCCTTCGTCTCGTTTCGCTGTCTTCCAACCTCCTTCATCTCGTTTCGCTCTCTTTCAACCTCCTTCATCTCGTTTCGCTCTCTTTGACCCTCCTTCGTCTCGTTTAGCTCTTTTTCATCCTCCTTCTTTCTTGTTTCGCTCTCTTTCACCCTCCTTCGCCTCGTTTCGGTCTCTTTCATCCTCCTTCATCTCGTTTCGTTCTCTTTCACCCTCCATCGTCTCGTTTCGCTATCTTTGACCATCCTTCATCTCGTTTCGCTCTCTTTGACCCTCCTTCGTCTCGTTTAGCTCTTTTTCATCCTCCTTCGTCTCGTTTCGCTCTGTTTTACACTCCTTGGTCTCGTTTTGCTCTCTTTCACCCTTCTTCGTCTCGTTTCGCTCTCTTTCACCCTCCTTCGTCTTGTTTCGCTCTGTTCCACCCGCCTTCGTCTCGTTTCGCCCTCTTTCACCCTCCTTCGTCTCGTTTCACTCTCTTTCACCCTCCTTCGTCTCGTTTCGTTCTCTTTCACCCTCCTTCGTCTCGCTCCGCTCTCTTTCACCCTCCTTCGACTCCTTTCGCTCTCTTTCACCCTCCTTCGTCTCTTTTCGCTCTCTTTCACCCTCCTTCATCTCCTTTCACTCTCTTTCACCCTCCATCGTCTTGTTTCGCTCTCTTTCGCCCACCTTCGTCTCGTTTCGCTCTCTTTCACCCTCCACCATCTCATTTCGCTCTCTTTCACCCTCTTTCGTCTCGTTTCGCTCTCTTTGACTCTCCTTCGTCTCGTTTCGCTGTCTTTCATCCTCCTTCGTCTCGTTTCGCTCTCTTTCACCCTCCGTCGTCTTGTTTCGCTCTATTTCACCCTCCATCGTCTCGTTTCGCTCTCTTTCATCCTCCTTCGTCTCGTTTCGCTCACTTTCACCCTCCTTTGTCTCTTTTCGCTCTCTTTCACATACCTTCATCTCGTTTCGCTCTCTTTCACCCTCCATCGTCTGGTTTCGCTCTCTTTCACCCTCCTTCGTCTTGTTTCGCTCTCTTTCACCCTCCTTCGTCTCGTTTCGCTCTCTTTCACCCTCCTTCATCTCGTTTCGCTCCCTTTCACCCTCCTTTGTCTCGTTTCGCTCTCTTTCACCTTCCTTCATCTCGTTTCATTCTCTTTCACCCTCCTTCGTCTCGTTTCGCTGTCTTCCAACCTCCTTCATCTCGTTTCGCTCTCTTTCAACCTCCTTCGTCTCGTTTCGCCCTCTTTCACCCTCCTTCATCTTGTTTCGCTCTCTTTCACCCTCCATCGTCTCGTTTCGCTCTCTTGCACCCTCCTTCATCTTGTTTCGCTCACTTTCACCTACCTTCATCTCGTTTCGCTCTCTTTCACCCTCCTTCGTCTCGTTTCGGTCTCTTTCACACTCCTTTGTCTTGTTTCGCTCTCTTTCACCCACCTTCATCTTGTTTCGCTCTCTTTTACCCTCTTTCGTCTCGTTTCGCTCTCTTTGACCCTCCTTCGTCTCGTATCGTTCTCTTTCACCCTCCATCGTCTCGTTTCGCTATCTTTCACCCTCCTTCGCCTCGTTTCGGTCTCTTTCATCCTCCTTCGTCTCGTATCGTTCTCTTTCACGCTCCATCGTCTCGTTTCGCTATCTTTGACCATCCTTCATCTCGTTTCGCTCTTTTTCATCCTCCTTTGTCTCGTTTCGCTCTGTTTTACACTCCTTGTCTCGTTTTGCTCTCTTTCACCCTCCGTCGTCTCGTTTCGCTCTCTTTCACCCTCCTTCGTCTTGTTTCGCTCTGTTGCACCCGCCTTCGTCTCGTTTCACACTCTTTCATCCTCCTTCGTCTTGTTTCGCTCTCTTTCACCCTCCTTCATCTCGTTTCACTCTCTTTCACCCTCCTTCATCTCGTTTCGCTCTCTTCCAACCTCCTTCATCTCGTTTCGCTCTCTTTCAACCTCATTCGTCTCGTTTCACTCTCTTTCGCCCTCCTTCTTCTCGTTTCGCTCTCTTTCACCCTCCTTCGTCTCGTTTCGCTCTGTTTCACACTCCTTCGTCTCGTTTCGCTCTCTTTGACCCTCCTTTGTCTCGTTTCGCTCTCTTTGACCCTCCTTCATCTCGTTTCGCTCTCTTTCACCCTCCTTCGTCTCGTTTCGCTCTCTTTCACCCTCCTTATTCTCGTTTCGCTCACTTTCACCCTCCTTCGTCTCGTTCCGCTCTCTTTGACCCTCCTTCGTCTCGTTTCGCTCTCTTTCACCTTTCTTCGCCTCGTTTCGCTCTGTTTCACACTCCTTCGTCTCGTTTTGCTCTCTTTCACCCTCCTTCGTCTCGTTTCGCTCGCTTTCACCCACCATCGTCTCGTTTCGCTATCTTTGACCATCCTTCATCTCGTTTCGCTCTCTTTGACCCTCCTTCGTCTCGTTTAGCTCTTTTTCATCCTCCTTCTTTCTTGTTTCGCTCTCTTTCACCCTCCTTCGCCTCGTTTCGGTCTCTTTCATCCTCCTTCATCTCGTTTCGTTCTCTTTCACCCTCCATCGTCTCGTTTCGCTATCTTTGACCATCCTTCATCTCGTTTCGCTCTCTTTGACCCTCCTTCGTCTCGTTTAGCTCTTTTTCATCCTCCTTCGTCTCGTTTCGCTCTGTTTTACACTCCTTTGTCTCGTTTTGCTCTCTTTCACCCTTCTTCGTCTCGTTTCGCTCTCTTTCACCCTCCTTCGTCTTGTTTCGCTCTGTTCCACCCGCCTTCGTCTCGTTTCGCCCTCTTTCACCCTCCTTCGTCTCGTTTCACTCTCTTTCACCCTCCTTCGTCTCGTTTCGTTCTCTTTCACCCTCCTTCGTCTCGCTCCGCTCTCTTTCACCCTCCTTCGACTCCTTTCGCTCTCTTTCACCCTCCTTCGTCTCTTTTCGCTCTCTTTCACCCTCCTTCATCTCCTTTCACTCTCTTTCACCCTCCATCGTCTTGTTTCGCTCTCTTTCGCCCACCTTCGTCTCGTTTCGCTCTCTTTCACCCTCCACCATCTCATTTCGCTCTCTTTCACCCTCTTTCGTCTCGTTTCGCTCTCTTTGACTCTCCTTCGTCTCGTATCGCTGTCTTTCATCCTCCTTCGTCTCGTTTCGCTCTCTTTCACCCTCCGTCGTCTTGTTTCGCTCTCTTTCACCCTCCATCGTCTCGTTTCGCTCTCTTTCATCCTCCTTCGTCTCGTTTCGCTCACTTTCACCCTCCTTTGTCTCTTTTCGCTCTCTTTCACATACCTTCATCTCGTTTCGCTCTCTTTCACCCTCCATCGTCTGGTTTCGCTCTCTTTCACCCTCCTTCGTCTTGTTTCGCTCTCTTTCACCCTCCTTCGTCTCGTTTCGCTCTCTTTCACCCTCCTTCATCTCGTTTCGCTCCCTTTCACCCTCCTTTGTCTCGTTTCGCTCTCTTTCACCTACCTTCATCTCGTTTCACTCTCTTTCACCCTCCTTCGTCTCGTTTCGCTGTCTTCCAACCTCCTTCATCTCGTTTCGCTCTCTTTCAACCTCCTTCGTCTCGTTTCGCTCTCTTTCACCCTCCTTCTTCTCGTTTCGCTCTGTTCCACCCGCCTTCGCCTCGTTTCGCCCTCTTTCACCCTCCTTCGTCTCGTTTCACTCTCTTTCACCCTCCTTCGTCTCGTTTCGATCTCTTTCACCCTCCTTCATCTCGCTCCGCTCTCTTTCACCCTCCTTCGACTCCTTTCGCTCTCTTTCACCCTCCTTCATCTCGTTTCGCTCTGTTTCACACTCCTTCGTCTCGTTTTGCTCTCTTTCACCCTCCTTCGTCTCGTTTCGCTCACTTTCACCCTCCTTTGTCTCTTTTCGCTCTCTTTCACATACCTTCATCTCGTTTCGCTCTCTTTCACCCTCCATCGCCTGGTTTCGCTCTCTTTCACCCTCCTTCGTCTTGTTTCGCTCTCTTTCACCCTCCTTCGTCTCGTTTCGCTCTCTTTCACCCTCCTTCATCTCGTTTCGCTCCCTTTCACCCTCCTTTGTCTCGTTTCGCTCTCTTTCACCTTCCTTCATCTCGTTTCACTCTCTTTCACCCTCCTTCGTCTCGTTTCGCTGTCTTCCAACCTCCTTCATCTCGTTTCGCTCTCTTTCAACCTCCTTCATCTCGTTTCGCTCTCTTTGACCCTCCTTCGTCTCGTTTAGCTCTTTTTCATCCTCCTTCTTTCTTGTTTCGCTCTCTTTCACCCTCCTTCGCCTCGTTTCGGTCTCTTTCATCCTCCTTCATCTCGTTTCGTTCTCTTTCACCCTCCATCGTCTCGTTTCGCTATCTTTGACCATCCTTCATCTCGTTTCGCTCTCTTTGACCCTCCTTCGTCTCGTTTAGCTCTTTTTCATCCTCCTTCGTCTCGTTTCGCTCTGTTTTACACTCCTTGGTCTCGTTTTGCTCTCTTTCACCCTTCTTCGTCTCGTTTCGCTCTCTTTCACCCTCCTTCGTCTTGTTTCGCTCTGTTCCACCCGCCTTCGTCTCGTTTCGCCCTCTTTCACCCTCCTTCGTCTCGTTTCACTCTCTTTCACCCTCCTTCGTCTCGTTTCGTTCTCTTTCACCCTCCTTCGTCTCGCTCCGCTCTCTTTCACCCTCCTTCGACTCCTTTCGCTCTCTTTCACCCTCCTTCGTCTCTTTTCGCTCTCTTTCACCCTCCTTCATCTCCTTTCACTCTCTTTCACCCTCCATCGTCTTGTTTCGCTCTCTTTCGCCCACCTTCGTCTCGTTTCGCTCTCTTTCACCCTCCACCATCTCATTTCGCTCTCTTTCACCCTCTTTCGTCTCGTTTCGCTCTCTTTGACTCTCCTTCGTCTCGTTTCGCTGTCTTTCATCCTCCTTCGTCTCGTTTCGCTCTCTTTCACCCTCCGTCGTCTTGTTTCGCTCTATTTCACCCTCCATCGTCTCGTTTCGCTCTCTTTCATCCTCCTTCGTCTCGTTTCGCTCACTTTCACCCTCCTTTGTCTCTTTTCGCTCTCTTTCACATACCTTCATCTCGTTTCGCTCTCTTTCACCCTCCATCGTCTGGTTTCGCTCTCTTTCACCCTCCTTCGTCTTGTTTCGCTCTCTTTCACCCTCCTTCGTCTCGTTTCGCTCTCTTTCACCCTCCTTCATCTCGTTTCGCTCCCTTTCACCCTCCTTTGTCTCGTTTCGCTCTCTTTCACCTTCATTCATCTCGTTTCACTCTCTTTCACCCTCCTTCGTCTCGTTTCGCTGTCTTCCAACCTCCTTCATCTCGTTTCGCTCTCTTTCAACCTCCTTCGTCTCGTTTCGCCCTCTTTCACCCTCCTTCATCTTGTTTCGCTCTCTTTCACCCTCCATCGTCTCGTTTCGCTCTCTTGCACCCTCCTTCATCTTGTTTCGCTCACTTTCACCTACCTTCATCTCGTTTCGCTCTCTTTCACCCTCCTTCGTCTCGTTTCGGTCTCTTTCACACTCCTTTGTCTTGTTTCGCTCTCTTTCACCCACCTTCATCTTGTTTCGCTCTCTTTTACCCTCTTTCGTCTCGTTTCGCTCTCTTTGACCCTCCTTCGTCTCGTATCGTTCTCTTTCACCCTCCATCGTCTCGTTTCGCTATCTTTCACCCTCCTTCGCCTCGTTTCGGTCTCTTTCATCCTCCTTCGTCTCGTATCGTTCTCTTTCACGCTCCATCGTCTCGTTTCGCTATCTTTGACCATCCTTCATCTCGTTTCGCTCTTTTTCATCCTCCTTTGTCTCGTTTCGCTCTGTTTTACACTCCTTGTCTCGTTTTGCTCTCTTTCACCCTCCGTCGTCTCGTTTCGCTCTCTTTCACCCTCCTTCGTCTTGTTTCGCTCTGTTGCACCCGCCTTCGTCTCGTTTCACACTCTTTCATCCTCCTTCGTCTTGTTTCGCTCTCTTTCACCCTCCTTCATCTCGTTTCACTCTCTTTCACCCTCCTTCATCTCGTTTCGCTCTCTTCCAACCTCCTTCATCTCGTTTCGCTCTCTTTCAACCTCATTCGTCTCGTTTCACTCTCTTTCGCCCTCCTTCTTCTCGTTTCGCTCTCTTTCACCCTCCTTCGTCTCGTTTCGCTCTGTTTCACACTCCTTCGTCTCGTTTCGCTCTCTTTGACCCTCCTTTGTCTCGTTTCGCTCTCTTTGACCCTCCTTCATCTCGTTTCGCTCTCTTTCACCCTCCTTCGTCTCGTTTCGCTCTCTTTCACCCTCCTTATTCTCGTTTCGCTCACTTTCACCCTCCTTCGTCTCGTTCCGCTCTCTTTGACCCTCCTTCGTCTCGTTTCGCTCTCTTTCACCTTTCTTCGCCTCGTTTCGCTCTGTTTCACACTCCTTCGTCTCGTTTTGCTCTCTTTCACCCTCCTTCGTCTCGTTTCGCTCGCTTTCACCCACCATCGTCTCGTTTCGCTATCTTTGACCATCCTTCATCTCGTTTCGCTCTCTTTGACCCTCCTTCGTCTCGTTTAGCTCTTTTTCATCCTCCTTCTTTCTTGTTTCGCTCTCTTTCACCCTCCTTCGCCTCGTTTCGGTCTCTTTCATCCTCCTTCATCTCGTTTCGTTCTCTTTCACCCTCCATCGTCTCGTTTCGCTATCTTTGACCATCCTTCATCTCGTTTCGCTCTCTTTGACCCTCCTTCGTCTCGTTTAGCTCTTTTTCATCCTCCTTCGTCTCGTTTCGCTCTGTTTCACACTCCTTCGTCTCGTTTTGCTCTCTTTCACCCTCCTTCGTCTCGTTTCGCTCGCTTTCACCCACCATCGTCTCGTTTCGCTATCTTTGACCATCCTTCATCTCGTTTCGCTCTCTTTGACCCTCCTTCGTCTCGTTTAGCTCTTTTTCATCCTCCTTCTTTCTTGTTTCGCTCTCTTTCACCCTCCTTCGCCTCGTTTCGGTCTCTTTCATCCTCCTTCATCTCGTTTCGTTCTCTTTCACCCTCCATCGTCTCGTTTCGCTATCTTTGACCATCCTTCATCTCGTTTCGCTCTCTTTGACCCTCCTTCGTCTCGTTTAGCTCTTTTTCATCCTCCTTCGTCTTGTTTCGCTCTGTTCCACCCGCCTTCGTCTCGTTTCGCCCTCTTTCACCCTCCTTCGTCTCGTTTCACTCTCTTTCACCCTCCTTCGTCTCGTTTCGTTCTCTTTCACCCTCCTTCGTCTCGCTCCGCTCTCTTTCACCCTCCTTCGACTCCTTTCGCTCTCTTTCACCCTCCTTCGTCTCGTTTCGCTCTCTTTCACCCTCCTTCGTCTTGTTTCGCTCTGTTCCACCCGCCTTCGTCTCGTTTCGCCCTCTTTCACCCTCCTTCGTCTCGTTTCACTCTCTTTCACCCTCCTTCGTCTCGTTTCGTTCTCTTTCACCCTCCTTCGTCTCGCTCCGCTCTCTTTCACCCTCCTTCGACTCCTTTCGCTCTCTTTCACCCTCCTTCGTCTCTTTTCGCTCTCTTTCACCCTCCTTCATCTCCTTTCACTCTCTTTCACCCTCCATCGTCTTGTTTCGCTCTCTTTCGCCCACCTTCGTCTCGTTTCGCTCTCTTTCACCCTCCACCATCTCATTTCGCTCTCTTTCACCCTCTTTCGTCTCGTTTCGCTCTCTTTGACTCTCCTTCGTCTCGTTTCGCTGTCTTTCATCCTCCTTCGTCTCGTTTCGCTCTCTTTCACCCTCCGTCGTCTTGTTTCGCTCTATTTCACCCTCCATCGTCTCGTTTCGCTCTCTTTCATCCTCCTTCGTCTCGTTTCGCTCACTTTCACCCTCCTTTGTCTCTTTTCGCTCTCTTTCACATACCTTCATCTCGTTTCGCTCTCTTTCACCCTCCATCGTCTGGTTTCGCTCTCTTTCACCCTCCTTCGTCTTGTTTCGCTCTCTTTCACCCTCCTTCGTCTCGTTTCGCTCTCTTTCACCCTCCTTCATCTCGTTTCGCTCCCTTTCACCCTCCTTTGTCTCGTTTCGCTCTCTTTCACCTTCCTTCATCTCGTTTCACTCTCTTTCACCCTCCTTCGTCTCGTTTCGCTGTCTTCCAACCTCCTTCATCTCGTTTCGCTCTCTTTCAACCTCCTTCGTCTCGTTTCGCCCTCTTTCACCCTCCTTCATCTTGTTTCGCTCTCTTTCACCCTCCATCGTCTCGTTTCGCTCTCTTGCACCCTCCTTCATCTTGTTTCGCTCACTTTCACCTACCTTCATCTCGTTTCGCTCTCTTTCACCCTCCTTCGTCTCGTTTCGGTCTCTTTCACACTCCTTTGTCTTGTTTCGCTCTCTTTCACCCACCTTCATCTTGTTTCGCTCTCTTTTACCCTCTTTCGTCTCGTTTCGCTCTCTTTGACCCTCCTTCGTCTCGTATCGTTCTCTTTCACCCTCCATCGTCTCGTTTCGCTATCTTTCACCCTCCTTCGCCTCGTTTCGGTCTCTTTCATCCTCCTTCGTCTCGTATCGTTCTCTTTCACGCTCCATCGTCTCGTTTCGCTATCTTTGACCATCCTTCATCTCGTTTCGCTCTTTTTCATCCTCCTTTGTCTCGTTTCGCTCTGTTTTACACTCCTTGTCTCGTTTTGCTCTCTTTCACCCTCCGTCGTCTCGTTTCGCTCTCTTTCACCCTCCTTCGTCTTGTTTCGCTCTGTTGCACCCGCCTTCGTCTCGTTTCACACTCTTTCATCCTCCTTCGTCTTGTTTCGCTCTCTTTCACCCTCCTTCATCTCGTTTCACTCTCTTTCACCCTCCTTCATCTCGTTTCGCTCTCTTCCAACCTCCTTCATCTCGTTTCGCTCTCTTTCAACCTCATTCGTCTCGTTTCACTCTCTTTCGCCCTCCTTCTTCTCGTTTCGCTCTCTTTCACCCTCCTTCGTCTCGTTTCGCTCTGTTTCACACTCCTTCGTCTCGTTTCGCTCTCTTTGACCCTCCTTTGTCTCGTTTCGCTCTCTTTGACCCTCCTTCATCTCGTTTCGCTCTCTTTCACCCTCCTTCGTCTCGTTTCGCTCTCTTTCACCCTCCTTATTCTCGTTTCGCTCACTTTCACCCTCCTTCGTCTCGTTCCGCTCTCTTTGACCCTCCTTCGTCTCGTTTCGCTCTCTTTCACCTTTCTTCGCCTCGTTTCGCTCTGTTTCACACTCCTTCGTCTCGTTTTGCTCTCTTTCACCCTCCTTCGTCTCGTTTCGCTCGCTTTCACCCACCATCGTCTCGTTTCGCTATCTTTGACCATCCTTCATCTCGTTTCGCTCTCTTTGACCCTCCTTCGTCTCGTTTAGCTCTTTTTCATCCTCCTTCTTTCTTGTTTCGCTCTCTTTCACCCTCCTTCGCCTCGTTTCGGTCTCTTTCATCCTCCTTCATCTCGTTTCGTTCTCTTTCACCCTCCATCGTCTCGTTTCGCTATCTTTGACCATCCTTCATCTCGTTTCGCTCTCTTTGACCCTCCTTCGTCTCGTTTAGCTCTTTTTCATCCTCCTTCGTCTCGTTTCGCTCTGTTTTACACTCCTTTGTCTCGTTTTGCTCTCTTTCACCCTTCTTCGTCTCGTTTCGCTCTCTTTCACCCTCCTTCGTCTTGTTTCGCTCTGTTCCACCCGCCTTCGTCTCGTTTCGCCCTCTTTCACCCTCCTTCGTCTCGTTTCACTCTCTTTCACCCTCCTTCGTCTCGTTTCGTTCTCTTTCACCCTCCTTCGTCTCGCTCCGCTCTCTTTCACCCTCCTTCGACTCCTTTCGCTCTCTTTCACCCTCCTTCGTCTCTTTTCGCTCTCTTTCACCCTCCTTCATCTCCTTTCACTCTCTTTCACCCTCCATCGTCTTGTTTCGCTCTCTTTCGCCCACCTTCGTCTCGTTTCGCTCTCTTTCACCCTCCACCATCTCATTTCGCTCTCTTTCACCCTCTTTCGTCTCGTTTCGCTCTCTTTGACTCTCCTTCGTCTCGTATCGCTGTCTTTCATCCTCCTTCGTCTCGTTTCGCTCTCTTTCACCCTCCGTCGTCTTGTTTCGCTCTCTTTCACCCTCCATCGTCTCGTTTCGCTCTCTTTCATCCTCCTTCGTCTCGTTTCGCTCACTTTCACCCTCCTTTGTCTCTTTTCGCTCTCTTTCACATACCTTCATCTCGTTTCGCTCTCTTTCACCCTCCATCGTCTGGTTTCGCTCTCTTTCACCCTCCTTCGTCTTGTTTCGCTCTCTTTCACCCTCCTTCGTCTCGTTTCGCTCTCTTTCACCCTCCTTCATCTCGTTTCGCTCCCTTTCACCCTCCTTTGTCTCGTTTCGCTCTCTTTCACCTACCTTCATCTCGTTTCACTCTCTTTCACCCTCCTTCGTCTCGTTTCGCTGTCTTCCAACCTCCTTCATCTCGTTTCGCTCTCTTTCAACCTCCTTCGTCTCGTTTCGCTCTCTTTCACCCTCCTTCTTCTCGTTTCGCTCTGTTCCACCCGCCTTCGCCTCGTTTCGCCCTCTTTCACCCTCCTTCGTCTCGTTTCACTCTCTTTCACCCTCCTTCGTCTCGTTTCGTTCTCTTTCACCCTCCTTCATCTCGCTCCGCTCTCTTTCACCCTCCTTCGACTCCTTTCGCTCTCTTTCACCCTCCTTCGTCTCGTTTCGCTCTGTTTCACACTCCTTCGTCTCGTTTTGCTCTCTTTCACCCTCCTTCGTCTCGTTTCGCTCACTTTCACCCTCCTTTGTCTCTTTTCGCTCTCTTTCACATACCTTCATCTCGTTTCGCTCTCTTTCACCCTCCATCGCCTGGTTTCGCTCTCTTTCACCCTCCTTCGTCTTGTTTCGCTCTCTTTCACCCTCCTTCGTCTCGTTTCGCTCTCTTTCACCCTCCTTCATCTCGTTTCGCTCCCTTTCACCCTCCTTTGTCTCGTTTCGCTCTCTTTCACCTTCCTTCATCTCGTTTCACTCTCTTTCACCCTCCTTCGTCTCGTTTCGCTGTCTTCCAACCTCCTTCATCTCGTTCCGCTCTCTTTCAACCTCCTTCGTCTCGTTTCGCTCTCTTTCACCCTCCTTCGTCTCGTTTAGCTCTTTTTCATCCTCCTTCGTCTCGTTTCGCTCTGTTTTACACTCCTTTGTCTCGTTTTGCTCTCTTTCACCCTTCTTCGTCTCGTTTCGCTCTCTTTCACCCTCCTTCGTCTTGTTTCGCTCTGTTCCACCCGCCTTCGTCTCGTTTCGCCCTCTTTCACCCTCCTTCGTCTCGTTTCACTCTCTTTCACCCTCCTTCGTCTCGTTTCGTTCTCTTTCACCCTCCTTCGTCTCGCTCCGCTCTCTTTCACCCTCCTTCGACTCCTTTCGCTCTCTTTCACCCTCCTTCGTCTCGTTTCGCTCTCTTTCACCCTCCTTCGTCTTGTTTCGCTCTGTTCCACCCGCCTTCGTCTCGTTTCGCCCTCTTTCACCCTCCTTCGTCTCGTTTCACTCTCTTTCACCCTCCTTCGTCTCGTTTCGTTCTCTTTCACCCTCCTTCGTCTCGCTCCGCTCTCTTTCACCCTCCTTCGACTCCTTTCGCTCTCTTTCACCCTCCTTCGTCTCTTTTCGCTCTCTTTCACCCTCCTTCATCTCCTTTCACTCTCTTTCACCCTCCATCGTCTTGTTTCGCTCTCTTTCGCCCACCTTCGTCTCGTTTCGCTCTCTTTCACCCTCCACCATCTCATTTCGCTCTCTTTCACCCTCTTTCGTCTCGTTTCGCTCTCTTTGACTCTCCTTCGTCTCGTTTCGCTGTCTTTCATCCTCCTTCGTCTCGTTTCGCTCTCTTTCACCCTCCGTCGTCTTGTTTCGCTCTATTTCACCCTCCATCGTCTCGTTTCGCTCTCTTTCATCCTCCTTCGTCTCGTTTCGCTCACTTTCACCCTCCTTTGTCTCTTTTCGCTCTCTTTCACATACCTTCATCTCGTTTCGCTCTCTTTCACCCTCCATCGTCTGGTTTCGCTCTCTTTCACCCTCCTTCGTCTTGTTTCGCTCTCTTTCACCCTCCTTCGTCTCGTTTCGCTCTCTTTCACCCTCCTTCATCTCGTTTCGCTCCCTTTCACCCTCCTTTGTCTCGTTTCGCTCTCTTTCACCTTCCTTCATCTCGTTTCACTCTCTTTCACCCTCCTTCGTCTCGTTTCGCTGTCTTCCAACCTCCTTCATCTCGTTTCGCTCTCTTTCAACCTCCTTCGTCTCGTTTCGCCCTCTTTCACCCTCCTTCATCTTGTTTCGCTCTCTTTCACCCTCCATCGTCTCGTTTCGCTCTCTTGCACCCTCCTTCATCTTGTTTCGCTCACTTTCACCTACCTTCATCTCGTTTCGCTCTCTTTCACCCTCCTTCGTCTCGTTTCGGTCTCTTTCACACTCCTTTGTCTTGTTTCGCTCTCTTTCACCCACCTTCATCTTGTTTCGCTCTCTTTTACCCTCTTTCGTCTCGTTTCGCTCTCTTTGACCCTCCTTCGTCTCGTATCGTTCTCTTTCACCCTCCATCGTCTCGTTTCGCTATCTTTCACCCTCCTTCGCCTCGTTTCGGTCTCTTTCATCCTCCTTCGTCTCGTATCGTTCTCTTTCACGCTCCATCGTCTCGTTTCGCTATCTTTGACCATCCTTCATCTCGTTTCGCTCTTTTTCATCCTCCTTTGTCTCGTTTCGCTCTGTTTTACACTCCTTGTCTCGTTTTGCTCTCTTTCACCCTCCGTCGTCTCGTTTCGCTCTCTTTCACCCTCCTTCGTCTTGTTTCGCTCTGTTGCACCCGCCTTCGTCTCGTTTCACACTCTTTCATCCTCCTTCGTCTTGTTTCGCTCTCTTTCACCCTCCTTCATCTCGTTTCACTCTCTTTCACCCTCCTTCATCTCGTTTCGCTCTCTTCCAACCTCCTTCATCTCGTTTCGCTCTCTTTCAACCTCATTCATCTCGTTTCACTCTCTTTCGCCCTCCTTCTTCTCGTTTCGCTCTCTTTCACCCTCCTTCGTCTCGTTTCGCTCTGTTTCACACTCCTTCGTCTCGTTTCGCTCTCTTTGACCCTCCTTTGTCTCGTTTCGCTCTCTTTGACCCTCCTTCATCTCGTTTCGCTCTCTTTCACCCTCCTTCGTCTCGTTTCGCTCTCTTTCACCCTCCTTATTCTCGTTTCGCTCACTTTCACCCTCCTTCGTCTCGTTCCGCTCTCTTTGACCCTCCTTCGTCTCGTTTCGCTCTCTTTCACCTTTCTTCGCCTCGTTTCGCTCTGTTTCACACTCCTTCGTCTCGTTTTGCTCTCTTTCACCCTCCTTCGTCTCGTTTCGCTCGCTTTCACCCACCATCGTCTCGTTTCGCTATCTTTGACCATCCTTCATCTCGTTTCGCTCTCTTTGACCCTCCTTCGTCTCGTTTAGCTCTTTTTCATCCTCCTTCTTTCTTGTTTCGCTCTCTTTCACCCTCCTTCGCCTCGTTTCGGTCTCTTTCATCCTCCTTCATCTCGTTTCGTTCTCTTTCACCCTCCATCGTCTCGTTTCGCTATCTTTGACCATCCTTCATCTCGTTTCGCTCTCTTTGACCCTCCTTCGTCTCGTTTAGCTCTTTTTCATCCTCCTTCGTCTCGTTTCGCTCTGTTTTACACTCCTTTGTCTCGTTTTGCTCTCTTTCACCCTTCTTCGTCTCGTTTCGCTCTCTTTCACCCTCCTTCGTCTTGTTTCGCTCTGTTCCACCCGCCTTCGTCTCGTTTCGCACTCTTTCACCCTCCTTCGTCTCGTTTCACTCTCTTTCACCCTCCTTCGTCTCGTTTCGTTCTCTTTCACCCTCCTTCGTCTCGCTCCGCTCTCTTTCACCCTCCTTCGACTCCTTTCGCTCTCTTTCACCCTCCTTCGTCTCTTTTCGCTCTCTTTCACCCTCCTTCATCTCCTTTCACTCTCTTTCACCCTCCATCGTCTTGTTTCGCTCTCTTTCGCCCACCTTCGTCTCGTTTCGCTCTCTTTCACCCTCCACCATCTCATTTCGCTCTCTTTCACCCTCTTTCGTCTCGTTTCGCTCTCTTTGACTCTCCTTCGTCTCGTATCGCTGTCTTTCATCCTCCTTCGTCTCGTTTCGCTCTCTTTCACCCTCCGTCGTCTTGTTTCGCTCTCTTTCACCCTCCATCGTCTCGTTTCGCTCTCTTTCATCCTCCTTCGTCTCGTTTCGCTCACTTTCACCCTCCTTTGTCTCTTTTCGCTCTCTTTCACATACCTTCATCTCGTTTCGCTCTCTTTCACCCTCCATCGTCTGGTTTCGCTCTCTTTCACCCTCCTTCGTCTTGTTTCGCTCTCTTTCACCCTCCTTCGTCTCGTTTCGCTCTCTTTCACCCTCCTTCATCTCGTTTCGCTCCCTTTCACCCTCCTTTGTCTCGTTTCGCTCTCTTTCACCTACCTTCATCTCGTTTCACTCTCTTTCACCCTCCTTCGTCTCGTTTCGCTGTCTTCCAACCTCCTTCATCTCGTTTCGCTCTCTTTCAACCTCCTTCGTCTCGTTTCGCTCTCTTTCACCCTCCTTCTTCTCGTTTCGCTCTGTTCCACCCGCCTTCGCCTCGTTTCGCCCTCTTTCACCCTCCTTCGTCTCGTTTCACTCTCTTTCACCCTCCTTCGTCTCGTTTCGTTCTCTTTCACCCTCCTTCATCTCGCTCCGCTCTCTTTCACCCTCCTTCGACTCCTTTCGCTCTCTTTCACCCTCCTTCGTCTCGTTTCGCTCTGTTTCACACTCCTTCGTCTCGTTTTGCTCTCTTTCACCCTCCTTCGTCTCGTTTCGCTCACTTTCACCCTCCTTTGTCTCTTTTCGCTCTCTTTCACATACCTTCATCTCGTTTCGCTCTCTTTCACCCTCCATCGCCTGGTTTCGCTCTCTTTCACCCTCCTTCGTCTTGTTTCGCTCTCTTTCACCCTCCTTCGTCTCGTTTCGCTCTCTTTCACCCTCCTTCATCTCGTTTCGCTCCCTTTCACCCTCCTTTGTCTCGTTTCGCTCTCTTTCACCTTCCTTCATCTCGTTTCACTCTCTTTCACCCTCCTTCGTCTCGTTTCGCTGTCTTCCAA
Source organism: Scyliorhinus torazame (assembly GCF_047496885.1). Taxonomy (NCBI): domain Eukaryota; kingdom Metazoa; phylum Chordata; class Chondrichthyes; order Carcharhiniformes; family Scyliorhinidae; genus Scyliorhinus; species Scyliorhinus torazame. The sequence continues at coordinate 1,073,136 of NW_027307785.1, forward strand.
CCTCCTTCATCTCGTTCCGCTCTCTTTCAACCTCCTTCGTCTCGTTTCGCTCTCTTTCACCCTCCTTCTTCTCGTTTCGCTCTGTTCCACCCGCCTTCGCCTCGTTTCGCCCTCTTTCACCCTCCTTCGTCTCGTTTCACTCTCTTTCACCCTCCTTCGTCTCGTTTCGTTCTCTTTCACCCTCCTTCATCTCGCTCCGCTCTCTTTCACCCTCCTTCGACTCCTTTCGCTCTCTTTCACCCTCCTTCGTCTCGTTTCGCTCTGTTTCACACTCCTTCGTCTCGTTTTGCTCTCTTTCACCCTCCTTCGTCTCGTTTCGCTCTCTTTCACCCTCCTTCGTCTTGTTTCGCTCACTTTCACCTACCTTCATCTCGTTTCGCTCTCTTTCACCCTCCTTCATCTTGTTTCGGTCTCTTTCACACTCCTTTGTCTTGTTTCGCTCTGTTTCACACTCCTTCGTCTCGTTTTGCTCTCTTTCACCCTCCTTCGTCTCGTTTCGCTCTCTTTCATCCTCCTTCGTCTCGTTTCGTTCTCTTTCACCCGCCATCGTCTCGTTTCGCAATCTTTGACCATCCTTCATCTCGTTTCGCTCTCTTTGACCCTCCTTCATCTCGTTTAGCTCTCTTTCATACTCCTTCGTCTCGTTTCGCTCTGTTTTACACTCCTTCATCTCGTTTTGTTCTCTTTCACCCTTCTTCGTCTCGTTTCGTTCTCTTTCACCCTCCTTCGTCTCGCTCCACTCTCTTTCACACTCCGTCGACTCCTTTCGCTCTCTTTCACCCTCCTTCGTCTCGTTTCGCTCTCTTTCACCCTCCTTCGTCTCGTTTCGCTCTCTTTCACCCTCCTTCATCTCGTTTTGCTCTCTTTCACCTTCCTTCCTCTCGTTTCGCTGTCTTTCACCCTCCTTTGTCTCGTTTCGCTCTCTTTCACCTTCTTTCATTTCGTTTCACTCTCTTTCTCCCTCCTTCGTGTCGTTTCGCTGTCTTCCAACCTCCTTCATCTCGTTTCGCTCTCTTTCAACCTCCTTCGTCTCGTTTCGCTCTCTTTCACCCTCCTTCTTCTCGTTTCGCTCTGTTCCACCCGCCTTCGTCTCGTTTCGCCCTCTTTCATCCTCCTTCGTCTCGTTTCACTCTCTTTCACCCTCCTTCGTCTCGTTTCGTTCTCTTTCACCCTCCTTCGTCTCGCTCCGCTCTCTTTCACCCTCCTTCGACTCCTTTCGCTCTCTTTCACCCTCCTTCATCTCGTTTCGCTCTGTTTCACACTCCTTCGTCTCGTTTCGCTCTCTTTGACCCTCCTTTGTCTCGTTTCGCTCTCTTTGACCCTCCTTCATCTCGTTTCGCTCTCTTTCACCCTCCTTCGTCTCGTTTCGCTCTCTTTCACCCTCCTTATTCTCGTTTCGCTCACTTTCACCCTCCTTCGTCTCGTTCCGCTCTCTTTGACCCTCCTTTGTCTCGTTTCGCTCTCTTTCACCTTTCTTCGCCTCGTTTCGCTCTGTTTCACACTCCTTCGTCTCGTTTTGCTCTCTTTCACCCTCCTTCGTCTCGTTTCGCTCGCTTTCACCCACCATCGTCTCGTTTCGCTATCTTTGACCATCCTTCATCTCGTTTCGCTCTCTTTGACCCTCCTTCGTCTCGTTTAGCTCTTTTTCATCCTCCTTCTTTCTTGTTTCGCTCTCTTTCACCCTCCTTCGCCTCGTTTCGGTCTCTTTCATCCTCCTTCATCTCGTTTCGTTCTCTTTCACCCTCCATCGTCTCGTTTCGCTATCTTTGACCATCCTTCATCTCGTTTCGCTCTCTTTGACCCTCCTTCGTCTCGTTTAGCTCTTTTTCATCCTCCTTCGTCTCGTTTCGCTCTGTTTTACACTCCTTTGTCTCGTTTTGCTCTCTTTCACCCTTCTTCGTCTCGTTTCGCTCTCTTTCACCCTCCTTCGTCTTGTTTCGCTCTGTTCCACCCGCCTTCGTCTCGTTTCGCCCTCTTTCACCCTCCTTCGTCTCGTTTCACTCTCTTTCACCCTCCTTCGTCTCGTTTCGTTCTCTTTCACCCTCCTTCGTCTCGCTCCGCTCTCTTTCACCCTCCTTCGACTCCTTTCGCTCTCTTTCACCCTCCTTCGTCTCTTTTCGCTCTCTTTCACCCTCCTTCATCTCCTTTCACTCTCTTTCACCCTCCATCGTCTTGTTTCGCTCTCTTTCGCCCACCTTCGTCTCGTTTCGCTCTCTTTCACCCTCCACCATCTCATTTCGCTCTCTTTCACCCTCTTTCGTCTCGTTTCGCTCTCTTTGACTCTCCTTCGTCTCGTATCGCTGTCTTTCATCCTCCTTCGTCTCGTTTCGCTCTCTTTCACCCTCCGTCGTCTTGTTTCGCTCTCTTTCACCCTCCATCGTCTCGTTTCGCTCTCTTTCATCCTCCTTCGTCTCGTTTCGCTCACTTTCACCCTCCTTTGTCTCTTTTCGCTCTCTTTCACATACCTTCATCTCGTTTCGCTCTCATTCACCCTCCATCGTCTGGTTTCGCTCTCTTTCACCCTCCTTCGTCTTGTTTCGCTCTCTTTCACCCTCCTTCGTCTCGTTTCGCTCTCTTTCACCCTCCTTCATCTCGTTTCGCTCCCTTTCACCCTCCTTTGTCTCGTTTCGCTCTCTTTCACCTACCTTCATCTCGTTTCACTCTCTTTCACCCTCCTTCGTCTCGTTTCGCTGTCTTCCAACCTCCTTCATCTCGTTTCGCTCTCTTTCAACCTCCTTCGTCTCGTTTCGCTCTCTTTCACCCTCCTTCTTCTCGTTTCGCTCTGTTCCACCCGCCTTCGCCTCGTTTCGCCCTCTTTCACCCTCCTTCGTCTCGTTTCACTCTCTTTCACCCTCCTTCGTCTCGTTTCGTTCTCTTTCACCCTCCTTCATCTCGCTCCGCTCTCTTTCACCCTCCTTCGACTCCTTTCGCTCTCTTTCACCCTCCTTCGTCTCGTTTCGCTCTGTTTCACACTCCTTCGTCTCGTTTTGCTCTCTTTCACCCTCCTTCGTCTCGTTTCGCTCACTTTCACCCTCCTTTGTCTCTTTTCGCTCTCTTTCACATACCTTCATCTCGTTTCGCTCTCTTTCACCCTCCATCGCCTGGTTTCGCTCTCTTTCACCCTCCTTCGTCTTGTTTCGCTCTCTTTCACCCTCCTTCGTCTCGTTTCGCTCTCTTTCACCCTCCTTCATCTCGTTTCGCTCCCTTTCACCCTCCTTTGTCTCGTTTCGCTCTCTTTCACCTTCCTTCATCTCGTTTCACTCTCTTTCACCCTCCTTCGTCTCGTTTCGCTGTCTTCCAACCTCCTTCATCTCGTTCCGCTCTCTTTCAACCTCCTTCGTCTCGTTTCGCTCTCTTTCACCCTCCTTCTTCTCGTTTCGCTCTGTTCCACCCGCCTTCGCCTCGTTTCGCCCTCTTTCACCCTCCTTCGTCTCGTTTCACTCTCTTTCACCCTCCTTCGTCTCGTTTCGTTCTCTTTCACCCTCCTTCATCTCGCTCCGCTCTCTTTCACCCTCCTTCGACTCCTTTCGCTCTCTTTCACCCTCCTTCGTCTCGTTTCGCTCTGTTTCACACTCCTTCGTCTCGTTTTGCTCTCTTTCACCCTCCTTCGTCTCGTTTCGCTCTCTTTCACCCTCCTTCGTCTTGTTTCGCTCACTTTCACCTACCTTCATCTCGTTTCGCTCTCTTTCACCCTCCTTCATCTTGTTTCGGTCTCTTTCACACTCCTTTGTCTTGTTTCGCTCTGTTTCACACTCCTTCGTCTCGTTTTGCTCTCTTTCACCCTCCTTCGTCTCGTTTCGCTCTCTTTCATCCTCCTTCGTCTCGTTTCGTTCTCTTTCACCCGCCATCATCTCGTTTCGCAATCTTTGACCATCCTTCATCTCGTTTCGCTCTCTTTGACCCTCCTTCATCTCGTTTAGCTCTCTTTCATACTCCTTCGTCTCGTTTCGCTCTGTTTTACACTCCTTCATCTCGTTTTGTTCTCTTTCACCCTTCTTCGTCTCGTTTCGTTCTCTTTCACCCTCCTTCGTCTCGCTCCACTCTCTTTCACACTCCGTCGACTCCTTTCGCTCTCTTTCACCCTCCTTCGTCTCGTTTCGCTCTCTTTCACCCTCCTTCGTCTCGTTTCGCTCTCTTTCACCCTCCTTCATCTCGTTTTGCTCTCTTTCACCTTCCTTCCTCTCGTTTCGCTGTCTTTCACCCTCCTTTGTCTCGTTTCGCTCTCTTTCACCTTCTTTCATTTCGTTTCACTCTCTTTCTCCCTCCTTCGTGTCGTTTCGCTGTCTTCCAACCTCCTTCATCTCGTTTCGCTCTCTTTCAACCTCCTTCGTCTCGTTTCGCTCTCTTTCACCCTCCTTCTTCTCGTTTCGCTCTGTTCCACCCGCCTTCGTCTCGTTTCGCCCTCTTTCATCCTCCTTCGTCTCGTTTCACTCTCTTTCACCCTCCTTCGTCTCGTTTCGTTCTCTTTCACCCTCCTTCGTCTCGCTCCGCTCTCTTTCACCCTCCTTCGACTCCTTTCGCTCTCTTTCACCCTCCTTCATCTCGTTTCGCTCTGTTTCACACTCCTTCGTCTCGTTTTGCTCTCTTTCACCCTCCTTCGTCTCGTTTCGCTCTCTTTCACCCTCCTTCATCTTGTTTCGCTCTGTTGCACTCGCCTTTGTCTCGTTTTGCCCTCTTTCACCCTCCTTCGTCTTGTTTCGCTCTCTTTCACCCTCCATCTTCTCGTTTCGCTCTCTTTCACTCTCCTTCGTCTCGTTTCGCTTACTTTCACCTACCTTCATCTCGTTTCGCTCTCTTTCACCCTCCTTCGTCTTGTTTCGGTCTCTTTCACACTCCTTTGTCTTGTTTCGCTCTCTTTCACCCACCTTCATCTTGTTTCGGTCTCTTTCATCCTCCTTCGTCTCGTTTCGTTCTCTTTCACCCGCCATCGTCTCGTTTCGCTATCTTTGACCATCCTTCATCTCGTTTCGCTCCCTTTGACCCTCCTTCGTCTCGTTTAGCTCTCTTTCATACTCCTTCGTCTCGTTTCGCTCTGTTTTACACTCCTTCATCTCGTTTTGTTCTCTTTCACCCTTCTTCGTCTCGTTTCGTTCTCTTTCACCCTCCTTCATCTTGTTTCGCTCTGTTCTACCCGCCTTCGTCTCGTTTCGCCCTCTTTCACCCTCCTTCTTCTCGTTTCACTCTCTTTCACACTCCTTCGTCTCGTTTCGTTCTCTTTCACCCTCCTTCGTCTCGCTCCACTCTCTTTCACCCTCCTTCGACTCCTTTCGCTCTCTTTCACCCTCCTTCGTCTCGTTTCGCTCTCTTTCACCCTCCTTCGTCTCTTTTCGCTCTCTTTCACCTACCTTCATCTCGTTTCGCTCTCTTTCACCCTCCATCGTCTGGTTTCGCTCTCTTTCACCCTCCTTCATCTTGTTTCGCTCTCTTTCACCTTCCTTCGTCTCGTTTCGCTCTCTTTCACCCTCCTTCATCTCGTTTCGCTCCCTTTCACCCTCCTTGTCTCGTTTCGCTGTCTTTCACCTTCCTTCGTCTCGTTTCACTCTCTTTCACCCTCCTTCGTCTCGTTTCGCTGTCTTCCAACCTCCTTCATCTCGTTTCGCTCTCTTTCAACCTCCTTCGTCTCGTTTCGCTCTCTTTCACCCTCCTTCTTCTCGCTCCACTCTCTTTCACCCTCCTTCGACTCCTTTCGCTCTCTTTCACCCTCCTTCGTCTCGTTTCGCTCTCTTTCACCCTCCTTCGTCTCGTTTCGCTCTCTTTCACCCTCCTTCGTCTCGTTTTGCTCTCTTTCACCCTCCTTCATCTCGTTTTGCTCTCTTTCACCTTCCTTCCTCTCGTTTCGCTGTCTTTCACCCTCCTTCGTCTTGTTTCACTCTCTTTCACCCTCCTTCGTCTCGTTTCGCTCTCTTTCACCCTCCACCGTCTCGTTTCGCTCTCTTTCACCCTCCTTCGTCTCGTTTCGCTCTCTTTCACCCTCCTTCGTCTTGTATCGCTCTGTTGCACCCGCCTTCGTCTCGTTTCGCCTACTTTCACCCTCCTTCGTCTCGTTTCGTTCTCTTTCACCCTCCTTCCTCTCGTTTCGCTCTCTTTCAACCTCCTTCTTCTCGTTTCGCTCTCTTTCACCCTCCTTTGTCTCGTTTCGCTCTCTTTGACCCTCCTTCATCTCGTTTCGCTCTCTTTCACCCTCCTTCGTCTCGTTTCGCTCTCTTTCACCCTCCTTATTCTCGTTTCGCTCACTTTCACCCTCCTTCGTCTCGTTCCGCTCTCTTTCACCCTCCTTCGTCTTGTTTCGGTCTCTTTCACCCTCCTTCGTCTCGTTCCACTCTCTTTCACCCTCCTTCGACTCCTTTCGCTCTCTTTCACCCTCCTTTATCTCATTTCGCTCTCTTTCACCCTCCTTCGTCTCCTTTCGCTCTCTTTCACCCTCCATCGTCTTGTTTCGCTCTCTTTCACCCTCCTTCGTCTCGTTTCGTACTCTTTCACCCTCCACCGTCTCATTTCGCTCTCTTTTACTCTCTTTCGTCTCGTATCGCTCTCTTTGACCCTCCTTCGTCTCGTTTCGCTCTCTTTCACTCTCCTTCGTCTCGTTTCGCTCTGTTTCACACTCCTTCGTATTGATTTGATCTCTTTCACCCTCCTTCGTCTCGTTTCGCTCTCTTTCACCCTCCGTCGTCTTGTTTCACTCTCTTTCACCCTCCATCGTCGCATTTCGCTCTCTTTCATCCTCCTTCGTCTCGTTTCGCTCACTTTCACCCTCCTTTGTCTCATTTCGCTCCCTTTCACCCTCCTTTGTCTCGTTTTGCTCACTTTCACCTTCCTTCGTCTCGTTTCACTCTCTTTCACGCTCCTTCGTCTCGTTTCGCTCTCTTCCAACCTCCTTCATCTCATTTCGCTCTCTTTCACCCTCCTTCATCTCGTTTCGCTCTCTTTCACCCTCCTAGATCTCGTTTCGCTCTCTTTCACCCTCCTTCTTCTCGTTTCGCTCTCTTTCAACCTCCTTCGTCTCGTTTCGCTCTCTTTCACCCTCCTTCGTCTCGTTCCACTCTCTTTCACCCTCCTTCGACTCCTTTCACTCTCTTTCACCTTTCTTCGTCTCGTTTTGCTCTCTTTCACCCTCCTTCGTCTCCTTTCGCTCTCTTTCACCCTCCTTCGTCTCGTTTCGCTCTCTTTCACCTTTGTTCGTCTCGTTTCGCTCTCTTTCACCATCCTTCGTCTCGTTTCGCTCCCTTTCACCCTCCTTCGTCTCGTTTCGCTCTCTTTCACCCTCCATCGTCTTGTTTCGCTCTCTTTCACCCTCCTTCGTCTCCTTTCGCTCTCTTTCACCCTCCTTCGTCTCGTGTCGCTCTCTTTGACCCTCCTTCGTCTCGTTTAGCTCTCTTTCATCCTCCTTCGTCTCGTTTCGCACTGTTTCACTCTCCTTCGTCTCGTTTTGCTCTCTTTCACCCTCCTTCGTCTCGTTTCGCTCTCTTTCACCCTCCTTCGTCTTATTTCGCTCTGTTGCACCCGCCTTCGTCTCATCTCGCACTCTTTCATCCTCCTTCGACTTGTTTCGCTCTCTTTCGCCCACCTTCGTCTCGTTTCGCTCTCTTTCACCTTCTTTCATCTCGTTTCACTCTCTTTCACCCTCCTTCGTGTCGTTTCGCTGTCTTCCAACCTCCTTCATCTCGTTTCGCTCTCTTTCAACCTCCTTCGTCTCGTTTCGCTCTCTTTCACCCTCCTTCTTCTCGTTTCGCTCTGTTCCACCCTCCTTCGTCTCGTTTCGCCCTCTTTCATCCTCCTTCGTCTCGTTTCACTCTCTTTCACCCTCCTTCGTCTCGTTTCGTTCTCTTTCACCCTCCTTCGTCTCGCTCCGCTCTCTTTCACCCTCCTTCGACTCCTTTCGCTCTCTTTCACCCTCCTTCATCTCGTTTCGCTCTGTTTCACACTCCTTCGTCTCGTTTTGCTCTCTTTCACCCTCCTTCGTCTCGTTTCGCTCTCTTTCACCCTCCTTCATCTTGTTTCGCTCTGTTGCACTCGCCTTTGTCTCGTTTTGCCCTCTTTCACCCTCCTTCGTCTTGTTTCGCTCTCTTTCACCCTCCATCTTCTCGTTTCGCTCTCTTTCACTCTCCTTCGTCTCGTTTCGCTTACTTTCACCTACCTTCATCTCGTTTCGCTCTCTTTCACCCTCCTTCGTCTTCTTTCGGTCTCTTTCACACTCCTTTGTCTTGTTTCGCTCTCTTTCACCCACCTTCATCTTGTTTCGGTCTCTTTCATCCTCCTTCGTCTCGTTTCGTTCTCTTTCACCCGCCATCGTCTCGTTTCGCTATCTTTGACCATCCTTCATCTCGTTTCGCTCCCTTTGACCCTCCTTCGTCTCGTTTAGCTCTCTTTCATACTCCTTCGTCTCGTTTCGCTCTGTTTTACACTCCTTCATCTCGTTTTGTTCTCTTTCACCCTTCTTCGTCTCGTTTCGGTCTCTTTCACCCTCCTTCGTCTCGTTCCTCTCTCTTTCACAATCCTTCGACTCCTTTCGCTCTCTTTCACTCTCCTTCATCTCATTTCGCTCTCTTTCACCCTCCTTCGTCTCCATTCACTCTCTTTCACCCTCCTTCGTCTCTTTTCACTCTCTTTCACCCTCCTTCGTCTCGTTTCGTTCTCTTTCACCCTCCTTCGTCTCGCTCCGCTCTCTTTCACCCTCCTTCGACTCCTTTCGCTCTCTTTCACCCTCCTTCGTCTCGTTACGCTCTCTTTCACCCTCCTTCATCTCGTTTCGCTCTCTTTCACCCTCCTTCTTCTCGTTTCGCTCTCTTTCACCCTCCTTTGTCTCGTTTCGCTCTCTTTGACCCTCCTTCGTCTCGTTTCGCTCTCTTTCACCCTCCTTCGTCTCGTTTTGCTCTCTTTCACCCTCCTTCTTCTCGTTTCGCTCACTTTCACCCTCCTTCGTCTCGTTCCGCTCTCTTTCACCCTCCTTCGTCTTGTTTCGGTCTCTTTCACCCTCCTTCGTCTCGTCCAACCTCTTTCACCCTCCTTCGACTCCTTTCGCTCTCTTTCACCCTCCTTTATCTCTTTTCACTCTCTTTCACCCTCCTTCGTCTCGTTTCACTCTCTTTCACCCTCCACCGTCTCATTTCGCTCTCTTTTACCCTCTTTCATCTCGTTTCGCTCTCTTTGACCCTTCTTCGTCTCGTTTAGCTCTCTTTCATCCTCCTTCATCTCATTTCGCTCTGTTTCACACTCCTTCATCTCGTTTTGCTCTCCTTCACCCTTCTTCGTCTCGTTTCGCTCTCTTTCACCCTCCTTCGTCTTGTTTCGCTCTGTTCCACCCGCCTCCGTCTCGTTTCGCCCTCTTTCACTCTCCTTCGTCTCGTTTCACTCTCTTTCACCCTCCTTCGACTCCTTTCGCTCTCTTTCACCCTCCTTCATCTCGTTTCGCTCTCTTTCATCTTCTTCGTCTCGTTTCGCTCTCTTTCACCCTCCTTCTTCTCGTTTCGCTCACTTTCACCCTCCTTCGTCTTGTTCCGCTCTCTTTCACCCTCGTTCATCTCATTTCGCTCTCTTTCATCCTCCTTCATCTCGTTTCGGTTTCTTTCACCCTCCTTCGTCTCGTTTCGCTCTCTTTCAACTTTCCTCGTCTCGTTTCGCTCTCTTTCACCATTTTTCATCTCGTTTCGCTCTCCTTTACCGTCCTTCGTCTCGTTTCGCTCCCTTACACCCTCATTTGTCTCGTTTCGCTCTCTTTCACCCTCCTTTCTCTCGTTTCGCTCTCTTTCTCCCTCCATCGTCTTGTTTCGCTCTCTTTCACCCTCCTTCGTCTCGTTTCGCTCTCTTTCACCCTCCACCTTCTCGTTTCGCTCTCTTTTACCCTGTTTCGGTCTCTTTCACCCTCCTTCGTCTCGTTCCTCTCTCTTTCACAATCCTTCGACTCCTTTCGCTCTCTTTCACTCTCCTTCATCTCATTTCGCTCTCTTTCACCCTCCTTCGTCTCCATTCACTCTCTTTCACCCTCCTTCGTCTCGTTTCGCTCTCTTTCACCTTTCTTCGTCTCGTTTCGCTCTCTTTCACCCTCCTTCATCTCGTTTCGCTCCCTTTTACCCTCCTTCGTCTCGTTTCGCTCCCTTTCACCCTCCTTTGTCTTGTTTCGCTCTCTTTCAACCTCCTTCCTCTCGTATCGCTCTCTTTCATCCTCCATCGTCTTGTTTCGCTCTCTTTCACCCTCCTTCTTCTTGTTTCGCTCTCTTTCACCCTCCTTTGTCTCGTTTCGCTCTCTTTCACCCTCCTTCGTCTCGTTTCGCTCTCTTTGACCATCCTTCATCTCGTTTCGCACTCTTTCACATTCCATCCTCTCGTTTCGCTCTCTTTCACCCTCCATCGTCTCGTTTCGCTCTCTTTCACCCTCCTTCGTCTAGTTTCGCTCTCTTTCACCCTCCCCATCTTGTTTCCCTCTCTTTTACACTCTTTCGTCTCGTTTCGCCCTCTTTTACCCTCCTTCATCTCGTTTCGCTCTCTTTCATGCTCCTTCGTCTCGCTTCGCCCTGTTTCACCCTCCTTCAAGTCGTTTCGCCCTCTTTGACCTTCCTTCATCTCGTTTCGCTCTCTTTGACCCTCCTTCGTCTCGATTAGCTCTCTTTCATCCTCCTTCATCTCGTTTCGCTCTGTTTTACACTCCTTCGTCTCGTTTTGCTCTCTTTCACCCTCCTTCGTCTCGTTTCGCTCTCTTTCACCCTCCTTCACCTTGTTTAGCTCTGTTCCACCCGCCTTCATCTCGTTTCGCCCTCTTTCACCCTCCTTCGTCTCGTTTCACTCTCTTTCGCCCCTCTTCGTCTTGTTTTGTTCTCTTTCACCCTCCTTCATCTCGCTCCGCTCTCTTTCACCCTCCTTCGACTCCATTTGGTCTCTTTCACCCTCCTTCGTCTCGTTTCGCTCTCTTTCACCCTCCTTCACCTTGTTTAGCTCTGTTCCACCCGCCTTCATCTCGTTTCGCCCTCTTTCACCCTCCTTGGTCTCGTTTCACTCTCTTTCGCCCCTCTTCGTCTCATTTTGTTCTCTTTCACCCTCCTTCATCTCGCTCCGCTCTCTTTCACCCTCCTTCGACTCCATTCGCTCTCTTTCACCCTCCTTCGTCTCGTTTCGCTCTCTTTCACCCTCCTTCGTCTCGTTTCGCTCTCTTTCGCCCTCCTTCATCTTGTTTCGCTCTCTTTCAGCCTCCTTCCTCTCGTTTCGCACTTTTTCACCCTCCATCGTCTGGTTTCGCTCTCTTTCACCCTCCTTCGTCTCGTTTCGCTGTCTTTGACCCTCCTTCATCTCGTTTCGCTCTCTTTCACCCTCCTTCGTCTCGTTCCACTCTCTTTCACCCTCCTTCGACTCCTTTCAAACTCTTTCACCCTCCTTCGTCTCATTTCGCTATCTTTCACCCACATTCGTCTCCTTTCGCTCTCTTTCACCCTCCTTCGTCTCGTTTCGCTCTCTTTCAACCTCCTTCATCTCGTTTCGCTCTATTTCACCTTCTTTCCTCTCGTTTCGCTGTCTTTCACCCTCCTTCGTCTTGTTTCCCTCTCTTTCACCCTCCTTCGTCTCGTTTCGGTCTCTTTCACCCTCCACCGTCTCGTTTTGCTGGCTTTCACCCTCCTTCGTCTCGTTTCGCTCTCTTTCACCCTCCTTCATCTCGTTTCAATCTCTTTCACCCTCCTTCGTCTCGTTTCGCTCTCTTTCACCCTGCTTCGTCTTGTTCCGCTCTCTTTCACCTTCCTTCCTCTTGTTTCGCTGACTTTCACCTTCCTTCGTCTTGTTTCGCTCTCTTTCACCCTCCTTCATCTCGTTTAGCTCTCTTTCATCCTCCTTCGTCTCGTTTCGCTCTGTTTTACACTCCTTCGTCTTGTTTTGCTCTCTTTCACCCTTCTTCGTCTCGTTTCGCTGTTTTTCACCCTCCTTCGTCTTGTTTCGCTCTGTTCCACCCGCCTTCGTCTCGTTTCGCCCTCTTTCACTCTCCTTCATCTCGTTTCACTCTCTTTCACCCTCCTTCATCTTGTTTCGTTCTCTTTCACCCTCCTACGTCTCGCTCCGCTCTCTTTCACCCTCCTTGGACTCCTTTCGCTCTCTTTCACCATCCTTCGTCTCGTATCGCTCTCTTTCATCCTCCTTCATCTCGTTTTGCTCTGTTTTACACTCCTTCGTCTCGTTTTGCTCTCTTTCACCCTTGTTCGTCTCGTTTCGCTCTCTTTCACCCTCCTTCGTCTTGTTTCGCTCTGTTCCACCCGCCTCGGTCTCGTTTCGCCCTCTTTCACCCTCCTTCGTCTCGTTTCACTCTCTTGCACCCTCCTTCGTCTCGTTTCGTTCTCTTTCACCCTCCTTCGTCTCGCTCCGCTCTCTTTCACCCTCCTTCGACTCCTTTCGCTCTCTTTCACCCTCCTTCGTCTCGTTTCGCTCTCTTTCACCCTCCTTCATCTCGTTTCGCTCTCTTTCCCCCTCCTTCCTCTCGTTTTGCTCTCTTTCAACCTCCTTCTTATCGTTTCGCTCTCTTTCACCCTCCTTTGTCTCGTTTCGCTCTCTTTGACCCTCCTTCATCTCGTTTCGCTCTCTTTCACCCTCCTTCGTCTCGTTTCGCTCACTTTCACCCTCCTTCTTCTCGTTTCGCTCACTTTCACCCTCCTTCGTCTCGTTCTGCTCTCTTTCACCCTCCTTCGTCTCGTTTCGGTCTCTTTCACCCTCCTTCGTCTCGTTCCACTCTCTTTGACCCTCCTTCGACTCCTTTCGCTCTCTTTCACCCTCATTTATCTCATTTCACTCTCTTTCACCCTCCTTCGTCTCCTTTCGCTCTCTTTCACCCTCCATCGTCTTGTTTCGCTCTCTGTCACCCTCCTTCGTCTCGATTCGCTCTCTTTCACCCTCCACCGTCTCGTTTCGCTCTCTTTCACCCTCCTTCGTCTCGTTTAGCTCTCTTTCATCCCCCTTCGTCTCGTTTCGCTCTGTTTTACACTCCTTTGTCTTGTTTTGCTCTCTTTCACCCTCCTTCGTCTCGCTCCGCTCTCTTTCACCCTCCTTCGACTCCTTTCGCTCTCTTTCACCCTCCTTCGTCTCGTTTCGCTCTCTTTCACCCTCCTTCCTCTCGTTTTGCTCTCTTTCAACCTCCTTCTTATCGTTTCGCTCTCTTTCACCCTCCTTTGTCTCGTTTCGCTCTCTTTGACCCTCCTTCATCTCGTTTCGCTCTCTTTCACCCTCCTTCGTCTCGTTTCGCTCTCTTTCACCCTCCTTCTTCTCGTTTTGCTCACTTTCACCCTCCTTCGTCTCGTTCTGCTCTCTTTCACCCTCCTTCGTCTCGTTTCGGTCTCTTTCACCCTCCTTCGTCTCGTTCCACTCTCTTTGACCCTCCTTCGACTCCTTTCGCTCTCTTTCACCCTCATTTATCTCATTTCACTCTCTTTCACCCTCCTTCGTCTCCTTTCGCTCTCTTTCACCCTCCATCGTCTTGTTTCGCTCTCTGTCACCCTCCTTCGTCTCGATTCGCTCTCTTTCACCCTCCACCGTCTCGTTTCGCTCTCTTTCACCCTCCTTCGTCTCGTTTAGCTCTCTTTCATCCCCCTTCGTCTCGTTTCGCTCTGTTTTACACTCCTTTGTCTTGTTTTGCTCTCTTTCACCCTCCTTCGTCTCGCTCCGCTCTCTTTCACCCTCCTTCGACTCCTTTCGCTCTCTTTCACCCTCCTTCGTCTCGTTTCGCTCTATTTCACCTTCTTTCCTCTCGTTTCGCTGTCTTTCACCCTCCTTCGTCTTGTTTCCCTCTCTTTCACCCTCCTTCGTCTCGTTTCGGTCTCTTTCACCCTCCACCGTCTCGTTTTGCTGGCTTTCACCCTCCTTCGTCTCGTTTCGCTCTCTTTCACCCTCCTTCATCTCGTTTCAATCTCTTTCACCCTCCTTCGTCTCGTTTCGCTCTCTTTCACCCTGCTTCGTCTTGTTCCGCTCTCTTTCACCTTCCTTCCTCTTGTTTCGCTGACTTTCACCTTCCTTCGTCTTGTTTCGCTCTCTTTCACCCTCCTTCATCTCGTTTAGCTCTCTTTCATCCTCCTTCGTCTCGTTTCGCTCTGTTTTACACTCCTTCGTCTTGTTTTGCTCTCTTTCACCCTTCTTCGTCTCGTTTCGCTGTTTTTCACCCTCCTTCGTCTTGTTTCGCTCTGTTCCACCCGCCTTCGTCTCGTTTCGCCCTCTTTCACTCTCCTTCATCTCGTTTCACTCTCTTTCACCCTCCTTCATCTTGTTTCGTTCTCTTTCACCCTCCTACGTCTCGCTCCGCTCTCTTTCACCCTCCTTGGACTCCTTTCGCTCTCTTTCACCATCCTTCGTCTCGTATCGCTCTCTTTCATCCTCCTTCATCTCGTTTTGCTCTGTTTTACACTCCTTCGTCTCGTTTTGCTCTCTTTCACCCTTGTTCGTCTCGTTTCGCTCTCTTTCACCCTCCTTCGTCTTGTTTCGCTCTGTTCCACCCGCCTCGGTCTCGTTTCGCCCTCTTTCACCCTCCTTCGTCTCGTTTCACTCTCTTGCACCCTCCTTCGTCTCGTTTCGTTCTCTTTCACCCTCCTTCGTCTCGCTCCGCTCTCTTTCACCCTCCTTCGACTCCTTTCGCTCTCTTTCACCCTCCTTCGTCTCGTTTCGCTCTCTTTCACCCTCCTTCATCTCGTTTCGCTCTCTTTCCCCCTCCTTCCTCTCGTTTTGCTCTCTTTCAACCTCCTTCTTATCGTTTCGCTCTCTTTCACCCTCCTTTGTCTCGTTTCGCTCTCTTTGACCCTCCTTCATCTCGTTTCGCTCTCTTTCACCCTCCTTCGTCTCGTTTCGCTCACTTTCACCCTCCTTCTTCTCGTTTCGCTCACTTTCACCCTCCTTCGTCTCGTTCTGCTCTCTTTCACCCTCCTTCGTCTCGTTTCGGTCTCTTTCACCCTCCTTCGTCTCGTTCCACTCTCTTTGACCCTCCTTCGACTCCTTTCGCTCTCTTTCACCCTCATTTATCTCATTTCACTCTCTTTCACCCTCCTTCGTCTCCTTTCGCTCTCTTTCACCCTCCATCGTCTTGTTTCGCTCTCTGTCACCCTCCTTCGTCTCGATTCGCTCTCTTTCACCCTCCACCGTCTCGTTTCGCTCTCTTTCACCCTCCTTCGTCTCGTTTAGCTCTCTTTCATCCCCCTTCGTCTCGTTTCGCTCTGTTTTACACTCCTTTGTCTTGTTTTGCTCTCTTTCACCCTCCTTCGTCTCGCTCCGCTCTCTTTCACCCTCCTTCGACTCCTTTCGCTCTCTTTCACCCTCCTTCGTCTCGTTTCGCTCTCTTTCACCCTCCTTCCTCTCGTTTTGCTCTCTTTCAACCTCCTTCTTATCGTTTCGCTCTCTTTCACCCTCCTTTGTCTCGTTTCGCTCTCTTTGACCCTCCTTCATCTCGTTTCGCTCTCTTTCACCCTCCTTCGTCTCGTTTCGCTCTCTTTCACCCTCCTTCTTCTCGTTTTGCTCACTTTCACC
Source organism: Scyliorhinus torazame (assembly GCF_047496885.1). NCBI lineage: Eukaryota > Metazoa > Chordata > Chondrichthyes > Carcharhiniformes > Scyliorhinidae > Scyliorhinus > Scyliorhinus torazame. Next base: position 1,088,604 of record NW_027307785.1, read on the forward strand.
CTCCTTCGTCTCGTTCTGCTCTCTTTCACCCTCCTTCGTCTCGTTTCGGTCTCTTTCACCCTCCTTCGTCTCGTTCCACTCTCTTTGACCCTCCTTCGACTCCTTTCGCTCTCTTTCACCCTCATTTATCTCATTTCACTCTCTTTCACCCTCCTTCGTCTCCTTTCGCTCTCTTTCACCCTCCATCGTCTTGTTTCGCTCTCTGTCACCCTCCTTCGTCTCGATTCGCTCTCTTTCACCCTCCACCGTCTCGTTTCGCTCTCTTTCACCCTCCTTCGTCTCGTTTAGCTCTCTTTCATCCCCCTTCGTCTCGTTTCGCTCTGTTTTACACTCCTTTGTCTTGTTTTGCTCTCTTTCACCCTCCTTCGTCTCGCTCCGCTCTCTTTCACCCTCCTTCGACTCCTTTCGCTCTCTTTCACCCTCCTTCGTCTCGTTTCGCTCTCTTTCACCCTCCTTCCTCTCGTTTTGCTCTCTTTCAACCTCCTTCTTATCGTTTCGCTCTCTTTCACCCTCCTTTGTCTCGTTTCGCTCTCTTTGACCCTCCTTCATCTCGTTTCGCTCTCTTTCCCCCTCCTTCCTCTCGTTTTGCTCTCTTTCAACCTCCTTCTTATCGTTTCGCTCTCTTTCACCCTCCTTTGTCTCGTTTCGCTCTCTTTGACCCTCCTTCATCTCGTTTCGCTCTCTTTCACCCTCCTTCGTCTCGTTTCGCTCACTTTCACCCTCCTTCTTCTCGTTTCGCTCACTTTCACCCTCCTTCGTCTCGTTCTGCTCTCTTTCACCCTCCTTCGTCTCGTTTCGGTCTCTTTCACCCTCCTTCGTCTCGTTCCACTCTCTTTGACCCTCCTTCGACTCCTTTCGCTCTCTTTCACCCTCATTTATCTCATTTCACTCTCTTTCACCCTCCTTCGTCTCCTTTCGCTCTCTTTCACCCTCCATCGTCTTGTTTCGCTCTCTGTCACCCTCCTTCGTCTCGATTCGCTCTCTTTCACCCTCCACCGTCTCGTTTCGCTCTCTTTCACCCTCCTTCGTCTCGTTTAGCTCTCTTTCATCCCCCTTCGTCTCGTTTCGCTCTGTTTTACACTCCTTTGTCTTGTTTTGCTCTCTTTCACCCTCCTTCGTCTCGCTCCGCTCTCTTTCACCCTCCTTCGACTCCTTTCGCTCTCTTTCACCCTCCTTCGTCTCGTTTCGCTCTCTTTCACCCTCCTTCCTCTCGTTTTGCTCTCTTTCAACCTCCTTCTTATCGTTTCGCTCTCTTTCACCCTCCTTTGTCTCGTTTCGCTCTCTTTGACCCTCCTTCATCTCGTTTCGCTCTCTTTCACCCTCCTTCGTCTCGTTTCGCTCTCTTTCACCCTCCTTCTTCTCGTTTTGCTCACTTTCACCCTCCTTCGTCTCGTTCTGCTCTCTTTCACCCTCCTTCGTCTCGTTTCGGTCTCTTTCACCCTCCTTCGTCTCGTTCCACTCTCTTTGACCCTCCTTCGACTCCTTTCGCTCTCTTTCACCCTCATTTATCTCATTTCACTCTCTTTCACCCTCCTTCTTCTCCTTTCGCTCTCTTTCACCCTCCATCATCTTGTTTCGCTCTCTGTCACCCTCCTTCATCTCGATTCGCTCTCTTTCACCCTCCACCGTCTCGTTTCGCTCTCTTTCACCCTCCTTCGTCTCGTTCAGCTCTCTTTCATCCTCCTTCGTCTCGTTTCGCTCTGTTTTACACTCCTTTGTCTTGTTTTGCTCTCTTTCACCCTTCTTCGTCTCGTTTCGCTCTCTTTCACCCTCCTTCGTCTTGTTTCGCTCTGTTCCACCCGCCTTCGTCTCGTTTCGCCCTCTTTCACCCTCCTTCGTCTCTTTTCACTCTCTTTCACCCTCCTTCGTCTCGTTTCGTTCTCTTTCACCCTCCTTCATCTCGCTCTGCTCTCTTTCACCCTCCTTCGACTCCTTTCGCTCTCTTTCACCCTCCTTCGTCTCGTTTCGCTCTCTTTCACCCTCCTTCATCTCGTTTCGCTCTCTTTCACCCTCCTTCTTCTCGTTTCGCTCTCTTTCACCCTCCTTTGTCTCGTTTCACTCTCTTCGACCCTCCTTCATCTCGTTTCGCTCTCTTTCACCCTCCTTCGTCTCGTTTCGCTCTCTTTCACCCTCCTTCTTCTCGTTTCGCACACTTTCACCCTCCTTCGTCTCGTTCCGCTCTCTTTCACCCTCCTTCGTCTCGTTTCGGTCTCTTTCACCCTCCTTCATCTCGTTCCACTCTCTTTTACCCTCCTTCGACTCCTTTCGCTCTCTTTCACCCTCCTTTATCTCATTTCACTCTCTTTCACCCTCCTTCGTCTCCTTTCGCTCTCTTTCACCCTCCATCGTCTTGTTTCGCTCTCTGTCACCCTCCTTCGTCTCGTTTCACTCTCTTTCACCCTCCACCGTCTCATTTCGCTCTCTTTTACCCTCTTTCGTCTTGTTTCGCTCTCTTTGACCCTTCTTCATCTCGTTTAGCTCTCTTTCATCCTCCTTCATCTCGTTTCGCTCTGTTTCACACTCCTTCGTCTCGTTTTGCTCTCCTTCACCCTTCTTCGTCTCGTTTCGCTCTCTATCACCCTCCTTCGTCTTGTTTCGCTCTGTTCCACCCGCCTTCGTCTCGTTTCGCCCTCTTTCACCCTCCTTCGTCTCGTTTCACTCTCTTTCACCCTCCTGCGTCTCGTTTCGTTCTCTTTCACCCTCCTTTGTCTCGCTCCGCTCTCTTTCACCCTCCTTCGACTCCTTTCGCTCTCTTTCACCCTCCTTCGTCTCCTTTTGCTCTCTTTCATCCTCTTCGTCTCGTTTCGCTCTCTTTCACCCTCCTTCTTCTTGTTTCGCTCACTTTCACCCTCCTTCGTCTTGTTCCGCTCTCTTTCACCCGCCTTCATCTCGTTTCGCTCTCTTTCACCCTCCTTCGTCTCGTTTCGCTCTCTTTCACCCTCCTTCGTCTCGTTTCGCTCTCTTTCACCTTTCTTCATCTTGTTTCGCTCTCTTTCACCCTCCTTCATCTCGTTTCGCTCTCTTTCACCCTCCTTCGTCTCGTTTCGCTCTCTTTCACCCTCCTTTGTCTCGTTTTGCTCTCTTTCACCCTCCTTCCTCTTTTTTCACTCTCGTTCACCCTCCATCGTCTTGTTTCGCTCTCTTTCACCATCCTTCGTCTCGTTTCGCTCTCTTTGACCCTCCTTTGTCTCGTTTAGCTCTCTTTCATCCTCCTTCGTCTCGTTTCGCTCTGTTTCACACTCCTTCGTCTCGTTTTGCTCTCTTTCACCCTCTTTCATCTCGTTTCGCTCTCTTTCACCCTCCTTCGTCTCGTTTCGGTCTCTTTCACCTTCCTTCCTCGTGTTTCGCTCTCATTCACCCTCCTTCTTCTCGTTTCGCTCTCTTTCACCCTCCTTCGACTCGTTTCGCTCTCTTTCACCCTCCACCGTCTCGTTTCGCTCTCTTTAACCCTCTTTCGTCTTGTTTCGCTCTCTTTGACCCTCCTTCATCTCGTTTCGCTCTGTTTCACACTCCTTCATCTCGTTTTGTTCTCTTGATGAAAGAGGGCCGCCTTGCTGCCGCTAGGCGGCGAGCCCATAGGCTCGCAACACCTGCGCACGAGGTGCGCGCCGCAAAATATTTGCACATTTTAAGAGGCAACAAGTTTGGTTACGGTTAGTGTTAGGGGTTTGCAAAAAGTGTCAAAGTATATTTTTTTATTTTGTTGATTTTTAAAAAAATATATTTTTTTAATTTTTAAAATTTTTGTATAATTATTTTTTTAATTTACAATTTTTTTTTAGGATCTTTACTCACAGAGGGTTGGTATTGTGGTTTGTAACACGTGTTTGGGTTTGTAACAAGTGTTAGGGATGGGGTTTGCATTAGGGTAATGTTTAGCAGTTTGCGTTAGAGTTAGTGGTTTGCAAAAAGTGTCAAAGTCTATTTTTTTTATTTTTGTTGATTTAAAAAAAAAATATTTTTTCAATTTTTAAAATATTTGTATAATTTTTTTTTAATTTTAAATTTTTTTTAAGCTTCTTTACTCACAGAGGGTTGGTATTGGGGTTTGTAAAAAGTGTCAAAAACCTCTTGCACGTCTTGACGAAAGAGGGTTGCCTTGCTGCCGCTAGGCGTCGAGCCCATAGGCTCGCAACATCTGCGCACGTAGTGCGCGCCGCAAAATATTTGCACATTTTAGGAGGCAATAAATTGGGTTACGGTAAGGGGTTTGCAAAAAGTGTCAAAGTATATGTTAGCGGTTTGCGTTAGGGTTAGTGGTTAGCAAAAAGTGTCAAAGTATATTTTTGTATTTTTGTTGATTTAAAAAATATATATTTTTTTAATTTTAAAAATTTTTGTATAATTTTTTTTAAATTAAAAAAAATTTTTTTTAGGATCTTTACTCACAGAGGGTTGCTATTGTGGTTTGTAACAAGTGTTTGGGTTTTTAACAAGTGTTAGGGTTGTTGTTTGCGTTAGGGTTAGGGTTAGGAGTTTGCGTTAGGGTTAGGGGTTTGCAAAAAGTGTCAAAGTATATTTTTTTATTTTTGTTGATTTTGTAAAAAAATATTTTTTTAATTTAAAAATTTTAGTATAATTTTTTTTAATTTAATTTTTTTTAATGTTCTTTACTCACACAGGGTTGGTATTGGGGTTTGTAACAAGTGTTTGGGTTTGTAACAAGTTTGCGTTAGGGTTAGGAGTTTGTGTTAGGGTTAGGGGTTTGCAAAAAGTGTCAAAGTATATATTTTTATTTTTGTTGACTTTTTAAAAAAAAAAAAATTTTTTAAATTTTAAAATGTTTGTATAATTTTTTTTTTAAATGTGAAAAATTTTTTTAGGATCTTTACTCACAGAGGGTTGGTATTGTGGTTTGTAACAAGTGTTTGGGTTTGTAACAAGTGTTAGGGTTTGCGTTAAGGTTAGGGGTTTGCGTTACGGTAAGGGGTTTGCAAAAAGTGTCAAAGAATATTTTTTTATTTTTGTTGATTTTTAAAAAAAATATTTTTTTAATTTTTAAAATTTTTGTATAATTTTTTTTTAAATTTAAAAATTTTTTTTTTAGGTTCTTTACTCACAGTGGGTTGGTATTGTGGTTTGTAACAAGTGTTTGGGTTTGTAACAAGTGTTAGGGTTGGGGTTTGCTTTAGGGTTAGGGTCAGGGGTTTGCGTTAGGGTTAGTGTTTTGCAAAAAGTGACAAAGTATATTTTTTTATTTTTGTTGATTTAAAAAAAAAATTTTAATTTTTAAAATTTTTGTATAATTTTTTTTAAATTTTAAATTTTGTTTTTTAGGTTCAATGCTCACAGAGGGTTGGTATTGGAGTTTCTAACAAGTGTCAAAAAATTCCAGCGGCTCTTGATGAAAAAGGGTCGCCTTGCGGCCGCTAGGCGGCGAACCCACAGGCTCGCAACATCTGCGCACGTAGTGCGCGCCGCAAAATCTTTGCACATTTTAAGAGGCAATAAGTTGGGTTACGGTTAGGTTTAGGGGTTTTCAAAAAGTGTCAAAGCATATTTTTTTATTTTTGTTGATTTTTTAAAAAAAATATTTTTTTAATTTTTAAAATTTTTGTATAATTTTTTTTTAAATTAAAAAATTTTTTTTTTAGGTTCTTTACTCACAAAGGGTTGGTATTGTGGTTTGTAACAAGTGTTTGGGTTTGTAACAAGTGTTAGGGTTGGGGTTTGCGTTACGGTTATGGTTTTGCGTTAGGGTTAGGGGTTTGCAAAAAGTGTCAAAGTATATATATTTTTTTGTTGATTTTTAAAAACAATATTTTGTTAATTTTTAAAATTTTAGTATCATTTTTTTTTTAATTTTAATTTTTTTTTAGGTTCTTTACTCACAGTGGGTTGGTATTGTGGTTTGTAACAAGTGTTTGGGTTTGTAACAAGTGTTAGGGTTGGGGTTGCTTTAGGGTTAGGGTCAGGGGTTTGCGTTAGGGTTAGTGGTTTGCAAAAAGTGACAAAGTATATTTTTTATTTTTGTTGATTTAAAAAAAAAAATTTTTAATTTTTAAAATTTTTGTATAATTTTTTTTTAAATTTTAAATTTTGTTTTTTAGGTTCAATGCTCACAGAGGGTTGGTATTGGAGTTTCTAACAAGTGTCAAAAAATTCCAGCAGCTCTTGATGAAAAAGGGTCGCCTTGCGGCCGCTAGGCGGCGAACCCATAGGCTCGCAACATCTGCGCACGGAGTGCGCGCCGCAAAATCTTTGCACATTTTAAGAGGCAATAAGTTGGGTTACGGTTAGGTTTAGGGGTTTTCAAAAAGTGTCAAAGCATATTTTTTTATTTTTGTTGATTTTTAAAAAAAAATATTTTTTTAATTTTTAAATTTTTTGTATAATTTTTTTTTTAATTAAAAAAATTTTTTTTAGAATCTTAACTCACAGAAGGTTGGTATTGTGGTTTGTAACAAGTGTTTGGGTTTGTAACAAGTGTTAGGCTTTTTGTTTGCGTTAGGGTTAGGAGGTTGCGTTAGGGTTAGGGGTTTGCAAAAAGTGTCAAAGTATATTTTTTTATTTTTGTTGATTTTAAAAAAATATATTTTTTTAATTTAAAAATTATAGTATAATTATTTTTTTAATATAATTTTTTTTTAATGTTCTTTACTCACACAGGGTTTGTATTGGGGTTTGTAACAAGTGTTTGGGTTTGGAACAAGTGTTAGGGTTGGGGTTTGCTTTAGGGTTAGGGTCAGGGGTATGCGTTAGGGTTAGAGGTTTGCAAAAAGTGACAAAGTATATTTTTTTATTTTTGTTGATTTTTTTTTTTTTTTTAATTTTAATTTTTAAAATTTTTGTATAATATTTTTTTAAATTTTAAATTTTGAATTTTAGGTTCTTTACTCACAGAGGGTTGGTATTGGAGTTTGTAACAAGTGTCAAAAAATTCCTGCGGCTCTTGATGAAAGAGGGTCGCCTTGCGGCCGCTAGGCGGCGAGCCCATAGGCTCGCAACATCTGCGCACGGAGTGCGTGCCACAAAATGTTTGCACATTTTAAGAGGCAATAAGTTGGGTTACGGTTAGGGTTCGGGGTTTGCAAAAAGTGTCAAAGTATATTTTTTTATTTTTGTTGATTTTTTAAAAAAAATATTTTTTTAATTTTTAAAATTTTTGTATAATTATTTTTTAAATTTTAAATTATTTTTTTTAGGATCTTTACTCACGGAGGGTTGGTATTGTGGTTTGTAACAAGTGTTTGGGTTTGTAACAAGTGTTAGGGTTGGTGTTTGCGTTAGGGTTAGGTTTAGCGGTTTGCGTTAGGGTTAGTGGTTTACAAAAAGTGTCAAAATATATTTTTTTATTTTTGTTGATTTAAAAAAAAATATTTTTTTAATTTTTAAAATTTTTGTGTAATTTTTTTTTAAATTTAAAATTTTTTTTTTAGGATCTTTACTCACAGAGGGTTGCTATTGTGGTTTGTAACAAGTGTTAGGGTTGTTGTTTGCGTTAGGATTATGGTTAGGAGTTTGCGTTAGGGTTAGGGGTTTGCAAAAAGTGTCAAAGTATATTTTTTTATTTTTGTTGATTTTTAAAAAAAATATTTTTTTAATTTAAAAATGTTAATATAATTTTTTTTAAATGTAATCTTTTTTTTATGTTCTTTACTCACACAGGGTTGGTATTGGGGTTTGTAACAAGTGTTTGGGTTTGTAACTAGTTTGCGTTAGGGTTAGGAGTTTGCATTAGGGTGAGGGGTTTGCAAAAAGTGTCAAAGTATATATATTTTTTTTGTTGATTTTTTAAAAAATATATATTTTTTTTAATTTTAAAATGTTTGTATAATTTTTTTTTAAATGTTAAAATTTTTTTTAGGATCTTTACTCACAGAGGGTTGGTATTGAGGTTTGTAACAAGTGTTTGGGTTTGTAACAAGTGTTAGGGTTGGGGTTTGCGTTAGGGTTAGGTTTAGCGGTTTGTGTTAGGGTTAGTGGTTTACAAAAAGTGTCAAAGTATATTTTTTTATTTTTGTTGATTTTTTAAAAAAATATTTTTTAATTTAAAAATGTTAGTATAATTTTTTTTTAATTTAATTTTTTTTATATGTTCTTTACTCACACAGGGTTTGTATTGGGGTTTGTAACAAGTGTTTCGGTTTGTAACAAGTTTGCGTTAGGGTTAGGAGTTTGCGTTAGGGTCAGGGGTTTGCAAAAAGTGTCAAAGTAATTTTTTTTATTTTTGTTGATTTTTTAAAAAAATATTTTTTTAATTTAAAAATTTTAGTATAATTTTTTTTTAATTTAAATTTTTTTATGTTCTTTACTCACACAGGGTTTGTATTGGGGGTATGTAACAAGTGTTTGGGTTTGTAACAAGTTTGCGTTAGGGTTACGCGTTTGCGTTAGGGCTAGGGGTATGCAAAAAGTGTCAAAGTATATTTTTTTATTTTTGTTGATTTTAAAAAAAATATTTTTTTAATTTTTAAAATTTTGTATAATTTTTTTTAAATTTAATTTTTTTTTTAGGATCTTTACTCACACAGAGTTTGTATTGGGGTTTGTAACAAGTGTTTGGGTTTGGAACAAGTGTTAGGGTTGTTGTTTGCGTTGGGGTTAGGGTTAGGAGTTTGCATTAGGGTTAGGGGTTTGCAAAAAGTGTCACAGTATATTTTTTTGTTTTTGTTGATTTTAAAAAAATATATTTTTTAATTTAAAAATTATAGTATAATTATTTTTTTAATATAATTTTTTTTAATGTTCTTTACTCACACAGGGTTTGTATTGGGGTTTGTAACAAGTGTTTGGGTTTGGAACAAGTGTTAGGGTTGGGGTTTGCTTTAGGGTTAGGGTCAGGGGTATGCGTTAGGGTTAGAGGTTTGCAAAAAGTGACAAAGTATATTTTTTTATTTTTGTTGATTTTTCTTTTTTTTTTAATTTTAATTTTTAAAATTTTTGTATAATTTTTTTTTAAATTTTAAATTTTGAATTTTAGGTTCTTTACTCACAGAGGGTTGGTATTGGAGTTTGTAACAAGTGTCAAAAAATTCCTGCGGCTCTTGATGAAAGAGGGTCGCCTTGCGGCCGCTAGGCGGCAAGCCCATAGGCTCGCAACATCTGCGCACGGAGTGCGTGCCACAAAATGTTTGCACATTTTAAGAGGCAATAAGTTGGGTTACGGTTAGGGTTCGGGGTTTGCAAAAAGTGTCAAAGTATATTTTTTTATTTTTGTTGATTTTTTAAAAAAAATATTTTTTTAATTTTTAAAATTTTTGTATAATTATTTTTTAAATTTTAAATTATTTTTTTTAGGATCTTTACTCACGGAGGGTTGGTATTGTGGTTTGTAACAAGTGTTTGGGTTTGTAACAAGTGTTAGGGTTGGTGTTTGCGTTAGGGTTAGGTTTAGCGGTTTGCGTTAGGGTTAGTGGTTTACAAAAAGTGTCAAAATATATTTTTTTATTTTTGTTGATTTAAAAAAAAATATTTTTTTAATTTTTAAAATTTTTGTGTAATTTTTTTTTAAATTTAAAATTTTTTTTTTAGGATCTTTACTCACAGAGGGTTGCTATTGTGGTTTGTAACAAGTGTTAGGGTTGTTGTTTGCGTTAGGATTATGGTTAGGAGTTTGCGTTAGGGTTAGGGGTTTGCAAAAAGTGTCAAAGTATATTTTTTTATTTTTGTTGATTTTTAAAAAAAATATTTTTTTAATTTAAAAATGTTAATATAATTTTTTTTAAATGTAATCTTTTTTTTATGTTCTTTACTCACACAGGGTTGGTATTGGGGTTTGTAACAAGTGTTTGGGTTTGTAACTAGTTTGCGTTAGGGTTAGGAGTTTGCATTAGGGTGAGGGGTTTGCAAAAAGTGTCAAAGTATATATATTTTTTTTGTTGATTTTTTTAAAAATATATATTTTTTTTAATTTTAAAATGTTTGTATAATTTTTTTTTAAATGTTAAAATTTTTTTTAGGATCTTTACTCACAGAGGGTTGGTATTGAGGTTTGTAACAAGTGTTTGGGTTTGTAACAAGTGTTAGGGTTGGGGTTTGCGTTAGGGTTAGGTTTAGCGGTTTGTGTTAGGGTTAGTGGTTTACAAAAAGTGTCAAAGTATATTTTTTTATTTTTGTTGATTTTTTAAAAAAATATTTTTTAATTTAAAAATGTTAGTATAATTTTTTTTTAATTTAATTTTTTTTATATGTTCTTTACTCACACAGGGTTTGTATTGGGGTTTGTAACAAGTGTTTCGGTTTGTAACAAGTTTGCGTTAGGGTTAGGAGTTTGCGTTAGGGTCAGGGGTTTGCAAAAAGTGTCAAAGTAATTTTTTTTATTTTTGTTGATTTTTTAAAAAAATATTTTTTTAATTTAAAAATTTTAGTATAATTTTTTTTTAATTTAAATTTTTTTATGTTCTTTACTCACACAGGGTTTGTATTGGGGGTATGTAACAAGTGTTTGGGTTTGTAACAAGTTTGCGTTAGGGTTACGCGTTTGCGTTAGGGCTAGGGGCATGCAAAAAGTGTCAAAGTATATTTTTTTATTTTTGTTGATTTTAAAAAAAATATTTTTTTAATTTTTAAAATTTTGTATAATTTTTTTTAAATTTAATTTTTTTTTTAGGATCTTTACTCACACAGAGTTTGTATTGGGGTTTGTAACAAGTGTTTGGGTTTGGAACAAGTGTTAGGGTTGTTGTTTGCGTTGGGGTTAGGGTTAGGAGTTTGCATTAGGGTTAGGGGTTTGCAAAAAGTGTCACAGTATATTTTTTTGTTTTTGTTGATTTTAAAAAAATATATTTTTTAATTTAAAAATTATAGTATAATTATTTTTTTAATATAATTTTTTTTTAATGTTCTTTACTCACACAGGGTTTGTATTGGGGTTTGTAACAAGTGTTTGGGTTTGGAACAAGTGTTAGGGTTGGGGTTTGCTTTAGGGTTAGGGTCAGGGGTATGCGTTAGGGTTAGAGGTTTGCAAAAAGTGACAAAGTATATTTTTTTATTTTTGTTGATTTTTCTTTTTTTTTTAATTTTAATTTTTAAAATTTTTGTATAATTTTTTTTTAAATTTTAAATTTTGAATTTTAGGTTCTTTACTCACAGAGGGTTGGTATTGGAGTTTGTAACAAGTGTCAAAAAATTCCTGCGGCTCTTGATGAAAGAGGGTCGCCTTGCGGCCGCTAGGCGGCGAGCCCATAGGCTCGCAACATTTGCGCACGGAGTGCGTGCCACAAAATGTTTGCACATTTTAAGAGGCAATAAGTTGGGTTACGGTTAGGGTTCGGGGTTTGCAAAAAGTGTCAAAGTATATTTTTTTATTTTTGTTGATTTTTTAAAAAAAATATTTTTTTAATTTTTAAAATTTTTGTATAATTATTTTTTAAATTTTAAATTATTTTTTTTAGGATCTTTACTCACGGAGGGTTGGTATTGTGGTTTGTAACAAGTGTTTGGGTTTGTAACAAGTGTTAGGGTTGGTGTTTGCGTTAGGGTTAGGTTTAGCGGTTTGCGTTAGGGTTAGTGGTTTACAAAAAGTGTCAAAATATATTTTTTTATTTTTGTTGATTTAAAAAAATATATTTTTTTAATTTTTAAAATTTTTGTGTAATTTTTTTTAAAATTTAAAATTTTTTTTTTAGGATCTTTACTCACAGAGGGTTGCTATTGTGGTTTGTAACAAGTGTTAGGGTTGTTGTTTGCGTTAGGATTATGGTTAGGAGTTTGCGTTAGGGTTAGGGGTTTGCAAAAAGTGTCAAAGTATATTTTTTTATTTTTGTTGATTTTTAAAAAAAATATTTTTTTAATTTAAAAATGTTAATATAATTTTTTTTAAATGTAATCTTTTTTTTATGTTCTTTACTCACACAGGGTTGGTATTGGGGTTTGTAACAAGTGTTTGGGTTTGTAACTAGTTTGCGTTAGGGTTAGGAGTTTGCATTAGGGTGAGGGGTTTGCAAAAAGTGTCAAAGTATATATATTTTTTTTGTTGATTTTTTAAAAAATATATATTTTTTTTAATTTTAAAATGTTTGTATAATTTTTTTTTAAATGTTAAAATTTTTTTTAGGATCTTTACTCACAGAGGGTTGGTATTGAGGTTTGTAACAAGTGTTTGGGTTTGTAACAAGTGTTAGGGTTGGGGTTTGCGTTAGGGTTAGGTTTAGCGGTTTGTGTTAGGGTTAGTGGTTTACAAAAAGTGTCAAAGTATATTTTTTTATTTTTGTTGATTTTTTAAAAAAATATTTTTTAATTTAAAAATGTTAGTATAATTTTTTTTTAATTTAATTTTTTTTATATGTTCTTTACTCACACAGGGTTTGTATTGGGGTTTGTAACAAGTGTTTCGGTTTGTAACAAGTTTGCGTTAGGGTTAGGAGTTTGCGTTAGGGTCAGGGGTTTGCAAAAAGTGTCAAAGTAATTTTTTTTATTTTTGTTGATTTTTTAAAAAAATATTTTTTTAATTTAAAAATTTTAGTATAATTTTTTTTTAATTTAAATTTTTTTATGTTCTTTACTCACACAGGGTTTGTATTGGGGGTATGTAACAAGTGTTTGGGTTTGTAACAAGTTTGCGTTAGGGTTAGGCGTTTGCGTTAGGGTTAGGGGTATGCAAAAAGTGTCAAAGTATATTTTTTTATTTTTGTAGATTTTAAAAAAAATATTTTTTTAATTTTTAAAATTTTGTATAATTTTTTTTAAATTTAATTTTTTTTTAGGATCTTTACTCACACAGGGTTTGTATTGGGGTTTGTAACAAGTGTTTGGGTTTGGAACAAGTGTTAGGGTTGTTGTTTGCGTTAGGGTTAGGGTTAGGAGTTTGCGTTAGGGTTAGGGGTTTGCAAAAAGTGTCACAGTATATTTTTTTGTTTTTGTTGATTTTTTAAAAAAATATTTTTTTAATTTAAAAATGTTAATATAATTTTTTTTAAATTTAATCTTTTTTTTATGTTCTTTACTCACACAGGGTTGGTATTGGGGTTTGTAACAAGTGTTTGGGTTTGTAACTAGTTTGCGTTAGGGTTAGGAGTTTGCATTAGGGTGAGGGGTTTGCAAAAAGTGTCAAAGTATATATATTTTTTTTGTTGATTTTTTAAAAAATATATATATTTTTTAATTTTAAAATGTTTGTATAATTTTTTTTTAAATGTTAAAAAAATTTTTAGGATCTTTACTCACAGAGGGTTGGTATTGTGGTTTGTAACAAGTGTTTGGGTTTGTAACAAGTGTTAGGGTTGGGGTTTGCGTTAGGGTTAGGTTTAGCGGTTTGTGTTAGGGTTAGTGGTTTACAAAAAGTGTCAAAGTATATTTTTTTATTTTTGTTGATTTTTTAAAAAAATATTTTTTAATTTAAAAATGTTAGTATAATTTTTTTTTAATTTAATTTTTTTTTATATGTTCTTTACTCACACAGGGTTTGTATTGGGATTTGTAACAAGTGTTTCGGTTTGTAACAAGTTTGCGTTAGGGTTAGGAGTTTGCGTTAGGGTCAGGGGTTTGCAAAAAGTGTCAAAGTAATTTTTTTTATTTTTGTTGATTTTTTTAAAAAATATTTTTTTAATTTAAAAATTTTAGTATAATTTTTTTTTAATTTAAATTTTTTTTATGTTCTTTACTCACACAGGGTTTGTATTGGGGGTATGTAACAAGTGTTTGGGTTTGTAACAAGTTTGCGTTAGGGTTAGGCGTTTGAGTTAGGGTTAGGGGTATGCAAAAAGTGTCAAAGTATATTTTTTTATTTTTGTTGATTTTAAAAAAAATATTTTTTTAATTTTTAAAATTTTGTATAATTTTTTTTAAATTTAAATTTTTTTTTTTAGGATCTTTACTGACACAGGGTTTGTATTGGGGTTTGTAACAAGTGTTTGGGTTTGGAACAAGTGTTAGGGTTGTTGTTTGCGTTAGGGTTAGGGTTAGGAGTTTGCGTTAGGGTTAGGGGTTTGCAAAAAGTGTCACAGTATATTTTTTTGTTTTTGTTGATTTTTTAAAAAAATATTTTTTTAATTTATAAATGTTGATATAATTTTTTTTTAATTTAATCTTTTTTTTAATGTTCTTTACTCACACAGGGTTGGTATTGGGGTTTGTAACAAGTGTTTGGGTTTGTAACTAGTTTGCGTTAGGGTTAGGAGTTTGCGTTAGGGTTAGGGGTTTGCAAAAAGCGTCAAAGTATATATATTTTTTTTGTTGATTTTTTAAAAAAAAAATATTTTTTTTAATTTTAAAATGTTTGTATAATTTTTTTTTAATGTTAAAATTTTTTTTAGGATCTTTACTCACAGAGGGTTGGTATTGTGGTTTGTAACAAGTGTTTGGGTTTGTAACAAGTGTTAGGGTTTGGGTTTGCGTTAGGGTTAGGGGTTTGCGTTAGGGTAAGGGGTTTGCAAAAAGTGTCAAAGAATATTTTTTTAATTTTGTTGATTTTTAAAAAAAATATTTTTTTTATTTTTTAAATTTTTGTATAATTTTTTTTTAGTTTTTAAAATTTTTTTTTAGGTTATTTACTCACAGAGGGTTGGTATTGTGGTTTGTAACAAGCGTTTGGGTTTGTAACAAGTGTTAGGGTTGGGGTTTGCGTTAGGGTTAGGTTTAGCGGTTTGTGTTAGGGTTAGTGGTTTACAAAAAGTGTCAAAGTATATTTTTTTATTTTTGTTGATTTTTAAAAAAAATATTTTTTAATTTAAAAATGTTAGTATAATTTTTTTTTTATTTAAATTTTTTTAATGTTCTTTACACACACAGGGTTTGTATTGGGGTTTGTAACAAGTGTTTCGGTTTGTAACAAGTTTGCGTTAGGGTTAGGAGTTTGCGTTAGGGGTTTGCAAAAAGTGTCAAAGTAATTCTTTTTATTTTTGTTGATTTTTAAAAAAAATATTTTTTTAATTTAAAAATTTTAGTATAATTTTTTTTTTATTTAAATTTTTTTTATGTTCTTTACACACACAGGGTTTGTATTGGGGGTTTGTAACAAGTGTTTGGGTTTGTAACAAGTTTGCGTTAGGGTTAGGCGTTTGCGTTAGTGTTAGGGGTATGTAAAAAGTGTCAAAGTATATTTTTTTATTTTTGTTGATTTTTAAAAAAAATATTTTTTTAATTTTTAAAATTTTTGTATAATTGTTTTTTAAATTTAAAATTTTTTTTTAGGTTCTTTACTCACAGAGGGTTGGTATTGTGGTTTGTAACAAGTGTTTGGGTTTGGAACAAGTGTTAGGGTTGGGGTTGGGGTTGGGGTTAGGGTTGGGGTTGGGGTTAGGGTTAGGGTTAGGCTTAGGGTTAGGGTTTAGGGTTAGGGTTAGGGTTAGGGTTTAGGGTTAGGGTTTAGGGTTAGGGTTAGGGTTTAGGGTTAGGGTTAGGGTTAGGGTTAGGGTTAGGGTTAGGGTTAGGGTTAGGGTTTAGGGTTAGGGTTAGGGTTTAGGGTTTAGGGTTAGGGTTAGGGTTAGGGTTAGGGTTAGGGTTAGGGTTTAGGGTTTAGGGTTAGGGTTAGGGTTAGGGTTAGTAAAGTATATATATTTTTTTTGTTGATTTTTTAAAAAAAAAATATTTTTTTTAATTTTAAAATGTTTGTATAATTTTTTTTAATGTTAAAATTTTTTTTAGGATCTTTACTCACAGAGGGTTGGTATTGTGGTTTGTAACAAGTGTTTGGGTTTGTAACAAGTGTTAGGGTTTGGGTTTGCGTTAGGGTTAGGGGTTTGCGTTAGGGTAAGGGGTTTGCAAAAAGTGTCAAAGAATATTTTTTTAATTTTGTTGATTTTAAAAAAAAATATTTTTTTTATTTTTTAAATTTTTGTATAATTTTTTTTTAGTTTTTAAAATTTTTTTTTAGGTTATTTACTCACAGAGGGTTGGTATTGTGGTTTGTAACAAGCGTTTGGGTTTGTAACAAGTGTTAGGGTTGGGGTTTGCGTTAGGGTTAGGTTTAGCGGTTTGTGTTAGGGTTAGTGGTTTACAAAAAGTGTCACAGTATATTTTTTTATTTTTGTTGATTTTTAAAAAAAATATTTTTTTAATTTAAAAATTTTAGTATAATTTTTTTTTAATTTAAATTTTTTTTATGTTCTTTACTCACACAGGGTTTGTATTGGGGTTTGTAACAAGTGTTTGGGTTTGGAACAAGTGTTAGGGTTGTTGTTTGCGTTAGGGTTAGGGTTAGGAGTTTGCGTTAGGGTTAGGGGTTTGCAAAAAGTGTCACAGTATATTTTTTTGTTTTTGTTGATTTTTTAAAAAAATATTTTTTTAATTTAAAAATGTTAATATAATTTTTTTTAAATTTAATCTTTTTTTTATGTTCTTTACTCACACAGGGTTGGTATTGGGGTTTGTAACAAGTGTTTGGGTTTGTAACTAGTTTGCGTTAGGGTTAGGAGTTTGCATTAGGGTGAGGGGTTTGCAAAAAGTGTCAAAGTATATATATTTTTTTTGTTGATTTTTTAAAAAATATATATATTTTTTAATTTTAAAATGTTTGT